>NW_008352752.1:2206274-2235673 GCF_000622305.1 Nannospalax galili | reverse complement strand
AACAAAAAACCTCTTCTGAGGCTGGAGAGATGGCTCAGCAGTTAAGAGAACTGAATGCTCTTGCACAGGACCCAGCGGTTCAATTCCCACCACCCACACGGTGGCTAACAACCATACTTAACTCCAGTTCAAGGGGAACTGACACCCTCTTTTGACTTCCAAGGGCATTACACAACACGGGTACACTTACATACATGCAGGCAACACACTCATACACATAAAAATAATAAAATATTTTTAAATCGTCTATCCAAATTCCTTTATTCCTAAAATCTTCACCTTACATAACATTCATGTACATTTTCTGATTTTTATCAGAATCATTCAGCTCACCTGCCTATGCACAATCATACCCAGATATTAACAACTCCTATCCTGCAGGGACTCTGTCTAAAACAACAGACATAGAGTTAGGGAAAACAGAAATCCAGTGTGAGGATAAAATAGGAATTCCTAAAATCAGAAAATCCAAGCTCATACATTGAAAATAGTTGTCAGCCTTAACTTTTTTTATTTTTTTAAATAGGAGCTCCTTAGAATAGGCTGGCATAGATCTCATGGAGATCCACCTGCCTCTGTCTCCCAAGTGCTGGGATTTGCACCCTCACGATTGGAACAGTTTACTTCTTTTTTAAATTTATATTAATTATTAATTACTGATTTTTATGTACATGAATGTTTTGCCTGCATGTATGTATGTGCACCCATGCCATACAATGCCCACAGAGATCAGAAGAGGTCAGAAGAGAGTGTAGTATCCCTGGAACTGAGGATATAGATGGTTGTTAGCTGCCATGTAGGTGCTGGAAACTGAACCTGGGTCCTCCGCAAGAGCAGCCAGTGTTCTTAACTACTGAGCCTCATCTCTCCAGTCCCAGAGTTTACTTCTTATATATTCAAATCCATAAACATATATAAGGAACTCTGGGGAATATAATTAAGTAGAGGATAATAAAACATATATAAAGTGATAGTATGAAATAGAGTCCAATGAATTCTGTTGAACAAATGAAGAGAAAGTCTTCAACTGTTGATCAATATGATCATCAAATTCAAGCATCTACTAAAATCGGGCAACAACTATTATTATAGTTAACCCTTAATGTTACTGTCCCTAAAACCTGATTATGTACCTTCATCATCTTTATTTTCATTTTACCAAAGATAAAACTGATAAAATTTCTCAGTCCACAATAAATACTAAAGCCAGAATGTGAACAAATTTTGTTTGGCTTCATAGCTCACATTCTTTCTGCTAACACTAGTTGAGTCTTCCAGTAAGAGAAATACCAAGTATAAAACAAGGTATGAGAGGGAGGGGCCAATGCATAATTGCAGCACCCTTTATTTTATTTCTGGTTTGTTAAGACAAACTAGTAATCAAGTGTCTGTGAAATATTCTTACTTGTACATATTGGAAAATAATTCAGATTTTAAATAATTATATCACAGAGTAGATATTTGAAGAGAATTCATATTATATTAAGAACATGGGTAACAAAATAAAATCCATATTCTCTGTTTTCTTATGTTATTAAAAACATGGAAGCAAAAATGTTAAAGTATTCCAAGCTAACTGCCAAAGTTTTTAAGAAACACTCTTTAATAACCTAAACCAGGTTATAATAATCCTATTACTTTACTTATTACTTCAAAGATAGTCTTCTACTTATAAATACAAATAAAAGTATTTTAGGGATTTTAAACTGTATAAAAAATAGACATGAAAAACTGATGCCAAATTTTGTTTTAGAAAGGCAAGTTGGGTTGGGGTATACCTCAGGTGGTAGAAAGCTTGCCTAGAAAGCATGGAGCTCTGGGTTTCATCTGCACCAATGTGGTGTTTCATGCACTTGGGAGGTGGAGGAAATAGAATCAGAAGTTCAAGGTTATCCTTGACAACATAGTAAGTTCAAAGCCTAGGCTACATGAGACTAGGTCTTCAGAAGCAAGAGGGCATTGGGGAAGAGGTTTCAAGCTGGATCCATAATTGTTGTCAAGTGCCTGTAGTTTCAAATATTCAAGAAACAGCCAACAGCATCACTAGAAGCCAGAGCTGGGGACAAACCTGGAAATCATGAGATTCCCCCCATTTGAAAAACATGATGATATCTATACACCTAGTCAGGATGCTAAAATATACTTAAATTGAAAAAAATAATTCTTAGAGAAGGTTAGAATTCCAAAAACAATTCAGTAAATTTAGCTTCAAGTATAATTCTTTAGAACCCAAAAGCCAGAATACAAAGTGAAAGGTTAATACACCAACCTACAACCATTCTATATAATCAGGAATCCACTATATCCTAATATACTGTGCCTACAGATAAAACCTGAGGGACTGAAGTGCATTTATATCAAACAAAGAAAACCTGCAGACTAATAATGAGTTACTATCAGGTAACCTATTGATGAAGACTGTAGATAATTTTGTTTTAATTTCAGATTTAAATAGCAATCTAGTTCAAATGTTAAGTTACTAAGAATTGTCCTTTTGTTTTTGTTGCTTTGTTTTAAATATAAAGCGCTATTTTAATTTTCAGAAAAACAGCACAAGTATGGCTTAACTATTTTTGCTTTATAAAAACACAATAAAATGTTTCTCTTAAGTATGAAAAATTTTAATAAGAATTTCCTAATTCTCTGACCTCTGTGGATTTTCTAATAGAAACACACATAACTAAAGATTCAAAGCTGGCATCCACTTTGGAGAGGGAATGTGAGCCATTTATCTTTCTGGGTCTGGGTTACTTCATCCAGTTCAATCTATTTACGTGCAGATGTCATGATTCTGGTTTTCTTTTTTTTCTTAACAGCTGAATAATAATTCATTGTGTAAATGTACAAAACTTTCACTATTCATAAGTTGATGGACGTCTATGTATCTCTGCAGTAGGATACCGAGTTCTTTGGGTATATGGGGAAGAGTGATACAGCTGGATCATGTGGAAGATGTACTGTTTTGTGAGGAATCTCCACACTGATTTCCGTAGCGGCTGCACCAGTTTGTACTCCCACCAGCAATGTTCCCCTTTCCTAACATTCTCACCAGCATTTGTCATCATTTGATTTTTGGATCTTAGACATTTCAGACTAGGGGGTAAGAGATGAATCTCAAAGTAATTTTAATTTTCATTTCTCTGATAGTTAAACACATTGTGAATCCTGTGAGCTATAAGAAAAACTGTCCTGGCAAAATATTACCACTGGTACAATGGTGGCAATACTATGGGAGTAACCAAACATTTATAATTGGTTTTAAGGCCCCCTAAACAAGAGGGAGTCCATATCTGGCAATACTATCCTAGCACAAGAACCTATAGCTACACAGGTCAAAGGCCTAGGGGAGCTACCATTATTATTTTGCTAAATGGACATAGAGTTACACTGACTTATTTATTTTCATGTTAGATGTATCAGTGTTTTGCCTGCTTGAATATAAGTGCACCACATGGGTGTAATGCCCTCAAGGTCAGAAGAGGGTGTGGGATACCCTGGAAACAAAGTTACAAATGGTTCTTAATTACAATTTGCATGCTGGTAACAAAGCCCAGGTCCACTGCAAAAGCAGCCAGTGCTCTTTGCTGCATAGTCATCTCTCCAGCCCCCTAAACCAACTTCTAATGACTTGTTACAGCCACGGATTTGTGCAACTCTCAATCTCAGTACTCTCAACAACTAGTAAATGTATAGAGAAGAAAAGACTGCCAAGTACTCAGCCATAAATGGAACAGTATATCACACTCTCTCCTCCCAAGGGCCACCGATCACAAAGGAAGGGGGTAGAAAGATCTTAAGAGCTAGAGGTGGTGGTCAAATACAAGGAATTCATGTTGTAGGTATACACCAGGACAACTGTACAAATAAACACACAGTGTTGGAGACAGCAGACACAAGACCTTCCCAAGCCCAAGACAGACAAACACTCAGCAGGGATGAGGGTGACCAGCAAGAAGCCCCAGCCCTAGCTGAGAAATTATTGGCAATTGATAGCTGCTGGGAGAGGGTGTTAGTTTTCTTTGTGTGACACCAGGTAGATTGATCAGGCTCCAGGGGATAGACCCACACCCAAGAGCATTTGGAGAACACAAAATAAGACTCCACAGACCATTGAGAGATAATTAAAAAGGATGTATAGTCAGGAGTGGGAAGTAAGGGAGTGGAGATAGGGCAGGGTGTCTGAATATGATCAAAGTACATTGCATGACATTCTCAAAGAGTCAGTAAAAATACTTTTTAAAAAACAATTTCCCAGTTTTTCTTTCAAAATACACAAACAGAAATATTGCTACAAAGCAGACTATAAACAGTCTTTAGGACTGGAGAGATGGCTCAGTGATTAAAAGCAATGACTGCTCTTGAAGAGGATCTAGTTCAGTTCCCAGCACCCACATGGCAGCCTACCACCATCTATAACTGCAGTTCCAGGGGAATCTGATACTTTCTTCTGACCTCTGCAGGCATTGCACTTACATGCACACAGGCAATACGCTTATATACATAAAAATAAAATATATTTTAAAAAGAGACTTTAATCAAATATGTCCACATTCACTTAAGTTATTATTATTAAGAAAATAGTTGCAAAAAAACTGAAATAAGAATTTAAGAGTATTTTGTTGGTCTACAGGATTTTTTTAAAAAATGAGTATGAAAACTGAACCAGCACAAAAATTTTGAAAATTTACAATGTTCCATTATTCTGAAAATTTGTATCACAAATTCTCACTTACCTATATACAAAGCTGAAAAGTATGCCGCTTACTTAAACCTGTGATTGATAGATTTCAGTTTCTTAAAGGATGCTAATCAGTCTTTAAATTCTCTGATAAAAATGACACCCACGTGATTCAAATAAAGTAATTTTGCTTTTCTTATATTTAGAAGCATAGCAATATATATTCATACACCTCAGAAAGGAGCCATTTTTCCATTGCTATTAACTAATAATTTTCCCTGAAACTTTAAAAGAAACTTTAAAGAAAACCTCAAGACTGATTTTACAGTGTTGATTTGATGCTATGCTGGTTACAAGAGTAGAAAAACTAGGCTGAAATTCCCATTCATTATCTAAAATTAATCCTAAAAACAGGTGTACTGGCTTCAGATGTCTAGTTCTTATGGTATTAAATCTAACAATAAAGCAATTGATCTGAAAAGAGAAAAGTTTTATACACACAACTAATAAAAATGTTAAGAGTTTAGCACTGATGGTTAGAGTTTAAAGAACTCTAAAAACATTTCAATGCAGCATTTTTCATGAAAAGAATGAACTTGTTAGGTAAAAATTCATTGAAAAATAATTTTCAATGTATGGGTAATATATTAATTGAAAATTCTAAAATACCAAACTGATCCCATTAAAAAAAAGTTTTACTGGCTATGCCTTACATTCGTTCCCTTACTACTTTGCTACCTAAGTATAGAATTAGCATTCTAAATTGTGTCATTCTAAAGACATACATATTCAAAACAGTGAACAAAATATTCCTCGTTCATTTGAATTCTTGACTGATGGTAAACGAAAAAAAAATAAACACTGAAATGACAAGAGCAGTATTTCTTTACACAAAAAATTCCCTATAATATAAACATACCAAAGAGTTTAAAATTACTACTTTCAGGGTTCAATTACAAAAGGGAAGAATACACCATGAATAGAAACCTGTTACAGGCAGCATACATTCACTATGAAGAGCATTTACCTTGAACTAAGATTATGTTAGCTATAAAAGAACGCTGCTTTAACAAATACTTTATTTTCATAGTTAAGAGGTAAGGTAACTGAACATTATCTGTAAATTGGCACAAAAAATCTACTTTTTATTTAAAAATGTTAATGACTAAAAGTAAATTTATTGACTGAAAATAATAATGTTCTTTAAAAATCTCATTTATAAAAGAGGAAGAAACAGAAGAGAAAAAGAACAAAGTTCAGTTTTAAAATTCTGTCAATCTTTAATGCAGGATAGTTACATGGACTTGAAATAGGTTAATTACACGTTAAGAAAAAGATCATTTTATGTCTAAATATTTAATATTGTTAGATTGTATATTAAAGTAGTTTTATTATTTATTTACTCCAAACCTTTACGGAATACTTCATTTTACAATAGGGGGTCTTATTCTCGTAAGATAAATGCATTTGCAATGCCAAATAAATTATATATAAAAGCATTTGTCTTAATACATGTCATTCAATATTAAATATCACCCACTGGTAAAACTCTGAAACTCCTACTATATACCAACCACAAAACTGTAGTATTAAGCATTGTCTAATAAGCAGTTATACAGCTACAATAAGTTTCTACATCAAGAACAATGATCCAATGAAAATTAAAACTCATTTGATCCTCCTCATTTTTACAATCTTAAAATCTTGGGTTAAACAACACAAAGAAAAATAAATTACATGGTTAAAAAGCAGTGTTCATAATGAGAAATTATATATAAAGTATATGAGAGATTTAAAGGTAGACAAAATTTTTATGCTATAAAATAGGACTATATTTGGCTTTTCAGTATTCCAGTCTGTAAAGACATTAACAAAGTGGCATCTGAAATAAATAAAATAAACTCTGAGCATCATAAAATATCAACTTATCTTTAAAAAAAAAAAAAGTCTTGATCAGTATATCCCCATATGATTCCAGAGCTGTCTTAAGATGCTAAAGATGCAGAGATGAACATGGCAATTGGGTAATTTCTAAAGTTCCCAATTACTGGATATCACAGAAGGAACACTTGAGCAATCATGGGCAACTTCACAAAAACACATCTAAAAAGAGGGGAAAAAAATACAAAGAGAGGTGCAGATAACAGGGGAAGTCACTTTGTGGTTGGATAAAAAGACAAGGAAAGTCATGTGGACATGGGAAGTGTTAAGAACTCCAGCACAATTAACAAAATTTGTTTTGAAGGCTTCCTATAAAGAGCTAGTAATCTTCCTTCTATATAAGTGTATTTCAAATAAGAATGTTAAAATAGTAATGAGCCATGCTTCAGGCCTACGCATATATAACCAAGTATAGCCATTTTCCCTTCCAGCTATAAAACTCCCAATTTTCTAGGAATCTCACAAGCAAGCCTATGAATTTCATTTATAATAACAGAGATGTTTTAGTTGCTTGTACAACCCTTGTCACCCTAGGTTTTATCTTATCAGATTGTAATTCTACCCAAGTCACTTCAGGAATCACCCTACTATCTTATTTACCAAGAACTATTTCCTTACAAACTCCTTTGACAGTGCATCTTCAGAAGCCAACAAAACAGTTTGTATGTGTATGGAGAAGATGCAAGCTTAATTCACTCCTAAGAAACCCACACCCACACTTGCATGTATGTTTACTATCTTTACACTGAGTACCTCTTTATTAATACCCATGGTTAAATCTACTTAAAAGTCTCTTCTTATTATGATCAAACATGACTTCATATTCATTCACCCTGAAATTCTTCCCTATGGTGCAGATAAGAATTTGGGTTTTGACTGATTCCAAGTATTTAAAAAGAATTCCTCAAGTTGCTAGTGGCGATAATGTGGACATGTGTCCTTGCCCTACCCCAACACCATGACAGCTTGATCTAGTCACAAAACATTTTATTAGATATAGCTCAATAAAAATTCTTGAACTATTACTGTCCCAAATTTATATAGCTATCACTTCAAGCATTAAATCAATTCTATCTGCTTGGCATAAAATCAAGGCAAATATAACACATATTTTAAAGGTGGGAAGAATGAAGGAATTTGAGAAGAGAAGACCGTAATAACAGTTTGGTCCATTATATTAAACTGGAAATAATTCTAAGAATATGAAATATTCTCTCTAATAAACATCAAATAAAGTCAAACATTTCCATTTTAAAAATCAGTAGCAAGCTGGATGTGGTGGCCCATGCCTATAATCGCAGCACTAGGGGGCAGAGGGTGACAGATCTCTGAGTTTGAGAACAGCTAGATCTCTAGACAGTTCCAGGATGTGTAGGGCTACCTAGTAAGAACCTGTCTCAAAAAACCAAAATGAGTAAGAACAGCAACAAAAATGCCTCTCTTTGGTGCAAGTCTCAAGATGCTATAAGGGGAAGGGAAGATTGTTTTCAGAACCTTAGGATCGGTTGTGTCAAGATTTCTCTTAAGTCCATAATGATATGATATTTATCCCTTAGTTTTTATACTACATGGCATTAGAAAAGCAAAAGAAACTTTACCACTTAAAGATAATACTTTCAGTTAAAGAAGAACATCAAAAATACAATACTTTTAGAAAGTGCAATTTAAAGCAACTTTCATGTAGTAAAGCACCTAAACTTCCCCCAAATTTTATTAAATAGAATACTATTACTCAATTTACAGATAAGTAAACCACGAAAAACAAGAAAATCACTCAAGATCACACTATGAATGAGGCAACATAGCCTAGGATAAAATATATATATATAGTCTTTTTGCGATAGGGTCTCCCCGTAGCTCCAGTTGTCCTGTAATTCACTATGTAGACCAGGCTGGCCTTGAACTTACAGAGATCCTGCCTCTGTGTCCCAAGTGCTGGGATTAAAGGCGTGCACCACCACGCCCGGCAACCTAACAATAATTTTTTTAAAAAATATATTCTATTTATTATTTTATGTGTATGAGTGTTATGTCTGCTTGTAGGTAAGTGCACCCATATCGTGCAATGCCCATGGAGGACAGAAGAGGCTGTAAGATCCCCTGGAACTGGAGTTAGAGGCAGTTGTTACCTGCCATGTGGGTGCCGGGATTTGAACCCAGGTCTTCTGCAAGAACAGTCAGTGTTCTTAACCGCTGAGCCATTTCTCCAGTCTCAACTAACAATAATTAAAATAGCCTATCAAAAGTTAAATCAGAGGTCATAGGTTTTTTTTATTGCTATCTTAATTTATGAATAAGTCACACTGGATCTCTGAAGTCATTATCAGTGGTTAGTCATGCATGCCACAGCACACATGTGAAGGTCAGAGGACAACTTTACCACGTCAGCTCTCTCCTTCCATCTTCACATGGGATCCAGGTACTGAACTCAAGTTATCAGGCTTGGACAACAAGCATTTACCCACTCAATCATCTCTCAGGCCCCAGTTGCTATAACTTTTGTGGTTATTCTCTCTTTATAGCAAGTACTAATTTGTTGCCCATATTCTCTGATCATAAAGTTTTCAATTTAAATCAGTTTACATTACCAAAAAGGACGGGGGGGGGGAAGAGATTTCATTCATTTTAAGGCGTGTTAAGTACAACAAAGTAAGGTGGTAGGAATATTTAAAGTTCTTAAACCATATAATAGGTGATGAGTGCTAAGAAAATGACACTCTAGAAAGTCATTCATTGACTTTATTAAACATTACTTGAAATATCACTTCTGGTGTTTAAATAAAGCATTATTACCCTGATCTTAAAGTAATTCTTAGCTTATTTAGATTATCACATTTTTTTAAAGCAGGCTGTATATACTGAAGACGTAGAAGGTAGTTTGTAACCCTTTCTTACCCATAGGAATATTTATTGATAGATTCATCAAAAAGACCCATGAAACTAATTAATACAGTTCCTGTTCTGATAACCTAAGCTCCAATACATTCTTTTAAGTCTTCACTATCACCTTCTACTATAAAATAGAAAGGCTGAACCAGTTGAGCCAGCATGACAATTTTAATATATGAGGAGCTAGTACAGAATACAGCATTTCCTCTATTTTTTTTCCTACAAAGAGCATTAGTTAGGTTCTTACTGCATAAGAATAATATTGTCTTGGTCAGTAAACACTGGCCTAACAAAAAATATTGCTAACAGCTGATTTTCACAATTCTGAAAGCTGGGAAATCAGATTCAAAGCATAGGTATATCAGTTCCTCCTCATCTGTAAATGGCCATTTTCTTGCTGTTTTTTACACAAAGAAGTCTAAGATTCATTCTACTCATGATTCTTCTAGATCAACATTAATTCCATTGATAAGAGTTTCAGTCTTCTAATTTAATTACTTCTCACAGTTTCGCTTACAAACATCAATACACTCGGGATCAAGGCTTCAGTACATGAACAGGAGTTGTAGCAAGGCCCATACTCAATCCACAGCAGGTATATACCTGGAGACTTCCAAATAATAAAGTCTAAAATGTTGGCTTCTTTCTGGAGCACTGCCTCTCCTAACACACTAGCCCTAATTTCAACTTATTACCTGATCCTCCCTAGAAGTCTCTCTCCAATTTTACCATGCAGTTGTAAAGCCAATCATTATGCTCTTACAAATGGCCTCCATGTGCCAGACTGGTTAGCAGGAGGCATTCAAAGGGAAAAATAAGGCTGCTAGAAACGTTCCTGTCAGTGACAAAGAGGCCACCTCTTGAATGCACTGGGTTATTCATCCCTACTTCAATTGTACGTCTGCATTTCTTGCTATATGTAATAGAATCCTTCCTATACACAGATCAATTCCTGTCACTTGTATTTAAGTTGGCTGAATACAGTCCCTATCTATTACTGAAAAATATTGTAGGAGGAAGTACGGCCTGAACAACCAGCACATGCATGCGGCAAACGTGCCAAAAACATCCGGCTGAGGCAAGCCTGTGTTCTGCCAAAAGACAGAGCCAGCTGACGTGAAAATGGCCCAATACAGAGAGCCAATGAGGAGCAGACACGACCTATCAGTGGACCAATGGGACACGGAGGGAGTATATAGGGGAGCCCCATATCCACAACAAAAGAGTCTGCAGCTGCTCGCACTGCCTGCTTCTCAACTGACTCCCGGAGTCTGTGTCGTGACTCACGCCGACTCTATCCCTGCCCAGAGGGCCCCAGGACACCCGCAACATCTGGCTCCCAAAGTGGGTTCCCCATGCTGGCACAGGCATTGACCTTCTTGGGTTCTGGCCATCATTGTGGTAGCTGCTTTTCTCTTCTGGATGGCGTTCTTTGCACTTTTCTGCTGGCTGTGCATCCACCGCTCCAGGGATCAGCCTTAGTTTCGCTTTCTCCACCCACGACTGCCTGAGCGCCTCTCCCCCACTTTCTTTGGTGTTGTGAGATGCCCCAGCCTGAAGTTTTCGGTAAGTCGGCCCCTACGTGTTACATGTGCCTTTGGTCCTCACGAGGTGAGCATGGAGAGACCCTCCTCTTTCCCTTCTTCCTTGGTGTCATTTGCATTCCTTGTCGGTTAGGGAGGAACATTTACTTATTTTTGGTTTGCCTGGCGCCTCCTCATAAAGGCTGACACCCTAGGAGGTGGAACTCAAGAGCGGCTCCTGACCACCACTCCCCATCTGGAGACACCATATGGGCATACAGGCAGTGGACTAACGAACCACAGAAGTTCCCCACTAAGCACAAGACATTCTGGGTCTGACATACTCTCTTGTTTGTCTTAGCTACCTCCCATCATGGGCAACCTACCCCCTCATTGTAGGGAGCCCCAATTTTGGGCCCTTAAATCTCTCCTAGTCACACAGGGTCTCAAGGTTAAGTCCAATGACCTGGACACCTTCTGGAACAAGGCTTCCATCCTTGCACCATGGGTCACCCCCGAGAACATATGAGACCATGACCTCTGGATGCCCGTTCTTTTCCTTGCTAGGAAGCGGAAGGTCTCCTCAGGTGTCGTCCTGTCTGCCTCATTTGTCCCCATTCTCCTGGTCATCATAGCTAGCCTAATTCCTTTCGTCCTACTCATCCTTGTCAAATGTCTCTTTCAACATGCCCAATGGCAAAAATGTGTCAACACAGCCACACTCCAGGTCCTCTTGGCATTTCAACACACAGGCCCACAATCCTCCCCGAGAAGTCCTACAGGCGTGGCTCCCAGAAATCCGTGAGGCCTCTGTATAATTGCCTTCCCCAATCACCCTGGTGGGCTCATACCCAGGGAGGTCGTCCTTTGCTGTCCGGTAGTCAATAACGGGTAAGAGCTTGCTAACCAAGCCAACCTAAGACAGGCACAGTCCATAATACTGGGGATGCCCTGAGGTGGGGCCAACAATGCCAAGGCAAAGAATCTTGGCTCCCACTAGAGCTTCACAAAAAGAAAAAGGGTAGATATGTAGGAGGAACTGCTGCCTGAACAACTAACGCACGCGCACTGCAAATGTGCCAAAACATCTGGCCGAGGCAAACCTGTGTTCTGCCAAAAGACATAGAGACAGCTGTCGTGAAAATGGCCCGAAACAGAGACAGCCAATGAGGAACAGACACGACCTATCAATGGACCAATGGGACCCTGGGAGGGGGGATATAAAGGAGCCCCATATCCGCAATAGACAAGTCTGCAGCTGCTCGCACTGCCTGCTTCTCACCTGACTCCCGGAGTCTGTGTCGTGACTCCGAGCTGACTCTACCCCGGCCTGGAGGGCCCCAAGACACCCGCAACAAAATATACAAGTGATTCTTGCCTGCTGTAAATAGATCCCAAAACATTTTAGCATAAAATCCAAATTCTTTAACTCCTTAAACCAAAATATATCACACTAACAACTTGGGCTTTTATATATCCCCACTTAGACTTATAAGAGCCCTCCATATTTTTCAGATATTTACACAAATTCAGCTAAGCACAAAAAGCCTCTCCTTGAGTATATCTAATCCAGTGACAAAACTTTGTGATTCTGTCATCAAAAGAAAATACAAAATCAGATCATTCTCTATCATACCCAAATTGATGCAGGTCTCTGTCACCTCCAGAGTAGCCTATTTAGTCTGCTTCCAGTTTCCAAGATGCCTCACCGTTGCCTGATTGATTCAGTGATAATTTTACTCAGCTGCCACATTAACTTTAACTCAGCCCATGTCTCTTTTCTGTTCATAACTATCTAATGGTTTCTTGTCTTTCTCAAACTATAATTAAAAATCTTCATAAGGTCCTATAAGATCTTGTTCCCAGATTCTTGCTTTAATCGTTATCCTGTAACTCTTACCTTTTCATTCGCAACCTCCAAACCAAATAACCTCCTTATAGTAGTTCAAATGGACTAGTCAAGTTCTGGTCATTGTGGGGCATTTGTACATTACTCTGTACCAAAACAAAACAAAAAACAAAAACAAAACAAACAAAAAAGCTTACATATCCAAGGGACTTTCACCAGTTATCTTTATATCCTGGCTCCAAAGCTGCCTTTATGTGATGTCACCCAGGGCTATACTCCCCTATACAAAATAAACTCCTCTATGCTTTATCTCCTTATCTGAAATTATTTTTATATTTATCAATATGTTAATATATTACTAACTTAGTTCCACTTTGGTTACTATATACCACCCTTTTTAAAATAAGTTTCAAAACACAGGTTGTCTGCCTTATGCACTAATGTATCTTCCATATCCCTTAATTACATTTCTAATATGATACCTTTATTACAATATTCTTAAAGAATAACAATAAAGTACAATCAGAACAAATCAAATAGAATAGACTCTGAGTTATTAATCTAAATATATTGTTTTTAAAGACTTCTTATATGTGACACAGAAGCATATATTAGCACAAAAGAAATGTTACATTAGAGCCAAGGCTATTTGAGAAGACAGATTACATGAAAGGACACTAGAGACCTGGGGATGGAGTTGAGTTGCAGAATGCATGTGCAAGGCTCTGGCCTGCATTTCTGTCAACACACTCATACACACAAAATTGAAATTAAGCAATTAAGATGGTCAAATAACTAAAGAAGCAAGGGACAGCCATATATATATTTTCAGCACTCAGGAGGTAGAGGCAGGAACATAGCCACAAGTCCCAAAACAAAAAACAACCAAGCACAAACTAGGATCACATCCTTTAAGTGAAACTTAGCTCTAGGTAAGGCCTATCTTAGGAAGGCAGGAAGAATGTGTGGTGACTGAACAGATTTCGGGTGTGTGTACAGGATCCAGAATATACTCAAAAACATAGGAAAGGAGAGCCTAGGCTCAATATGTTCTAATATTAATACAGACAGTCTTACACACACACACACACACACACTCCTCACTTGCCATCAGATCTTATTTATACTTAAGCGATTACCTGCAAAAGACAGGAAGCTGTCATCTCTACCTTTGCCCTTTGGATAAAAATACTCCCCTTTTCTACTAAGATCAGTAAGATCAAATATCACATAAAAGAAGCAGAAGAAAGCAGAAGCAGCAGCAGCAGAAAATTAAAAGAAAATATATCACATGAACTCTGAGCATTTTACTCATCCAATGATCTGAGCTCTGCAACTCAAGCTCACTCATTAGAGGAGAAAGAATCCACTTCTTTGGACTTCAAACTACAAAATTAGTCTTAAATGAGTGAGAGAACTGTCATAGCCCTTTGGTTTCAGCTCAAAAACTTTAAAATTTAGAGAAATTTCTGAAAAGCTAGTAAACGACATGAATTCTTTTTTATTATTTTATATTTATTTTATGTGTATGAGTGTATTGCCCACATGAATGTAAGTGCACCCATGTTGTGCAGTGCCCACAGAGGTCAGAAGAGGGCGTCGGAGCCCCTGGAACTGGAGTTACAGATGCTTGTTAGCTGCCAAGGGGGTGCTGGGATTTGAACCCCAGTCCTCTGCAAGAAGAGCCAGTGCTATTAACCACTGAGCCAACTCTCCAGCCCACGACATAAATTCTTAGAGCAACCTTTACAAATCAAATCTAACATTAATAAAATACAAGAACATGCTAAGATCAATGATGAGAATATAACATAAATGACTAAGATTCATCAAATTGATAAGGTTAATGGATTTAAAGTTAATGATTAGCATTTCCAAGTTTTATATATATAATATATACATGAAAAGAAAAATAGTATTTTGATAATGAGAATTTGGAAGTATTTTAGAATAACATCTGCTCTACATTTGACAGAAACTAGACAAAATCTTTTGGCTAATCTTTTAAGACTATTTTATTAAAATTGCACACATATAAACAGAAAAAGTATGATATGTAACTAACAAGTTCTATAATTTTCTGGACTTGAAAGATGTTTTTACTTTTACTTCAATTTTGTTCTCTTCAGACAAAATTAAATTCTAGATAAAAGATAGTATGCTGTAAAGAAAGAAGTTTTTAATTTCATACTTATCTCATGATTGACACAAAGATCAAATAAATCCTGTATGGGGAATGTATCTCAAAAGCTGAACACACTATATGATATTCTTGTTAGAGTGTCTGGACAGCAACAAAACAAAAAGTTTAAATGCAGCCTGATATGGTCCACATTTATATGCTGTGTAAGTCTGTTTTTTCTTTAGTCTGTGTATTCTGTGATCTTCATGGCTGGTTTTTCAAAAAGAATTTTGATTTTCTGGGAAAGAAACCTAGTCATCTACCTTATTACCTTTTTTTTTTTTTTTTCTTAATAGCTATGTCTTAAGGATATATTGATTTCAGTTAAATAAAAGATTAAAAAATAAGAATAGGGCCAAAATAAACTACAAGCGGGACTGGACATTCCTCTTGGCAGAGGTAGCATCATGTATGAGGGTTCAGAGACAGTTCGATGACACACTTTCTAGTCGTAGAAGATAAGGCATTAGACTCAGGAACTAGAAAGAGTCTGTACCAGGCATGGTTATGGGCAATACTCAAGGTTCCACAAACTCTTCTGTTGATACTCCATTTAATCTTTCTTAAATATCAAACTGCACATCTCTGTACCTTAATACACAGTGCCTCCAGTACACATTAAGTTACTCAGCGAACTGCCAGATGTCCTCAAGACTCAGCTCAAAACCTTCTTTTTTCAAACTTTACTTCCCCAATTTGATTTGAGTGCTCATTTAACACAAACTCCTGCTTAATTCCACCTAAAATTTAAATACTGCTCAATAAAATGGTTAGAGTTCAGTAACTTACGTTTAACAAGGATAGAGGATTTATCAGGGGCATACAAGAACTTGAAATAATTAATTTACTCAGTGAATCAATAAAAATCAAGAGACATTTCAGTGTAATTCCCAGATAAAAGGATTAACTGAATTATACTTTTTCTACAGAAGCATACAAGCTATACTTGTATTGGGGGCTACATCATTTGAACTACAGGATCTGAGATATCTATATTACTTTCATCTCCTATCTAGTAGATATGACCCAAAACACTAATTAACAAATATACATGAGGACTCTTTCAGGACCAAGTATCGCAGCACTGATCCTCACTCAAATGCAAATTCAGTAAGCATAGTTAAACAACACTTGGTGAATATTATCACTGTGATACTTAACACTATACTGAAATGTAGAACCAATTTTCATCCACAAATCTAGAGAACATTCTTCTATAAGGTAACAAGCTAGATGACTAGGTTTCTTTCCCAGAAAATCAAAATTTGTTTTAGCCATGAAGATCACAAAATACACAGAATGCAGAGAATAAAAGGCTTACACTGCATATAAATATGAGAGCATATTAGACTGCATTCAATTACCAGTTCAAACAACAATCTAATGTAACCTGTGACAAGTAAATATTCTGAATAATGCAACTACAGCAGACATTTGCTGTTAATGCTACTTAATTATAGTCAGGAGCTGGAAAGATGAGGGGAAGGAGAGGAATAAATGAAAGCATGATGATGAGAGATGGAAACCTTTAAGGTTGAGAGCTCAAACTATTCATTGAAAGATGAATCTTTGAATAATTTAAAGAAAAGGGAAAACATTAAAGTTGCTTTATAACAGCTCAGATTAAAAAAAAACAAAAACAAAAACAAAACACTACAGCAGATGAAATAGGCAATTCTTTTTTAAAAATAATTGAGAATTTCATACATGCATATAAGGTGTTCTGATCAAATCCATGCCCACTCCCTCCCCTCCAAATCCTCCCATATCTCCCCATCCCTTTTTTTCTGACAACTTCATGTAAGAAACTGACTACTTTTCTTTGGGGTCTACCCGATTCCTACCTCCTATTCTCATCACACCATCCTCTGAAGAGGTTACCCAAATTGCCAATAGGGAATCGAGACGCAGACCACTCTGGCTTCTTCCCTGCTGAACAGGCAATTCTTAAAGTTAGTAGAAAGTCACCTGACTACCATGGGAATAGAAAAAACAGTAACAGATGAATTAGGGGAGAATCAGGTCCCATTCGTGCCATACCAAAACAAAAGTTTAGTTAAGAAAGAGACTAGGAACTTTCACCAGACTTAATAAAAATAAATAAATAAACTTAAATTTCAGAAAAACAATTGATGTAATAGAAGACATATGAAAAAGTATTCACTGTTTATCTAAAAATCAAACTTAATTCAGCATTATATATTGTATCTGAAAATTCTAGCAGTAGACAGAATAAAAGCTTGCTATCAGTGGAAAATACACTGTATGCCCACTGTAGGAATTTCAAGATTAAATAAGATCAAACTGAAAAAGTACAGGATCCCAAAACAACTACCAAAACGCAAAAAACAGTAGCTTTTGCAAACTAACTGCTACTGGAAAAATATCAAAATGTATTACTGAAATGTACTGACCCAGGCCTACAAAAACTTGTTTATCAACTAGCTTGAGTTGACAGGCATAAACATTTATGACACAATTCATGAAATCTGGTGGAAGGGCTATTGGAGATGCAGACTGGGAATGGGGTCTAAATATGATTAAGATGTACCATATGAAATGCACAAAAAATCATTAAAATACATATTGAAAAAGAAAAGTTGCTAATCTGATAATTTAGTAAGTCCATTTTTTTTTCTGAACTATATTTATTTTGATGACATTTGTTAAAACAGAATTGTATGCCTATAAATCTCATAATAAAGACTGACACCTTAAAGAAAGAAAAAGAAAAAGTGCTGAGAAAATATAACAGATAAACAAAATTGCTTCTTAGGAGAAATCATCAGCTATCTAAGGCAGAAAATAAAACATCTTGGCAAAAATTTAAAAAACAAACAGAATTCTGAGTACAGAAAGAGAATATAAGAAAACTCTTATTTTGTCAGTTTTACATGTGAGGAACATACACTGATTTAGGGAAAAAGGAAACTCAAATTTGTTAATTTGATAAAGCATCTCTCATTGGAATACACATAATGCCTTAATTTTACATTAATGTTAGCTAATGTGCATGATATTGCATAAGACTGTATGGTATGATAACCTGACTGGGAATTTAAATTTTCAAAAATACATAATCGGGAATTTAAATTTTTAAAAATACATAATATAAATTTTTACTATGTACAAAATATGGATCCTTTTATTTTCAGACAAGTATCCCAATTACTACTCATCAAAGAAGTTTCTTTTGCAACTGATGGAGACTATTAGAGTTCCACAACTTATCATACATATTTTCTGTGAATTGCCCAAGCCTAAGTGACACATGTACAATGCAACATCTACAAGTAAGGCTCATGAAACCTAGAATACAGGGTAAAGAGAACACTAATGCATCTCTCAATTCTCATCCATGAAGCTCCCTCATACAACAGAGGGCCAGGAACACAAAAGGTCAAAAATGGCCAAAGCATAGAGAGTGTCTGCAGAGTGAGGGTCCTTGTGCAGGACTCTTACATTAAACTCCATCTACCCAGGGCTCAGGGACTGTTGTGGAAGAGGGGGCAGAAAGATTTTAAGACACAAGTAAGGGGTGCATGACCATATGGAAATAAGAGTCCTATAAGTCCTGAGACCTTGCTCATATGAACCTACAGCAATGGTGTCAGCATTCACAAGACTTACGCAAACTCACGCTGACAAAACCCCAGCACAGAACTCTGGAAATGGGCAGTAAGCACTAATCTTAGTCATGGAATTATTGGCAGCTGATTGCAGCTGAGTGGGGAAGAGAAGATCTTCTTGAGGGGAGGGACTCTGGATAGGCTGCCATACCTGAATGAATGAACTTGTACTGAGGGATGTCTGGGGACACTAACTTGACACAATAAGCCTTAACACAATTGACAGAATATATGAATTCCAGGGAGTAGGGTGGTATGGGAGGGTGCCAATGGGGAAGGGGTATAAAGATGCTGATTAAGATGCTCTGTAAGAAATGTACAAAAATTTGCTTTAAAAAATTACAAAAAAGAGAAAAAAACAGACATGCCTTGCTCCATGCTAAATAACACAGCCAATTCTGCTCATTAATATCTGCAAAAATACATTAGTGTACTTTCTCACAAAGGAGAAAATTTTATATACTAGGATATAAGAATCAAGTATAAATATGTAAACTTTACAATTGTAATAGAATATCACCATTTGTAGGGATAAGAAAAGCTCCACTCCCCAAACATGTAACTATAGAGACTTCATATAATTAATGAAAGAAATATTTCATTTATAACATGGAATACTGTAAATGTGTCAGATTTTCACTGAAAAGTGATCTGAGCTGGAAGTTTCACTCAAAATCTTTGATAGTCATGTTGAATGCAACGGTTCCAGGTTTTCCAATAAGATTTCTGAGCAAACAACTTCCATATAGCTTCTAATGCCAAAACCATTTAGGAATCGACATAAGAAAAGTGACACACAAATGTACTGACAGCAAAAGTAACAACTACAAGCCTCAAAATGAACATTAAAATGTTTTTCATTTTTATGAGAGGGAAAAGATTAAAACACCGAAAAGGGAAAAGATACAGAAGAAATGACTGATTCTAAAACATGGAGCACAATATACAGGGCTCATAGATGACACAAAACAAAGTCTCCATGGTAACTGCTAAAGAATTCTGCAAGTCATCAATTAAAACTAGAATTCAGTGTAAATGGATGCAAGACCGAAAGAATATCATTAACAAAACCAAATACTCAGAGCTGGAGAGACGTCTCAGAGGTTAGGAGCACTTGTTGCTCTGTTTTTTTTTAGAATACTAAATTCAAATACATTTAATTATTTATGGTTATTTAATTTTATTCCATGGTAGTATTTATACATTGTACTTACCTAATTTCCTTTTTAAAAGTTTTATTTTATTTTTATTGAGCTTTATAAATTTCATCTATTTCCCACTCACATTCAGACTCTCTGCCCCATTCATGCCTCCCATATCCCCCACCCCACCCCCACCAAACCCTAAGCACTCTGCCATACATGCTGAGTCTTATTCATTCAGGTGTTTGTCGTCAAATGTCCTTCAGTGTAAATGCATCCACTGGAGTCTAGTTGGCCCATCCAGTGGTCTCCCTCACACAGCAGTGGTCAGTTTCAAATAGTTCTCGATCTAGTGCTGGCCTAGACTTGAGCCTAGGGTGAAAGTCTTATTGACAGCCATACAGCAGGCCCGAGGCAATGGCCCAAATGCTGGAGCCACAAGAAATGGCTTGTGACTTTTCCTCCCATTGGCAGATCATGAGACTGATGCCTAGAGCGTGCCACTCCCTAATCAGCACCCTTGAGATTCCAAATTGCAACAGTCAGGGTCACATGGTTTCCAGGAATCCAGACTCTGTAATCTGAAAACCATTATGCTAATGAGGCATCCGACCTGCTATTCTGTGATAGGACCTTAAGTCTGTTATGCTAATAGGACCTTAAGTCTGTTATGCTAATAAGGTATCCTACTTGCTGTACTGTGATAGGATGCTAAACCTGTGCTGTGATTGGACCACTACCCCTATGTAAGCTTGTGCCTTCCTGCAATAAAGCAGATCTGTGTCACTGAACCTGGTCTCTTGTGTCTGAATGCAGCTCCGCTGACACAGTCTCCTCACCAGCCCTAGGGTCCAGGATCGGGCAGAAGCAGCTACAACAGAAGGCAGCACCAGGAGAGCAGAAGAGCAGCCTCAGTCCAAGGCAGGCAGAAGAGCAGCTTCAGCCCAGGGTGAGCAGAGGAGCAGCCTCAACACCCGTGAGAACAAAGGAGCAGCGCCCATGAGAACAGAGGAGAGTGGCCAATGCTGGCGGTGACCTCACTGGCCTGTCACCTATTTCTCACCTCTACTTTGGGCTCTCATTTAATTGAGCTGATAGGGGTCCTGAGCTTGATGCCATAGCTGCCACAGGCTCATATGAGCAAGCCTTCAGTGGCCTGGAAGCCTCCACCTCCCTATGTTCATGAACTAGCCCTGAATCTAACAATCTTTTGGACTCCTCTTCTGCAATGGTCCCTGAGCTGTAGGTGGGTAAGAGTCCATATAGGAGTCACATGGCCTTCTGTGTGCAATGCACTCTGACGTACATAGAAGCCTCACTGGTGAGAGTTGAGGAGTGCATTAGCTCTCACTCTACCTCTTATTCCGCTATGTTTCATGAGACTTACTTGTGGAGATTTGCCTGTAGATCTGTCACCTAGTACTGGGCAGCTCCAAGGCATGTGTTCTCTGTGCTTGACCAGATGTGCAACTCTGCAGTAGCCTCCATTTGTTGCAAAAAGAAGCTTCTTTGAGGAGTGCTGTATGGCATGCTTGGGAGACTCTAAGGGAGATTTCTATCTGGCACTGCATTCCCTGACAAGCAGCTCCCAGGTATACATATGCATTTATGTTCAGACACTACGTGCATTTCTCATAGGGTTTCTAGGGCAACACTTTTCCCCCTAGGTTTCCAATAGAGTACCCAGGTTCAGTTCCCAGCACCCACATGTAGCTCACAACCAGCTTCCAGTTCCACAGGATCAGACAAACTCTTAGGGCTACCTAAGCACATATTCAATGTGCATATATACATTTGGCAAACATGCATAAACATAAAATAAACAAATAATAAAATCCCAAATACTCAAAAACAAACATTAAATTGAGGTTATATGTACCCTATCCTGAAAGGCAGAGGATATTAGATACTAGGATACAGGAATCAAGTATAAATGTATAAATTTTATAAATGTAATAGGGTATCACCTTTTCCATCTGCTGAAATAGTCAAGAGGAAGATAGCAAAATGCTATCTCCAAAATGTCACTGACAATCATATTAAAATGTTTAAACAGAACAATCATTAAACAGTGTTTCCATAGGAATCAATGTCATTGTAATTTAAATGACACTACTGCATAATTTTTAGAACTTTGATCAAATCTTAGTAAAAAAATTTAACACAGATGACAAACCATGCCATGTTTAGCCGACATGCATGGCTTTATCCTGTACTGATGATTAAATCCAGGAATTTGCATGGTAAGCAAGCATTAACAGAGCTGTACCCCTGGATCCAATAGTGAAATTATTGCAAACCATCTTTTAATGTGTGTATATATAGGCTTTAAGAGGCACATGATTTCCACTCAGATATCCAAATTACTTTGTTTGCATTAGGTGCATTTTTACAATATTTTTCTTAGCAAATCCAAGTTTTAAACGTTTTAAAAGGTTTATTAGTATTTACAAAATAATGAAAAGAAAAGCCACTAAAGCACTGAGAAAAAGCAATTTAAAAATTAGATTTTGCTGTAAGGTAGTTTCTCATGGAATCATATGTGGACATTACCAATATAAGAACTTACAATTAAAAATTTGTTCTGTCTTGATGGCATTCCAAGAACATAGGTGAAGTACATTCATTCTCATTCATTCTCATTCATTTTCTCTCTCTCTCTCTCTCTCTCTCTCTCGTTCTTACTGTTTCAGTGTGTTGTGGATGTGGATGGATGGATGGATGGATGGATGGATGGATGGATGGATGGATGAACTCAGCATATCTTTTAAAATTGGTCTTTCTTGTTCTCCTTTCTAAATATTATAGTATACCCACACGCATTTTTTAGGATCAGCATATGAGGGAACACGTAAGATTTTTATACTTTCTGAGATTGGGTAACCTCACTTAACATTGTAAATTCTAGGTTCATCCATTTCCCTGTGAATTTGTAATTTCATTTTTCTTTAAAGCTGAAAAATATTTACTGTATATATGTACTAGATGTTTATTATTCATTCAAGTGTTGATGGACAGGTAGGATGGTTCCATTTCCTTGCTACGCTGAATAAAGCAACAATAAATAATAAACATGGGAATGTAAATGTTTCTATGGTAAGGTGCCTGAAAACAAATCCTGAGTCCATCACTCTCTAGTCTAGCCTTGGCAGACAAAAGGAAAATGAGGAGGAACCCAATAGAGGGATGCTTTTGGAAGCTTTCACCAAGAAATTCCAATGGACTCTCATATGAACATTTGAAATTTGCCTTGTTCTGCCTTTTTGGTGGATCTCTGTCTAGAACTTGTAATGCTAAGTACTTTGCCTTTACTTTTCCTACATCTCCTATTCACCAGTCAAGGACTTTCTTTTCTCCCTACAGATAAGAGTTATGCAATTTGGGAGTCTTTTAGATAGAGCCACTGAAAGGGTACCCCAATTGCCTCACCCTGTATCACTGTTCAGCATGGAAGAAGCCAGAGCAGTCTGCATCCTGATTCCCTAGCAGCAATTTGGGTAACCTCTTCATAGGATGGTGTGATAAAAATAGGAAGTAGGAACTGGCTAGGCAGTTAGGGTAAAAAGACCCCACAGAAAAGTAGTCAGTTTCTTGGCTAAAAGTCAAAATGTCCTTATGTCTCTTAGCAACATACTCTGTTCCAGAGGCCAAAAATGTCAAAAGTATTTGGAAGCTTTTACCTAATCCCTAAAAGATTTTTAGGGTCACCTCTTCAGAGGCGGGAGGGATGCTAGAGTAGCAAAAAGCCCCATAAAAAACTTAAAGAGTACATGAAGTTGTCAGAAAAAAAGTGATGGGGAGATGTGGGAGGAATTGGAGAGGAGGGAGTGGGAGTGAATTTGAACAAAACACCTTATATGCATGTATGAAATTCTCAATAATTTTTTTAAGTTAAAAATATATTTCTACAGTAAGGTAAGACGTTCTCTGTGTATATGCCAAGGAGTGGGAAAGGTAGGTCATATGGTAGCTCTATTTGTAATTTTTTGAGGAACCTCAAATCTAATTTGCATAATGGCTGTACTAATTTGCATCCCCAACAATAGTGAAAAATGTTCCTCTTTCCCCACATCCTCTCCAACATTTGCTGTCAGACTGCTTAATGAAAGCCATTCTGGCTGGAGTATCTCCAAGTTGTTATAACTTGCATTTCCTGGTAACTCGCAATGTCTAACACTTTTTTTTTTTTTTGTCTTTTTTGGGGTCTCCCTATATCCCCAGCTGGCCTGGAACCCCCTATTATCAAGACCAGGCTGGCCTTGAACAGAGATCCACCTGCCTCTGCCTCCCAAATACAAGGATTAAAGGAGTGCTCCACCACATGCAACTGTTTAACACATTTTAGAATAGTTGTTGGCCACTTGTGTTTCTTTTCCTGAAAACTATTAAATTTATTTAGAAAAGTACATTTATTGCTTGATATTTAATTTCTGAAGTTCTTATTAGTCCCTTGTCAGATTGTATAACTGGTCAGATTTTCTCTGTGGGTGGTCTGTATGTTCTGCTTAACTGTTTCCTTTGCTGTGAAAACAAAACAAAAAACCAAAACCAAAACCAAACAAAACAAAAAAAGCCAACTTTTTTAATCCATGTAGTCCCATCTGTTGGTTCTTATGCCGATGTTTTGTTCAGAAAGTTCTTGCCTACACCAATTTCCCTATATATTCTCTATAATGTCATCTAGGAGTTTCAGGTTTTAAATTAAGGAGTTTGCTCTGGTTCAAAGCTGTGGATATAATTCCATTCCTTCTGCAGATGGAAATCCACTTTTGCTAATACCATTTATTAAACGAGCTAACTCTTTTCTAAGGTATGTTTATGCCTTCTTTTTCAAGAGTTGGGCGGGCACAGTTTTGTTTATTTCTGGGGTCCTCTACTCTGTTCCATTGGCCTACCTCTCTGTTTTTATTCCAATACCAAGCTGTCTTTATCACTACAGCTCTGTACTTTGAGGTCAGCTTTGTTCTTACTCGGTAGGATTGCCTTCCCTACTTATAGATTTTTGTGGATTTCGTGGATTATTTTTTCTAGATCTATGAACTATGACATTGAAATTTGATAGGTACTGCATTAAATCTGTATACTAGCCGGGTATGGTGACACACACCTGTAGTCCCAGCACCTGGGAGGCAGAGAAGCAGGTGGAGCTCTGAGTTTGAGGCCAATCTGGTCTACATGAGTTCCAGGTCAGCTGGGGCTACAGGTGACCCTGTCTCAAAAAGACCAAAAAAGGAAATAAATAATAATATAATAATACTACTAATAATAAAAACAAAAACAATCTGTATACTAATTTGGTTGCATAGCCAGTTTCACAAAATTGATGCTTCCAATAAAGAAAGCATGGAATGATTTTTCTATCATTTAGAATCTTCTTTGATTCCCTTTTATAGTGTCTTGAAATTAACTATACAAATCTTGTCTTCATGTTTAGGTGTATTCCTAGAACTTTTTTTATTACATACTACTGTGAATGGCATATTTTTACAATTTCTTTCTCTGCCAGTATATTGATGGTACATAAGGATACTGTTTTGTCTTTTTAATATTATTTTCTATCCTGTCTTTTTTAGATTTAGGAATTTTCTAGATGATTCTATGGGGTCTTTTAAGTCATTTGCAGATAGGGGTGGTCTGACATCTTTGTTCCTGATTTTTAATCCCCTTAATAAGCCTTCTTTTCTTATTGTTATAGCTCAGACATTAAGCACTATATTAAATAAGAGAGGGGAGAGTGGATATACTTGTCTCACTCCTGATTTTAGAGGAAATTTTCTTAGTGTGTCTCCATATAATGTTGACTCTAGATCTGCTGTATATAGACTTTATTATTTTGAGACATGTTCCATCTATTCCTAACATCTCCAAGACTTTTATCATGAAGTATGCTGTGCTTTGTCAAATGCCTTCTGGCATCTATCAAGATGATAAATCGTGTGGTTTCTGTCCTGTATTACATTTATATAGTGTATTACATTTATTGATTTACATATGTTAAAAAAATAATTTTGCCTTTCTATGATGAAACCCACTTGGTCATAATGTATGATTTTCTTAATGTGTTCCTGAGTTCAGTGTATTTTGTTGAGATTTTTTGCTCCTACGTTAATCAAATAAATTGGTCTATAATTTTCTGTTGTTGTTCTGTCATTACATGGTTCTGGTATCAGAATAATACTGACTTCAGAGAATGAGTCCCATAGTGTTCCTTCATTTTCTATATTACAGAACAAGTTAGTAAGAGATCTTCCTTGAAAGTTTCATAGAATTCAGAAGAGAATCTGTCTGGTCATGAGCTTTCAGATGAGGGGAGATTTCTGACTACAGCTTTTATCTCACTGATTGTTATACATGTATTTAAGTTATTTATATCTACTGGTTTTGATTTGTTTCAAAATCTAGTAGACTATATGCATTCAGAAAATTTTCTATTCTAGCTTTTTCATAGTATAGGTTTACAAAGTAGTATCTAATAATGTTCTGATTTCATTGAAGTTTTCTGTATGACACACTTTTAAACTCTAATTTTGTTAATTTGTGCCCCTATTTTTTAGAAGATTGACTAAGAGCTTCTCTTGTTTACTTTTTCAAAGAACCTGTATTTGGTAATTTTATGTGCTGCTCTTTTAGTCTTTATTGCATTAAATTCTTGTCATGTACTGGAGTGGGCATTGGATGCTTACTGTTTTTCAAGAGCCCTAAGGCACATCATTAGGTATTTTATTTGCTATTTCTCTCTTTTTTTCTAAATTTTTAAATTATTTTTATTTTATGTGTATGCATGTATTGCCTGCATGTAGGTTAAGTGTACCCATGTCATGCAATGCCTGCAGAGGTCAGAAGAAGCTGCTGGATCACCTGGGACTGGAGTTCCAGACAGTTGTTAGCTGCCATGTGGGTGCTGGGATTCAAACCCAGGCCTTCTGCAAGAACAACCAATGTTCTTAACCACTGAGCCATCTCTCCAGCCCCTATTTAGTATTTCTTTCATTTTTTTAAAAACATGAGCACCTATCACTATAAACTTTCCTCTTAAGACTGGCTTGAAGGTCTCAGAGGTTCTGATAGCTCATGTTCTTTTCATTATTTGTTTACACAAATTTTTAAATTTCATATATGATTTCCAGAATGACTTGAATAACCAATTTCTTGAATGACCAAAATCAAGATTCAAAAAAAAAAAAGAAAAAAAATTACAGATTGACTTATTTGATGAACATAGTCGCAAAAAAAAAAAAAAAAAATTACAAACAGAATACTTGCAAAATGATTCAGAATGATTGATTTTAAAATGTACTGATTAGTCTGTACTAGTCAAATATTTTTGTGGTTAGTGATTTCTCTTGTTAATTTCTACTTTTATTACATTGTGCTCTAAAAAGCACAAGGAATTATCTCAATATTTTTTGTATTTGTTGAGACTTCCTTGTGTCCTATGATGTGATTGATTTTGGAAAAAAGATTCCAGGTATTGCTGAGAATAATGTATATTACCAATCTGTTGGTAGAATATTACACACACACACACACACACACACACACACGAATATGAAACTCAGTCAAGTTGATCCATAATGTACTTTAGTACTAATGTTTCTTCTTATCAGTTTGGAAGATCTACCTAAAAAATTAAGAGTAAAGAATTGAAGACACCCCCCCCCATTATTATTGTGTCAGTACCTACATGGCTTTTTATGCCTTTTACTGTTTGTTTTATAAAACAGAGGCTCTAACATTTGGTGCATAAATATTCACTATTGTTCTATTACCTGTTTTATATTTATAAAATATTTCTTCTACATAGCTCACATCTAGTTCTGGAATACTAGCACTAGTTTTTAGACCATTATTCTAGTTAAATTATTGAGAAAAGATCATAGTATCAAAAGGTAAATAAAACTGAATTAATAATCACTTATTGTTCAATTTCACTATTGACCATGACACCTAAAATTCTTGATGTATTTATTTAAAACATTTTATTTCAAAAAATATTTCTTAAGACTCCTGTACATGTTTTGTGTAAAACAGTAATTGTGACCCAATATGACAGCTCTTACCCCTCTCCAAGTTAAGCATTTTCAAAACATAAACGAACATTTAAAAAATCAGAATAATTCTACTTTTCTATCTATATTTTACAAATATAGATTCATAAAAATGGAAAGTAAAACAGTTTTTAAAGAATCACATTAACAAAACTAAATTTCAGGACAGTGAGATGACTTGGGGTGTAAAGGCACTTGTCAGCAAGTCTGAGGACTTCAGTTCAATCCCTGGGAACCACACAGTAGAAATTCAGAAGACTTCCAAGAGCTGTCCTCTAAAATCCAAGTAAGGGTACACACACAAACATGCAAAAGAAGTAAATCAATGTAATTTAAAAAATAAATTTTTGATACTATTTACATTTAATGTAGTCTTGTTTTGATGAAAAATCTCAACGTTGTAATCTGAAAGTGAAATATATGGCTCATATTATTTTCCCATCTCTAACTGTCAGAACTACTCTGCCAAAGTGACTGTGCAATTTTATATGATATTTTGAGAGAGTCCCTATTTTTTCACATCAACTGTAGCTATTACTGTGATGACTAATTTAAATGTTTTCCAATCTGAAAAGCATGAAGTCATATCTTAAAGTGGTTGCAATTAACATCTCACTGGCTACTACTGAAAATACTTTCTGTGGTGTGTCAAGATTTTCCAGAGAACCATAATTCATGTGGGAAGAATGGGATGAAAGAGAATTATATGTACTATCAAGAAATTTGTGGGGCTAGAGAGAGATGACTCAGTAGTTAAGAGCACTGGCTGGACGCGAGTTTGGTTTCTAGCACCCACATGGAAGCCAACAACCTTCTGTAACTCCAGTTTCAAGGGATCTGACACCCTTTTCTGACCTCCGCAGGAACTGCATGACATGGGTACACGTACACACATGCAGGCAAAACACTCATACATAAAGTAAAAATAAATAACTTTTAATTAAAAGGAAAGAAATTTGTTATAGAGAATTGGCTCACACAATTACAGAGGTTGGTGAATTCAATCTGTAAGACTGCACACATCAGGATGGAAACCCAAGGCAGGCCACTGATCAAATACAAAGGTCCTCAGGCAGGAAGAACAGACATTGCAGACATAGTCAAAAGTAGAGTGCTTCTTGCAAGGAAGACCAACTTTTGCTCAGTACAGGTCTTCAACTGAGGGACAAGGCCTATTCACATTATATTGTGCCATCTGCCGTGTGTAAAGCCTCATGTAAACAGATAGCCTGAATGGAGCACCCTCACAGATACACGCAGAATAATGCTTGACTAAGTATCTGCATCCTGTGACCTAGAGAGTATAACACAAAAAACTGTCATTACATCTGTTTACTGCCTACTTGGGTTTTCTTGAGCAGTGTCCATCTTTATAGACTGCCTTATTTTCAAGCTGGTTATCTTTTACTCAATGTTGTACAGAATATTTTGAAAAAATAAATTAGGGACATCTAGCAATTTTAATATAATTCTAAAGTAAGTAAAATGTACATCAAATTATCATTCCTACATACTTTA
>NW_008352752.1:2190544-2206260 GCF_000622305.1 Nannospalax galili | reverse complement strand
ATTTATTTATTTATTTATTTATTTATTTATTTATTTATTTATTTTTGTTCTGGAGACATGGTCTCCCTGTACCCCCAGGTGGCCTGGAACTCGCTATGTAGACCAGGCTGGCTGTGAACTCACAGAGATCCACTTGTCTCTGCCTCCTGAGTGCTGGGACTAAAGGCATGTGCCACCATGACTGGCTCCCCAAGATGCATTTTAACAAAAATTATTTAAAGAAAACAAATTTTCCCTATTAAAATATGGTGCCATAAACAATAAATTATATTCCTGATCAGGAAATAAAGAAGTGACTGTGAATATAATTTTTTCAATAAATATTTATCTAGGGCTAGTGGCACAAATCTGTAATCCTAGCTAATCGGGACAGTGGGCAGGAGGACGGCAGGATCAAAGAGTATGTGGGATACAGAGAGAGTACAAGGCCAGCCTGGGAAACTTACTGATACCCTATTTCAAAAAAATAAAATAAAAAAGTTTTGCGCATATAACTCACTGGTAAAATACTCCTTAAAGTGTGTGATTAGTCAGGTTAAAGCCTGCTTACTGCAAACAATTTTCAATTATTTGTTTAATAATAGTAACCAAATGATTTATCTTTGTCCTAATTACTAATGATTGATTACAAATACTTTGCTGAAATTTTTTGGTAAATGTTAGACTGAACTTTAATCTTTTCAGCAGTGACATCATCCAGGAATAACTGTAGGGTCCCCTTTACAGATATGGAACCTAAGCACAGCAGATAAAACATCACATGGCAAGGGTACATGCTCAGTGGTTGAAAACTGAATTTGCCCTTTAGACATTCATTTTTGAGAAACACTTGTTGGCTTCTTACTACATACAATGGCACTAGGAAAAGAAGCAGCAGAGAATAAAGATATGAGGAGAGGGGCAACACTCTTCTGTGTTGGCTCTGTCTTCTGGAAGGAAGAAACTAGAATATAGATACAGCCAGTGCAAAGAAAAGCAAAGTGCTGTAACAAAGAGACCCTCTTGGCAAGAGATCAGCTCTTAGAGATAAAAGAAGACATACAGGGGATAAGAAAGACTTCATGGAGAAAGTGAACATCTAAGACAGGCTTGGAGGAAGTAACATTTTGACAGATACACATGGGCAGAAGTCAAACTTCAGACTTGACTCAGGAGACATTGTTCCATAGAGACAAAATGGACATAAAAATAATATATGCTTTGGCTTACAGGAGGGAAGTCTGCAATGAGAAAAAGACTAAACTTGGGGCTGGAGTGATGGCTCAGAGATTAAGAGTACTGACTGCTCTCGCAGAGGACCCGGGTTGGATTCCCAGCACCCATATGGCAGCTAACTGGCATCAGTAACTCCAGTTCCAGGATCCAACACCTTCTTCTAATCTCTGCAGGCATTGGATGACACAAGAGCACTTATATACATGCTGGAAGTACACTAATACACATCAAATAAAAATAATAAAATATTTTTTGAAGAAAGAAAATGCCCAAACTAGCAAATATGATATGAAATGCAAATTATTAACAATAAAGCTATACATTTAAATAGTTCTGTCTAGTTTACAAAGAATTTCACCTATAACTGTACATTTCAAAGGGTGCGATACTGTAACAAGAAAATTAGTTCTTGGAGTTGGGGTGGAGAATCTTAAATAATACAATGGCTTTTGGTCACAGTACAAAAGCACATACACAGTATGAAGACAGAAAAGGAAAAAAAAGGGGGGGGGGGGGGGGACTAACAGGGATGGAGGAAAATCCTGATACACAGTCTCCTTTGAAGATCCCAACCTTCTAGTAGGCAGAATATCGGTCCCCTTTATAAATCATGTGAGACAAATCCAGATGAGTTAAATGGAGAGAACAGGGTAGTACACAGATAAAGAAATTTTATACATATATACATATGTGTATATGTATGTATATATGTATATATATGCATATCAAGCCAGTAACATAATGTACAACCTCTTCACAAACAAATTCCACTACAATAATTGGATATAATTTTTGCCCATCTGATTTACAAAGTGTAAAAAGTGGTAATAAGTAGTAAAACTTATTAAGAATGTTCACTCTTAGGAGGCATAAATTAACAAAATTAAAAATGTAAGGCAGCACACAATAGTATACAGCTACAGTTTCATCTACACAGGAGGCTGAAGCCGGAAAAATCACTTGAGCCCAGAAGTTTTAAAAACCAATCTAGGGTACACAGAGAGAGAAACAGAACAGGATAAAACATTATAAATACACTGTACCCTTTGAAACACCAGTTCTACTGCTCAGAATTTAATGTGCTACACTACACCATTTAGCCAAATCACTGCAGAAAGAAGTTGACACTAATGATAACTATAAATAATGTAAATAAATATCAAAAAGAAATTATTTTTAAATTTTAGTAATGCAGAATGGATTAAAAATCATTAAAAATCAAAATGTACTGATAAAACTATACACAGCACACTGAAGTCAGCAAGTAGAATAAATGTAGGATGACCCTCTAATTTTGTAAATATACAAAAATATAAGCTACGCACACATAAAAATTTATAGACAAAAAAACAAGAAGTCACAAAAAAGATTCTTCATTTTATAGATACCTGTGTGCACTTTTTAAGTTCAAGAGGATACAACCTTCATAATCACAAAAACTTAAAATGAGTTGCTGGATTTCATATACTGGGAAATAGTTATGAATAAAATTCTCTTTTTTGACTCATCATCTATTATTTCTTAGTATTCTTTGTACAAAGCTTAATATTGTTCAAGTTCATGTTGGTAACTGAGTGTGATACTGATTATGGTTCTATAGACTACTGAAGTATAAATACTCCTACAGATTTTCAATACCCTTCATGATCTGTACACATCTACCCTTTCTAATTTCCTCTTCCAGATGTTTTCTTCATTAATGAGAGCCAACGTTTTCTTCTCTATTTTTATTTTGGTAGCTAGCACTGGTACCCCTCTTTAAACCTATCCCCCTTCCTCTCTTTGCTGTATTTAATGTGGCTTGAGCTTATGTTGGTTTTATGCATGCTTTCACAACAGCTGTGAGTTCGGGAACTTACCCTGCTGTGTTTGAAAAACACTATTTTCTTGTAGTCATCAGCCATGTCTAGCTCTTACAATCATTCTGTCCTTGAAAACAATCACCCCCAATCTTTCTGACAGGTTCTATCTTCCCATCATTGTATTTACCTTAATTTTGTGAGAGGAACAAAATAGGAAGAAGAGGGGCTGAAGAGATGGCTCAGTAGTAAGAACACTGACTGCTCTTACAGAGGGCCTGGGTTTGATTCCCAGCACGCACATGGCAGCTACGAATCATCCTTAACTCCAGTTCCAGGGGAATCCGAATTCCGCTTCTGACCTCTGTGGCACTGCATGACATGGGTGCGCTCACATACGTGCAGGCAATACACTCATACACATAAAATAAAAATAAAATTAAAATATTTTTTTAAAAATAGGAAGAGGAAGCAGAAAGGATGGAGGGAAGGGGGGTATGGGATTGTGGGTACCATAATACATGCTAGGAGATAAAATGGCTACCCCCAAGAGCACGGGCCCTTGGTGTCAGGACTTATCTCCCTGTTCTGGTAACAGCTCCATCTACATATGCATTTTCATTTACTTTGTTTCATCTTTTCTATAAATTGTAACACTGCTTTGTGCAAGGATGAAACAAACCCAGAATTTCTCTCCGTAATTTTAAACAAAACTGTAAATAAGTGCATTTTTCCATTTTTCTTTATAAATTACATTGTTTTCTCTTAATAAAGGTGAGTGTTGAGATCCAGAGCCAGACTTTAGGAGTAGGAGCCTGAATCAAATGAAATGAGGAAAAGCTGACGTTTATGATTATTGTCAAGGTTTACTACCACCTCAAATTCATGGATTGGCACAAAGAATATGCCTAGCCCACTGCTGTCAAAGAAGAGCTTAATTGTGGGACAGAATTGAACCCAGCAGGTCAAAATACCATGGTGATAGCTCCTGAATGCAGGAATGTTTAAATGAAAGTTTATAAAAATGTAACTCATCTTTCAACAAATCTGCTTTACTTAAAATATGGCCCCAAATGACTCAACCTAAAAAACATAATTTAAAAGTAACAAGTATAAAATATTATCAAAATCTCAACAATGGGGCGGGTATGAAAAATGGGGTTTATAACTGAATCTTTCAGTAAAGAAAACTAGATAGAGCTCTTCTGTTTTACTGTACTGAAGCAACCAAAGTATATTTAAGCAATAGTAAAGAAAAAAAGTTTTTTTTTGTCTTTTTGAGACAGAGTCTCCCTGTAGCCCCAGCTGTCCTGGAACTCACTATGTAGACCAGGATGGACTTGAACTCACAGATATCTGCCTGCCTCTGCCTCCTGAGTGCTGGGATTAAAGGCATCCGCCACCACACCAGGCTCAGAAAACAAAGTATTCTTTAAAAGGAGTCAGTACAGAAGAATTAACCCTTCTAGTTTGAAAATTATGCATACTGGCTAAACATTTTTCAAAATTGTATTTATTACTTATTTTATTGTGTGTATGTATATGGGCACGTGTGCACCCTGACTCTGGAGGTCAGAGGACAGTTTGCAGAAGCAGGTTCTTTCTTTCCTCATTTGAGTCCTGAGGATCCAACACAGATTCTCAAGCTCGGTGGCCAGTGCCTTACCAGCTGAGCCAACTCGCTTGACCCCCTTAAACCACCTTTTAAGGAATACCTGTATTTTCTTAGAAACCAATAGGTAATATTTTACTTCAACTACTTTCTCAAGGTTTTAAGCAGCATTATTATTTATTCTGGATTTAATTCTACTTCCACAATCTGATAATTCTTAAATCTGTGTTTTCTCTATAAAACTCTTACTTGAACTGTGTATTTTCATGGGGAGTGATACTGTCCCGAAGAGTAATAAAAGGTGGGAGTGTGGAATCTACGATAACAAAATTGCTTATGGGCCTCACAGTAAAGAAAACAGATCAAGTATCTCTGTGTACAAGTGATATTGAAACTTCAAGGAGAATGAATCATTGAGGAAAATTTTTTCAAAAGGCTTTTTAGGTAATCAGTGATTTTTTCCCCTAATAATTTTTAGATAAAATAATAGAGTACTAGCTTATTCGAACTAAATGTTTTTATTAAAAAAAAAAAAAGCAAGGTGAATTTAAGTCTCCTCTCATTAACTAAAAACACAATCCTTCTTAAAAATCTACTGATGTCAGAAAATACTGTTGATAAGACTGGATTAGATAAATTTACTAACAGTCAGTACAGACTTTTTTATATGCCAATAGGTGCAAGTCCTTACCAACCCTCTCTGCTATGCACACGAATTACAAAACATAAGGGTTAGTCAGCTCTTAAAACTGGATATTGATTCTTACAACATTACGCTTATGTTGTGTAAATTATTCTAAGAATAAGCTGTACAATTTAGACAAATCTGTAAGAAATCAGACTGCATGCCTGTTTTTCTTTTCCTCTACATATATAAGATGTATATATAACTGCATTTCACTTAATTTTGCACCTTCAAAAAACTGCCTTCTCTGGGCCAACTGTATGCCCTTAAACACCCAAAAACGAAAGTATAACCAAAGATAAAAGGGGCCAATATAATTTTTTTAAGAGTTCATATATTTAGCTAAAGGCTACATAACAAAAAACAATGCCAAATAGGAGATACCTTCTTTTGAGTTGTTGGCCAGAGTGGCCCAAGAGACTCCCAGATAGTAACCCATCATAAAACTGGGAAAATGAACAGCAGAAACCAATCTTATCTAAAGGAATATTGACAACTGTTTGCTGCTAGATGAGGAACAGCTGACCTTCCTAAAACAAAGACCTCTAGATAGGCTGACTAGATTCACCGGATGGACAAGTACTGGGGAACAGCTGGGGGTGCTGGTACCACAGCAGATAGTAGCAGGGATGACAGAGTAAAAGGGCTCTAGTGGGGTGTGGCTATGGGAGGGTGCCATCTGGGAAGTGGGTGTATAGATGAATATGTTTGGGATGTTCTGTGTGATATACACACACACACAAAAAATCAACAAATTTAAAAATGAGTTATATTTGAGGAGGAAGCATAAAAATATACGTAAAGTAGTAGAGGTGATGAACATTACCATTGAAATCTACCCAATGACTTTATATCCATACGCAGGTGCCAAGGATTGGACTGCAACTGACCAGGACTAGTAATAATCAGATACATACAGATTAGAGATGCATGTGCCAACCTCTAAGTGTTATTAGCAAAAACAGTCTTTCTATAAGAAACAGTATATTTTAAAATGAAATGGAGATCTTTTTTAAAGGTTAAAAGCTCATTCAATTTTACGTCTTATAGGGTTTATACTGAGTTCAATACTGTGTTACTGTATTAATTCAACTGTGAACCTAAAAAGTTTATAGCCACTTTTGAAAGAGATGTATCTTTGCTCTGGAAATTGTTATTGAGTATGTTAAAGCTGTAATGAAATGCTTCTTTTAAAAAAATAAAAAATAAATAGATTTTAAAAAAATGCCTTCAAGAATCTGAAGTGGCTCCCTCTCTAACCTATTTAACCAATGTCAATGATGTACTTCCTGCAACCTGTGATCAATGTGGACAGAAATGGAAAGAGGAGGTAAATGGGTCAGTTAAGGATGAAATGGTCTTACTACCTAAAGAAATAGCTCAACAAGCCAAAGAATCAGTCATTTTGTTATGGAAATAAGGTTCCTTATTCAAAATTAGTACAACTGCACAGAATTAAAAGTTACATTCAGTAATTTCCCATATTTTAGAATACAAAAACATTGTTTCTAACACATGTGGAGAAGAAATTCCATTACAGATTAAAAATCTTAAACTGATCAGAAAATACCCATATTTGCTTTATTACAGAAAACAAATCAGACAGACCCCCCCCAAAAAAAATCAAAATCAAAACAAAACAAAAAAAAAACTGGTTGGCAAGCAGGTCTGTCACACAACTCTTATTAAATATGTATATATTAAGGACAAAAAAATTTCAACAAAAACAGAAAATTTGATGTGGGTTCAAATTAACATCTTCTCCTTACCTGTTCTTTCTGGCAGGGCTTACAGAATCTGTAACAACAAACTATCACTTAATTATCTTCTCACAAGATACAGAATTTCTCTAACACTTCACTAAGCTTCTGAGATAGCATATCTGACATAACCCTTCCCCTTCTCTCCAACATTTAACAAGATAAAGAAAAGGTGAAAGAAAGAAAGAAAGAAAGAAAGAAAGAAAGAAAGAAAGAAAGAAAGAAAGAAAGAAAGAAAGAAAGAAAGAGAGAGAGAGAGAGAGAAAGAGAAAGAGAGAGAGATGGAGGGAGGGAGGGGACAATGTGTTAACAAGTGTCAGAATCTAACCTTCATGAACATTCAAATTAACTACATACAGTAAACTGTTTTAACTATTTTCCCATATAGGAGGCTATAACACACTGTACAGTCATCTATTCAGTTAACCATCAGGTTACCTGATGGTAATTATTAATTAGTAACAGGGAGACCAGACTTGTATAAGCTATAACTTAAAGTATAGTAACTCAAGGATCCAAGCAATTCAGCATTACTGTTTCAATGCATTTTCTTTAATTAAGTAAAGCTAAGTAATCAAAAGCGTGGTCCTAGAAGAAAGCTCTTTTTTTTTTTTAATCTAAATGGGAGTCCTCAAAATGAAAAATGGTGAGTTTTTAACTCCTCTATCCACTCAGTATCAATTTTTTCACTGTGATAACAAAGGAAAGTTTAAATTTTCTTCACTGTCATTATTAAAAAGAAGATATAATTTACTCATTTATCTGTTTTATGATAAGGCCCAAGTAGAAACATATAAGGCTTTCTGGGTTGAATGAAGGAGATCATGTGTTCTCCACAACCAAATCCCCTCACAAGGCTATCTCCCTGCTGCTCTGTTCAAATGTTCCTTACTGTCAGAGTCCTGAAACTTCAAAACAAACACAGAACAGGAATCAGACCCACTTTGTAGACTCACAACAGCTTTATACTGAAATCTTAGTTGAAAGGCATTTGACAATACAATTACTCAAAAGAAATAACAAAATGTTCGCTTCCTTATGAAATCTTAGTTGTAACCTTCTGGTTTCCCAAGATCCATGCGTTCTGTGATAGCTAAGGCCTATCAATGTTGCCATTACAAACACTGCTTTTCAGAGGCTTTTCTACCTTAGCCTATAAAAACAGACTCTGGTCTGTATCTTGGCTAATAAAGTATTGATATCAGCCCAAGAGAACATTTTTTGTTCCAATGATTAAAATAAAAATCTGTTTTGTAGTTTTAAGTCAGTAAGAGTGTAAAAGGCGGAGGAGGATAATGTTGTTGGAAACATACTCCACAGAAACACACAAGCATTGCTAATACTACATTTAAATTTTCAAACAATTAACACAAAATAAACACAAGCTACTTGTAAAATGAAAACTACATAGGGAAAAACTTTGGAGTCTTTCATATACTGCTGAAAGATGCTGAAATTTTGTGTTTGTTTTTCTCAGTTGATACAGATCTGTCTCCTTTAAAAGCACTATCTTCATTCTATCACACTGAAGAATTTTCCAAAAAGCACACATTTGCAACCCACTTGTGTCAAAAGAGAAATAACATATAACACACAGAAAAGATGCTCTAGAAGTAGCTATCAAAATCATGACTATGTACAAACAGCCAGCCCTTCATAAACTCATTAGTTCTGCACTGAATTTAGCCAACCATGGACAGATACTTGTGAAGACAAAATTTGAACTGGTACTGAACATGTGGAGCTCTCTTCCTGTCATTATTCCCATACAATACAGTATAATAATTAGTGTGAAAGCACTTACATTAGATTAGGTATTGTAAGTAATCCAAGAGATGATTTAAACCAAAATCAAAGATATGTGTAAGTTGTATATGGATATTATACCATTTCATGTAAAATATACATAATACAGTTACCATTTTGCTTATTCACATATATAATGCAATAGTATTAATGCATTCGTGCTGTGCAACAATCATCACCATCTATTTCAGTTAACTTTTTGAATCCCATAAAAACTAAACTCTACATATTAAACCAATACCAACCCAGATATCCCTCCCCGAACCCTGGCACTCACCAGTGGACTTTCTGTTTTAAAATCTGTGATTACTGTGATAACTGCAACATAAGTGGAATTATTAAGCGTCTTTTTCTGGATATTTTATCTCAACTAGCATGACTCAAAAATCCATCCATGTTGTGCTGTGATATGTCAGTATCCCCTTCTTTTCAAGGCTAAATAATATTGAACTGCATGTAAATGCTACCCTGTGCTCATCTGTTCTGCACATGATTGACACTGGTTTCATTTTAGCTATTGTAAATAATGATATTATTAAAATGGGTGAACAAATTATCTCTTTCAAGTCCTGTTTTCAACTATTTTGAATACATCGTTGTCAAGAAATCACTGTCAAATATAATGCTGTGATGCCTTTCCCTATTCTAGTGCACTAAGTGCACTCTCACTATGCCTGCATCATACTGTTTTGATGACTGTATTTTTTTTAGCAAGTTTTGAAATTAAGAAATGACATTCTTAAAACTTTTACTTTTTGTCAAGATTAGTCTGGCTATTCAGAATATTTTAAGGATGCATATAAATTGCAGTATAGTCTTTTCTATTTCTGTAAAACATCACTGGCATTTTCATAAGAATTACACTAAATTTTGTAAATTAATTTGAGCAATAATGACATTAGGCTTCTAATATGGGATGTGCTTCCATTTATTTATGTCCTTTTAAATTTCGTTTTATAGTAGGATTGTCTATATCTTTGACCTTTTTTTTTTTTTAACCATTCCTACCTACTTTGTAATTTGTTTTGTTTTGATTTGTATAGTAGTGAGGTTGTGTGCTGGACAGCTTTAGTTGTCAACTTGACATATCTGTGTAGAGGGAGCCTCAACTAGGGAACTGCCTCCATTGGACTGCCTTGTGGCCATGTCTGTGGGGCATTTTCTTGATTGTTATGTGGGAGAACCAGTCCACTGTGGGTGATGTCACCCTTATATGGGTGATTCTGTATTGTATAAGCAAGCAGGCTGAGCATGGGCCAAAGGAGCAAGCCAGTAAACAGCACTCCTCCATGGGTTATGATTCAGCTCCTGCCTCCAGGTTCCTGTCCTAACTTCCTACATTGGGCTCCCTCAGCAATAAACTGTGACCTGGGAGATGTAAGCCAAAGAGACCCTTTCTTCCCCAAGCTGGGTTTGGTCAGCATGTTTTGCCACAGCAATTGAAAGCAAACTAGGTGTTCATCACAAAATTGAGCATGACAACTTGCACTTTGCCAAGGATCTGTAAGTCCACAAGCACAGATATAAAATGCATCCTTCTCGCCTTCCTTTTTCTTTTATTTTTGTTTATTGATTTATTGGATACAAGGTCTCAATATGTTGCCCAAGCTGACCTTGATTATCTAGGCTCAAGCACAAGAATGATGTACAAATACAGAAAGGTATAACGGTAACTGAAAACATTAAGGTCACCATTTGTAGAGGGAAAAGGAATGCCTAGAATAATGATATATGTAGTTGTGTTTGCATGTACATACATACACCATTTCCGGAAAGACACACAATAAATGAACAACTCACATCAATGATTTCTTGTAAGAACAGTTACCATTTGTGTTAGCATTTCTAATCAAAGTTTCAACATCAAATATAACCAACAGAACATTAGAAAGGAAAGAATTGAAGCTTTCTATATACTTTATAATTATTCACACCAATTAAATTTGGTTTTATATCCATATTCAGTCGTATAGTTATCAAACGTCAGTATATATCAGAATCAGCTGGAAATCTTATTAAAATGAATTCCTCAACACCACACTTAGAATTTCTCTATGTTCTAAAGGGCCTAAGAAGTTACTGTTCTTAAAATTTCCCAGGAATACTGAGATCTTGATTCAAGAATCAATCCTTAGGTATAACTGTACTAGATGACTAGCTACCTCCTCAATGTTGTATATAAAAACCCACTTGTTATAGTAAACTAATTATTTTCAGTAATATTTAGATTATAATGCTATTTTCCTAAGTCCAGAGTGGGGAGATATAAGATGGTTTAATTACTCCAAACGTGGTAAAAATAAAAAACTTAAAAATGGGGAAAAGAGATTTGCTGGGTTTTTTTTTTTTTCTCTCTCTTTTGACAGTGTCTTTCTAGCCCTAGCTGCTTGGAACTCACTAAGTGGACCAGGCTGGCCTTGATCTCCGAGGGCTGTCTGCCTCTGCCTCCTAAGGACAAGAATTAAAGGTACACACACACCCAGAGATTGACTGCTTCTGTACAGTTTGAATTAACCTATTTCTTACAGGAGATTAAAATTAGTACAATAATTACCTGAAAAAATTGTAGATAAAATGCAAAGAGAATGAAATCAGTGGAGATGAAAATTATCCCACAGAGCAGTAGTTACAAAGGGACAAATAGCCAAGGGTCCATATACTGACATTAAGTATAGAACTGCCAATTTATATGCCCTCATCAAGTTAACAAAGCTGATATAGATCCAGTTACATTGCTACTACACTCATATGGCAAAGTGCTAACTTCTGGAGCATTTATAAAGGTAATCAAGTTAAAATTATGCCACCAAGGTAAAATTTAATCCCATATAATTATTTTTAATAAAATGGAGGAGTGTGTACTTACACAGAGGAAAGATGTATAGACACAGAAAGAAGACACCCATCAAGCCAACAGGCCTTCAAGAAATTCTCCTTTAAACTTCAGAAGAAGGTACCCTTACAATAGTCTGATCTTAGACTCATCTTCAAACCCATGCTTCTAGCTTGTGCAACTATGTTACATAAATCCTAGCTTTTCTGGTTACCTACCTTAATTTTTTAAAAAATATTTTTATTGAGTTTTATTCATTTCATATAATAGATCTTAATCAAATTTAGACTCCCTCCCCCATATGTACCTCCTATAGGCCCTTCCCACTGGATTTCATGCATTCTGTCATATATATTAATTCCTGTCTGGTCAAACATTTGTACCCAGATGTCCCTTGGTGCAAGTTCATCCACTGGTGTCTGATCACTCCCTTAAAGAAGATCTCCTCTCCTTCATGCAGCAAGCAAAAATCAGTTGCCAATATTTCCTCAGCTAGGGTCCCCATTTCTATGCTGGGTGTTTGTCTGACTGAGTGGGCATGGGTCTTGTGCATGCTGTCACCATTGTTGCAAGTTCATATGAGCAAGTTCCCAGTTACCTGAAAGCCTATGATTCCTTTCGTTAATGCATCAACCCTGGCTCTTACAATCTTTTGGCCCCCTCTTACACAATGATCCCTAAGTGGTGGGTGGGTGAGATTTAATATAAGAATCCTATCCAGGGACATGCACTCTGCAGTCTCTTGTTCTCTGCAGCTTAGTCAGTTGTGGCCTTCTGTGTCCTCAACGTCTCACCAGCAAAGGTTCTTGTTTTATGTTTTTATGTTAAAGGACCAGCCAGTCAGTGAGGCAGGCTTATAATCCCAGCACTGAGAAGGGTGAGTCAAGAAGAATCTTCTGAGTTCAAGGTCAATGTAGGTTACATAGTGAAAATGATTAATTAAATGACTATTATAAGCAGCATATTGCATGAACTCCACAAACAACAAAATGAATAGTATTTGCCTGAAAAGAACTTACAACCCAATCGTTTATTTTAAAAAGCAAGTATATTCATTAGACTTCAACAAGCATTATTTTACATATTTTATTTATTATTTTTATTTTATGTGTATGAGTGTGTTGCCTGCATGTATGTAAATGCACCAAATATGTGCAATGCCAACCGAAGTCAGTAGAGGGTGTTGGATACCCTGGAATTGGCAATATGGACCATTGTTAGTTGCCTTGTGGGTGCTGGGAACTGATTCAGCAAGAACAGTCAGTGCTCTTAACCACTTAGTCATGTCTCCAGTCCCCAGTAAGCTACTATGTAAGTCATCAACAAATATGAGACACCAACACTGACTTCCACTGTATTTTTTTATCATAGGCCATTGGAAGCACTGTTTGCAGCTGTGCCCTTAGCACAAAGCTTCCAAATGCTCCTTGATTGCTCAAAGCACTCACCCACTGTAATCCCAGCACTCTGGTGGCTGAGGAAGGAGGATAGGCACCTGCAATATGAGCTAATGGCAAGTTCAAGGCAAGTTTACAATATATAGCAAGACCTCAACTTTCCACCCCCTGCAAAAAACAAGAAAACAAAAAAAGAACACTAGTTTCTTTCCCTACTAAAGATACAGATGCACACAATTTCAAAAAATTCAAGTCTATATGCAATTTGCACCTAGCAACCTGGAATGTCCTTTGAAAAATAAGCAATTTAAATAAAAATTCATAATGATCAGAAAGAACAGTATTAATTCTATAAGCTATCATAAAATACACAGGAGCATAACCATACTTAAATAAGTCTACACTTGGTCCAGCAAAGAGTTAATTATCTCACATTTTAATAAGGGTGAAAGCTGTTATCTGTGGATGCCTGGTAACACATACATGGCTACCCTAGATATTTTATCATGAGAATCCTAGATAAGGATTCCAAATATGTAAGCAAGCCACTCAAGGGAGGGCTTGCAGTTTACATATTATTTCTAAAGAATTTCCTCAGCATTTGATTTTCCACATTCTCAACCCCAACATTAACATTTTCATTAATATAGTTTATCCTATTATTTAACTTTTAAAAAAGTAAAAGCATTCAATTGCTAGCAATTAGTAATTGTTAGTATTAATTTTCCTCTTTCCTTTCTTCCCATCAGGTTCCGTTACATGCTTTATGAACCCAACTGCTGCTGGTATTTCCTTATTTTAAGTAAATAAATTTCACACCAAACATTATAAAAGTACAAAAGAATATTTTTGTTCATTTTATATCTAAAATTCTAGTGACACTATTTCTGTTAGGCCCCAGAAAGAACACTTATTAGTCCTATAATTACATGATTCAGCAACCATCCACACTATCTTTGCCTTTTAACAGTTCCAATCAGTGGCAGATCTAGGTGTAATCAACAGCAGCAGGGGGCTTTAGGAAGCAAAACAAAACAAAAACAGTAGGAATCTTTACTAGAATGCAGCAATTGATACAGGCAACATTATAGGCTATTTTAATCCAAATTAACAGTAAGATATTGCAGTCTGATTTCATAATCAGAAGAGAAATAAGGAGTACAACTTTTAAATATCTGAAAAGAGAATAAATTTCAAACAGTTAATAAGGTTAAAATGAAAAGAGACTGTTTTCACAATAAGTCTCTTGATTCTCTGAAGGGTCATTACTTCTGTGTGGGTTATTTAGCACCCATTTAGCTGATAGACTAATGCTCTCCTTACCGCCTACTGCTACCATACCTAACCAATGTCATTATCACACTTATAAAATTAGAGCATCTCAGAGAATAGCTGGTAGTGCCTTTACTCTTCTTAACAAACATTTACAGCACCATCAAGGCAGCCTTAAAATGTAACTTAACACAACGTTCCCATTTCTTTCAATTTCCTAGTTCTGATGCCCTAGCCGGCAATATATGGGGGGATGCTGTAAGGTGTTGTGCCTGGTGCCATTCAATACCATGCAGGCAGCACAATGATTTATTAACATGAGGAATCAAAAGCCAATGGTAGTATGATGTGATGAGTACAACTTGAACTACACAAAAATTCATAAATGGAAATGTTACCATGGTAACAACCTGCACATGAGGATACCTGATTTCATGACAAAATTCCATAGCTGTTTACTGCAGTACATGAAGGAGACATCTATGAAAGCTGCATTCTAATTCCTCTCTGTGCTCAAAGCATGGTGTGAGGACTACAGCTAACAAATTTACAATCTTTTAGTTCTTTTACATTTTACAAACAGTAAAAGATATTTAAAAATAAGTTAATCAATATGTAAAGCATCTAGCTATAGAACTCTGTATTTCACATATTCCAAATTAGAATGTTAGGCTTTACCCCAAACTAGAAAACAGTGTACAAGGTGGTAATTACTTCCATGTCTAAGATACCTTCAAAGTTATTCAACAACCACCCTACAGTGCATTAAAATGCTAGCAACAAAACCAAACACTATATTTTCTACATGTACAAAAAAACAAGTGTTAATAAAAATATTATCAGTCATTATCTGCAAATCAACATTTGCCTTGAAAGGTACTTTACCTATGAATGTTTTCTAAATCTTGAAAGCTACTGTTGAGATCAGAAAAGACCAAGTATAAGCAGTCAGGAAAAAAGCAGAGAATGTATTGATTTAACCCTCCACATGACACAAAGTCAGCTTACCAGTAAATCTTTGAATATAAAAAGAATTTACTGTGAAAAATGCCATTCCTTTAGCTAAGCTGATATACTAGAGATCATATATATATTAGATGAGTATACCTTTAAAGTAGTCACTTTCTTTCCTCATTTGAATAAATTCTTAAGAAAATATAATAGTTTTTAATTACTCTGCTGAAAATTACTTTAGACAGTAATAATTTTGTAAACTTTGGTTACTAATGCTAAACCAGAAACTTTTTATATCATCAAGTGGCAATTCCTCTACCTGACTTGTACTACTGTGGGGAGGTAGGCATTTTTAATCATTCTTCTATTTGTGATGTACACAA
>NW_008352752.1:2158044-2185544 GCF_000622305.1 Nannospalax galili | reverse complement strand
TATAAGCTAATGAAACAAACAACAACAACAAAAAAAAAACTCAATGCCAAGAATGGACTGACTCTCTAAAAACCTCAAACAATACTAGTTATTGCCTCTACTCTTGATTACCCACTAAAACTGGATGGTAAGGCCCCATTCCCATTACTAAAGACATTATATACATGAGCTTTAAAACAAACAAGGAGAAATCAAACTAATGTTGACTTCACAGCCTCATCTCTATTGGCTAGTGTTCATAGTGATAAAAAGTGCTATGCAAGCAACCAGAAGGAAAAAATAATCATCAACCTTTCCCAGCTGTGAATCCTGCAAACTACAATAATAATTGGCCAGGCAAGGTATGCCTACCTCTACAATAGTGGCACAATATTATGGAGTAAGCAACCACTCTCAAATTACTCTAACTATAATACAACATCCTTCTAGTAATACATTATAGCACATTATTTGTGATGACTTAGGCATTCATCATCCCAGGGGGAAAAAGACATTCAGTTACATCAACATTTCACACATATGGAAAGTTCAGCATTATATATTTAACAGCCCACTGTTAAAATATCGAATCATGTGTATAATTTAAAATATAATCCTATCATAAAGAATTCTTTTAAAAGATGACGCACATTAAAGATTGCCCAAAGACCATACGGTACAAGCCTGCTCCTACAGGAGGTGCTTTAGGGAAGTGAGACCTGATGAGAAGTAATTAAGTTCATGAGGCCTTGAAGGGAATGATGAAATACCCAAGTACTTTTAACTTTCCTTCCCTTTTTCAGGCCTCAGCCATAAAGTGAGGGATTTGTACTCCCAGGCATTCCCATCAAGATGCACTGCCTTAGCATTAAGCCTAAAAGCAACTTGGCCAACACACCTTCTATTGAAATCTCTGAAAGCATAAAGCAAAGGAAACCTTTTCTCTTTCTAAGTTTATTTCTAGTACTACTCATGATAAAAAACCTAACACAACCAGAGACCAATTAAAAATAAAAACAACTACCAAAGCTTCTTATTTATTGGGTGACAGAGGCTACAGCTTAAGATTTGTTGAACAAATCCTGAAATTAGTAAAAATGAGGCCTTCTATTTCCTTTTGCTACTCAAAAACTGACCATGGTTATCAAAATAAGACTCTTAGAAATGAAGGAACAACAGCAAACTCACTTTTAAGGTACTATAATTACTTTCAATAAATTAAATATACTAATTTTCAAATAATGTAAGAGAAAAATTTCAAATTCTTCCTTTCCCCCCTTGCTCTCCATTTTCCTGTTACTCTGTCTTTCTTCACACTTACATGGACATGTAAAATCTGTTCATATTTGGTTACCAAGTTGGTAACCAAAACAAAATCTTCCAGGAAGAAACTCTGAAGACTTTTCTATTCAGCAGACATTTACTTCTTAGAAATGGAAATTCTGCTGATCACATTCTCTAGATATCAAAGAGCTCAGACAAGGAACATTCTCTCTGTTAAATTCACAGGTCAGTAAAGTAATATTTTATTGAAATAAATAACAGAAGCATCCTCCTTTTATATTTCATATCACAAGTTTCATATATATATGTATATATGTATCCCCTCCTTATGTTATACATTCTGGCATAAAATTCTATATCCCTAATATTATCCTAGCAAAAATGCATTGAATTTCATACCATTTATAACATTTGTCCATATATGCCCCTTAAAAAGAAGCCTAAATTAATTCATTTTATACCCAACAGATATCAAAAGGTCTTGGACCTTTTAATGTTCAATATTCTTAAGAGTTCAAAAAATGATTACTTCAACTAGTGACATTTCATAGTTTTTATTCTGGAGAATAACCTGATTAAAGCAGACCACTCACTAATAAAGTGCAACTTAATAAATCATGTGGACTCTTATTTTGTTCAAACCCTTACTAACTCCTTGCACCATCTGTTACCATCAAAACTATATGACAAGATATGATATATAATTAATAGGTAAACAACAATCTAATTAAAATGGACAAATACTCCATGTTCCTGCCATTTGGGAGCTCTAATTACAGACTAAATTTTAAGCTTGAATTAAATATTTAAGCTCGAAAATTAACTTTCCTTCTCGAGCCTTGAATACATTAATACAGATATGTGAAGCGACTTCCTGATGGGAACTTAAACATGTAATTTAGTTTCATCAAAGCAGTTACTAATTGTTAAGCAGAAGTACCTTACCATATGTACACAATAGCTATTTAGAGCTGAAAAGGTGGTTCTAAAGCACCCCTCTGCAACCCTTTCCTGACATAAATATAAAATGTATATGCAGAACACCAGTTTAATAATACACACTGAAAATAAATTATTTAGAGTCTTAAGCCTTCTATGCTTTCTGAAAAAACTAGAAACTGGTCTAAATAAACAAAATAGTACCTGAGCATATGATAAAGTATAACCATTTAGGAAACCAAGAGATACTCAAGGAAAAAAGCATCTGGGTATAACACAACCATATTACACAGAAGGAATTTAAACCCTGATCCAATGAATGAAAATAGCAAGCATGTATGAACTCTTTTCCTTCATATGTCTCTTCAAAGAACACAGCAGGCTTGAAACTAATGCTCTAGAAGCATATTAAGAGGACAAATAAACCACCTCCTATATTTTCCATTTCTTTTTTAATGCAGTTAAGAGTAAGATTTCAGAACAAATGACTTAAACAGGCAACTATTTAAAGATATAAATCCTCTAAGAATGTAAGAATACATTTCTTTTGCACTGACCTTGTATACTGGGTAATAAATGGGGGTTGTGGACTGCAAAGAGACAAACTGCTAAACAAACATTGTATCACTCTTAGAAAGAACTATTTACATCCTTTATGAACACAACAGACTAATTAGCAGGTCAACTTTATTAAGGTGGTTTACTTACAATAGTGTGCTGCCAAATGGCAGGGTATGGTGGAGCACACCTATTGTTCTAGCACTCCTTCGCAGAGATAGTCAGATCTCTGCAAGTTCAAGGTCAGTCTGGTTTACATAGTGAGTTCCAAGCCAGCTGGGGCTACAGGGAGACCCTGTCTCAAAAAGACATAAATAATACTGCCAAAGACATGTGGAAAATACTTTTATTTACATATTATTTTTTAAAGCAGTAAGTAGTGTATAACTACTAGGTTTTACTAAAAAAAAAACAAAACTGGTTTTCATGATTACATAGGAAAAGTAGACACTGCACTGTTTAACACTCAAGATCAATTGCATATACCTATCCTGTAAATGTTTACAGAATTAAACTGAAATTCTATATTTAATAATGAACAGAGGGGGCCAACAAGATGGCACAGCAGTTAAAAGTGACTAGCTGCTCTTACAGAGGACCTAGGTTCGATTCCCAGCATCCATATGGTGGCTAACAACCATCTGTTAACTCCAGTTCGGAGAGATCTGGCACCCTCTTCTGACCTTCACAGGCACTGCATGACACAGGTACATTTACATACATGCAGGCAATATACTCATACAGGGAAAAAAAATATTTTAAAAATAATGAATAGTGGGCCAGTGAGAGATGACTCAGTGGGCTAAAACTTGCTGTGCAAACCTAGGCATCAGAGGTTGAACCCCAGAATCCAAAGTCAAATGAGAGAACCAATTCCTGAAATTGTCCTCTGACCCCCCACATGTGCTATGGCATTCATGCACTTGTGCTCATATACATGACATATACATACATATATACATACACACACAAAATGATGAAAAATAATAAATTTTTAATTTAAAAACATTTGTTATTTTGGCAATAAGAGCTATACTTAATAGTTTTTTGGCTTAAGAATTAACAAGCCTTTATTCACCTACTATTTTCTCTATGACTATTCCTTCATCTTAAAATTGCCAAGATTTAACTCATGCTTTAATCTTTACTAAATACAATAAAGCAGTGATATTTCTAGTTGCTTAATTATCCAACTACCTAATGTAAGAGTAGATCTTATTTTTATTATTTATTTATTTATTTATTTATTTATTTATTTATTTATTTATTTATTTATTTAATTTTTTCAGTCTCTTTGAGACAGGGTCTCCCTGGAACTCCAGCTGGCCTGGAACTCAATATTGTAGATGAGGCTGCCCTTGAACTCACAGAGATATACATGCCTCTGCCTCCCAAGTGCTGGAATTAAAGGCATGAGCCATCACGCTCAGTGAGTATAACTTCATTTTTAAAAATAGCACAGATCCACCCTCAGCCTGTAAGCTGATGTCTCTAATCATCATTAATTCACAAAATACACAAGTATATGGGTTCAAAGATGCCTTGTAATTACCCTGAAGTTCCATAAAGACTTGCAGTCAAAGATTGGCAGTTACCTAAATATAAAAAACAAGAGTGTTCTTCAAGCAATTATTTGAAGTAAAGTTTGTTTTTCATGTTTTCTACATCATGTTAAGATTTGGAAATAGAAGATAATCAGGTATTGTGACTCAAAGATTACAAACCCTGTTCTAAAAATGTGATGGAAAACAAAAATTTGGCTGGTTTAAGCATTATGGTTCTCTGCTGATATTAAATCAATCAACTGTATGATACCAGAAGTTCCTCCAGAATGCAGGCTAGAAAAGTCTATTCAATTTTATTTAAAATCTGTATGCTGTAAAAGTACATGCCATAAAATTTACAAGGATTACAACTAGATAGATATGAAATTCATGACATATTGATTAAACATATTGAACTGGTTTTTAAAACCAATTTATATAAATGATTATAATAGTCTATATTATGTTTAGCCTTTGAGGCATATGGTAGTAAATTTGAATTTAATTATAAATTTACATGAATATAGAAAGTTCAGTAATTTTTATCCATTATGCATATGAAATAGCAATTTAAAAGAGGACAGTACTTTATAAAAGTAGTAGAGGCTGAAGTTCAATCCAGAAATCTAAGTTACTTCTTAAAAAGCAACCAAAGAATGACTGACTTGTCAGGCAAAAATGAGAAAAGGGGTATAACTGATAGAGAAGACACTATTGAAAATTATGCAGTAATGTTTCTATAATATATATATACACACACTTATAATTTATGTGCTATAATTGAAAATTATCCTTATATAATTATAAATATGGACTTAGCTACAAGTGACTTGCTTACTACATATTTCTATAAAACAAATATAAAAACCTCATACTGGATACAATATACATACACATTTAGATTCAAACTACTAATTAAGACAGGTACAGAGTAACTTCAGTTTGAGAAACTTAACCTAAAGTATTTTTAAAGTACAGCAAGTCTTTTGGTAAGTACCAAAAATTAGAGGCTCCATCGTGGTCAAAGGAGGGTCAATCTGTCCTTTCCATCTGTAGGGCTCAAGTTCTGAGTAGTCTGAAGCCTCTATATGAGCTGAAGTGGGGGGCCTTGATCTACCCCCTAGTTTCATCAAAAGGCTAAATAACCAGAAAAACTTTAAATATTAACAGTATAAAACACAATTTATTAATTTGAAGTTCACATTTTCAATACAAAGTCAGAAGCATAATCCAGGCCTAATTGTTTGCAGCTATATTTCAGATACAATATTCTATTCTCTTTAAATTTATTTTGTGTGTGTGGTATATGAACATGTACCTGTCCGTGTGTGTGCATGTGTGAGTACACATGTGCAGGAGGCCAGAGAATGTTGAGTGTATTTCTCTATCATTTTCCACCTTATTTTTTCTTCCCCACCTTATTTTTTAAGAGAGGGTCTCTCTGTACTGAATCTGTAGTTCAATATTTCGTCAAGACTGGCTGATCAGGGAACTTAGAAATCTTCCTGTCTGTGCCTCCCCCAGTGCTAAGATTACTGAAGCACACCACAACTACACCCAGCTTCTTTATGTGGGTGCTTGGAATCTGAACTTACTTCCTAATGCTTTGGGGGCAAGCAATTTTTATGATTCCGTTCTACAAAGACAGAGAGTGAAAGGTATTTACATGTATGAAAACTGTTACCTTACCTTTATTTCAAGTAGTACTTGACTAAGTGGGCTTTAAATGCTCTTTCACTTCTCTAACATTTTATTAAGAATCTTTTAAAGACAAATGGATCCAGTAGGCAAGGGGAACTCACTTGATCTCCCTTTCAGACATTAAAAAAAAAAAAAATCACACAAATATTTTCTTAGGCTATTAAAGAAATTGAAATAATTCTTAAAGTTTTTAGTCTCTGATAACTAAGATTTAGTCAGTCAAGAAACAACATATAATTAGTTCTGAAACCTTACTTTGCAGAAAAGTTGTATTACAAAAAGCAAGTGGTAACAAAGCCTTTATCTGTCTTCAAAATGTTCATGGCTAGGATTCCAATATGCACACACATATCTGATATTCTCTGGTGGTAGATTTTATTCCCAGTTCACATGATGAGATTTCAAGACAGCGGTTATTTTCTGAAGGTCTACTATGAAATTCCTATGCCACTTTGCCATCATTGTTCTATTCAGCCTTAAGTTCTCATATTCCTTCTCTCTTCCTGCAAGTACTTTCAAATTCGTTACAGTTTCTAGTTAGAGTGGATTAAATTTCAATCCCTTATTTCCATTCCCTTTTCACTTCCCCACACCAATCCTAAACATGGAGCTACCATTTCAGCTAGTGTCTTACAGATCTCTGTCCCCTCTTATTGTGCTGTATCATTGTACTTTTCTGAAAATGTTCAAAAGCACCATTTGCACCCTACACCCAAATTGACAGAAGCAGAGGAAATAATGGAATAGCAGACATTCCTTCTATCTTTGATTCACTCACCAATTAAAACATCCATATCCACTATGATAAACAAGGAACCCTATACTCTTGGGATACGAACTGCTGTCAGGAGTTGCAGAACTGAAAATCTGCAAGCAGTATACTGTTGATATTCACCATCATGTTAATACTAAGGCCACACTCACCCTCAGTTTCTCTCATACATTTATTGGCAGGCTGGAAGACCATTACTGCCAGACAAAGGGCATCTATAAAGGCTAAAATTAAAATGTTCTATGCCCTAACCCAACAACTCTTACCAATGGTCTGGCTGAGACTTATTAAAGGTGTGTCACCAAGTGAGACTCTTCCTTTCCAGGGTGGCTTCCTTCTTCTCTACTATCACAGACGTCAGACAAGCAGTGCAGTCTGAAGACTTTGTTTGCTTACTGTAGCATCTTCTCTCCCTTATCTTCACTTTCCTAAGATTTTCCCCAAAGGAACTTCTTAGAAATTCTAGTTCAGCACCTACCTAACTGGATTTAAAGCCCACTCAATGGGAGGAACTCATGTGTAATACTGTAAAAATAGCCTGTCTCAAAAAAAAAAAAAAACCTCCCCCCCAAAAAAGCCAAATATATGTGGCTGAAGAGGTCATAGATCTTAGAGAAAACACTAAGGTTGCCACATCCCTAGACAAATTTAATTTCTTACTACATAATAAATATGAATCCTTATATTTACAGACAAGTACACCAGCCACCACTCATCAAAGAAGCTTCTTTTGCAACAGACAGAGATTATTACAGAGTTCCATAACTGGTCACACACAGAATAAGTGCCTGTGAAATGCCCAACCCTAAGTGACACATTTACAAGGGAACCTCTATACCTAAGGCACATGGAACATACTGGAAAAGGGGTTAGAGAGACTACTAATGCACTTCTCAACTCTCATCAATGAAGCTCCCTTATGCAACAAAGGACAATAAACACAAAAGACCTCAAATGGCCAAAGCATAGAGAATAAGAGTTTTCAGAGTGTGGGCCCTTAGACAAGGCTCCTATATTAAACTCCACCCACCCAAGGCTCAGGGACCATTGTGGAAGAGGGGGCAGAATGACTTTTAGAGCCTGGGGAAGAGGTGCATGACCATATAGAAACAAGAGTCTTACAGGTGCCTGGGACCTTGCTCATATGAATCTACAGCAATGATGTCAGCATACACAAGACACATTGAAATTCAAGCAGAGAAAAACCCAGCACAGAACTGGGGGAACGGGCAGCAGGCCCCAATCTTAGGAAAATAATTATTGGCAGCTGATTACTGCTGGGTGAGGGAGAGCTAATCTTCTTTAAGAGAGTGACTCTAGATAGGCTGATTAGACCCAAGTGGATGAACTTGTACTCAGGGACATCTGGATACACTAAAGTGACTTGACAGGCCTTAACATAAATGACAGGATGCATTAGTTAGTTAGTGCTTCCCTCCTTCATCCCAACTAGTTCTTCTTTTCTCATCACATTGCTTAATGGTACTGAGCTTGTCTGATGTCTTCTTTATCTCTCTCTATAATCCCTGCACAGTCTTACACATACATACCTGTAAAACACAGATGTTCATCTTTGTTTTACCAATGCTTGACACAATGCTTATAGAGTACTTAATAAATTATTAAGTTCATGCCAATAGTTATTAGTCTTATGAATCTAAACATAGCTAAGTCTAACTGAGCTCCTAGGCTTGAAAGATCCATTTATTCAACCATCTTCTAAATATCTGTAATCAATAAGATATCTAAAAACAAGTCATCCTCTTCTCCTTTAGATTGTGTCTCTTGTATTTAAAGAATCTAAGGAATGATAGAACTAATCAGTCACTCAAACCTAAAACTTGCATTTCCTTCTTGAACTTCTCATATGCAATCAACTCTCGATCTGGTTAAATCTCTCTCCTAGGTTAGTTTGTTCCTCTTCCTTACCTCTATCTCAACAATTCAGTTCTTAATGTTTTCCCCCTGACCTGCCAGTCTCCCAAAAAGCATCTGGGATCTTGAATTTCTTTTTCCAATTCTACTTGCTCAATGTTACTTAAATGCTCTAACATTTATATGTGATCATACCTCCCCTCAGCTTGAATTTCTTCAGTAGGCTATAATGCCCGACATTACAACTTGAGCCTATTCAAGGCAATCAGTCTTCCTCTTCTCCTTTTTTCTTCTAAAGGAGAAAAATAAAATAAAAAAACTCTCAAACTCAATATACTACATAAAAAGCTCTACAAAAATACAATCTGAGCTCTCATCATGTCTAACATTAAAATCCAATGGCTTTCAGATTTACTAATACACTAGGTTTGAAGTCATTTGGGGGTTGGTATAGGCAATATTTCCTTCTGTTTGTACTGTCTTATCTTCCCTTCAACATTCTTTACATGCCCAGCCTACACTTTCCCTGGGTCGTTTCCATGGAATTCCTCAAACTCACCTCTGAATTGGTTTAAGAATTCTTCTGAAGTGTACTGTCACCCACACGTGTTCCTGTCACATTATCCTTTATACTAGATAGCAATTTTTAAAAATATTTTATTATTGTTAAGTGTATGAGTATATTGCCTACATGTATGTGAGTTCACCTGTGTCGTGCAATGCTGCGGAGGTCAGAAGAAGACTTCAGATTCCCCTGGAACTGGAGTTAAGGATGGTTTGTAGCCGTCATGTGGGTGCTGGGAATTGAACCCAGGTCCTCTGCAAGAGCAGTCAGTGCTCTTAACCGCTAAGCCATCTCTCCAGCCCCTAGATAGTAATTTTTAATTGCTAGCCTGTTCCCCATAAATCTTAAGCTCTTAACAAAAGGATCCTATCTTGACTTCACTGATCCAACACCTAGAACATTATTTGCTATAGTAGTAAACAGAAAGTGTTCAGTAGAAAAAGTTATAAAAGAGAGATCTTTAGAATCTCAATAAATGGATCGACTATTTAAAAAACAACTGTAATTCATGCTTACTAGGCCTCAGGCAGAAAGCCAGACCTCTAAAATTGTCTTTCCTGAACACTGAGGAAATTATCCTGAACTACTATAGGTGTTCATGAATAAACCAGACCTATCTACTAATGCTCAATGACTATGGCACTTTTTTCATTTCATTTCCTTTGTGTCTCTATGTCACATTTTCAGTCTGCTGATTTCTCTACCTCCAACGTAAGTTTGGGCAGGTCACATGTGATACTCCATCTAAGAATCTATTTCTCCCTCTGCTCTGTACTAGTACCTGAAGTTGCTACTGTCACCTACAGGATCCATTGTAGTTTCTTCTGGATGCTCCCAACTCCCACTAAGCCTTGCTTACCTCTGTTCTATTTGGCTTAAGACCACTGCCATCAATCATGCTACCCACACCTTTCCAACACTGATGCACAGTAGCTTGCAAAATATAGTTATTTGTACACTGGCAAAGGAGAAAGAAGACCTTTCTTCTAGTCTCTCAGAAATTATAAAGGTCATGCTGTTTGTCACCAAACATCCTACAGTACAATCCCTGACTCTCGATTTTACTTTTCTTATAATCCAACCAACCATATTTCTATTTCCATAGGCTTTTAATATAGGCCTAATAAATTCTGAGAAAGAAAGCAAAACACAGGCTGAATTTTAAAAGTTAGCTTCAGTAACCACAGACTCATCATCATACATTATGGTTTAACAGTGTCTTCTACAGGTCAATATGCTTAGAAGTTTGGTTCCCAGGGAGGCAATGTTGAGATGGTAGAAGCTTTAAGAGGTAGGTATAGTGTTAAGTAATTAGGGTATGGTAGCAGTGTCTTGAAAGACATTAATGTTAATCTCATAGTCAGAATTCTGGTGGAACAGAAATTCTGTTACATGGCAAGGCCATCCCGTGTTCATGGCCTATTCTCCATATGCCAGTCCTATTTCTAGTTTTCAGCCATGTTAGGAGTTTTTGCCATGTTGTCTGGACCTACCAGCCATCAAAATTAAGAGCCAGGATCTCACAGAGATCTACCTGTCTCCACCCTCCAAGTGTTGGAATTAAAGACTTGAGCCAACATGCACAGCTTTTAAAACTTACATCTGTATCTATGTATCAAAGACTATGGGAAAGTCAACTCTGCTGGTCTCCATATCTCAGACAGGGCTGAAGCCCTGCAGTAACTACAAGTGAAGCCCACTGGGAATATGATAACCAGAAAAGGCCTAAACATGAAGATAAAAGTCAAGAAATATTAAAAGTGGAATACTCTTGGCTCCATGAGAAACTCATAGTTAATATATTTCATTAAATATTACGTATACTAAGCAAAAGTTTTCACATTTACAATAGATGCTTCCTTTTCTTAGACGTATTCCCACAAATTAACATTTTCATTGTATTTTGGTGTGATTAGTGCAGCAATGCCACACAACCTACATTACAGAACAGCATGCAGCAGAAATCATTCTACCTACTAAACTGGGAGGTACAGCACAGCTCTCAGAATTCCAAAATTTACTTCTGTTGAACATTTGTGGGGAAATCCATAGTTGTAAAGGACAGCAGATGATAATCTGTCAGGCTGAGAAGACTCAGTAATGTCATCTCTACAATGGGAGATTTTTTCTATATGTCATGAAAGTAAGAAAAAAAAATAATGACTTTTCTTCAAGTTTTATACTCATTTCAGAACCTTCTTTGGAACATATATTAACATAATTGTAAATAAGGCAAAGAACTGGCAAAAAAGAATATTGCAATTTTTCTGAAAATTAAAAATGTTAATAACTGTAGAATAAACATCAACATCCCTAGTGCTGGAGAGATGGCTCAGTGGTTAAGCGCACTGACTGCTCTTGCTGAGGATGCAGGTTCAGTTCCCGGCATAAACATGATGCTAACAGCCATCCATAATTCCAGATCCAGGGGGATATGACACACTTTTCTGGCCTCCATGGGAATTGCACACACAGATGCACTTACATACATATAGGTCAAACATTCATACAGTAAATAAATTAATAAAAGATAAATTTAATAAAATAACATCACTGATAACTTCAAATTTGGTTATGAAAACTAGAAATCTTTATTTTTGTTCACTTGTTTTGGTACTTTTCCTGGATTTTTAACACTATCCCCCTAGAATCTGTATTATGAAGGACAAAAATGAAACATGGGGGCTTAAAATTGCACTACTTTAAATTGAAGAATGGCAAAGAAGCAAAAGGTACAGGGCAGATTTTAGTCTGTTTGAAGTACTGGTTAATTTTAATCTATAAAAAGGTCACAATTCAGCTTTAAGTATAACTCAAAACATAGCACAGCATATGATAAGAAAATGTGTATGGTGGCATTTTTGAAATAAGCAATGATTTTTAAAAAACAGCTCTAGTTGTATTGCTTTTGTTGGCTTTGTGGACATCCATTTTCCTAATGTAGATGGTCCTTTAGAAACTAGCAATTCTAAAGCAAAAGGAATAAGCATGAACTTATTTTAAAAATTTAAGCACTTTTTCAAAAATTGTATCTCTATTTACAATGCCCCGTTATCTGCAAGGTCTACAAGGCTGCAACTCTATGATCAATACTTTAACAAAAAATATTAGCACATGCACACACAAAATAAATCTTATCTCCATTAAAGTACCCATTTTTAGGTTGCATGTATCAATTCCACTAAAGAAAACTTAGAAAATCATTCCAAATACTTTGATTATGTGAGGCAACTTCAAATGGAGACGATATATTTGAATGAACAAGTTCTGATAAATTTATTTTTAAAAATGCCTCACAATTTCTTGGAAAGCTAGAACTGGGTCCCTTAAGTAATCAGGCTAGTCTCAAACTACAATAGTCCTTCAACTACCTCCCCAAATGGTAGGATTATGGGTACATATCATCATGCATGGCTAGATATAAATTGCTTAAGTTTACAAAATTTTACTTTGTATGTTCATTTTTAGTTATAGTATCTACAGAAATATTTCCTACTTTTAAAAAATTCATCAAAATATTGGGGCTGGAGAGATAGCTCAGCAGTTAAGAACACTGTTCTTGCAGAAGACCCGGGTTCGAATTCTAGCACCAACATGGCTGTTAACAACTGTCCAAAAATCCAGTCCCAGGGGATCCAACAGCCTCTTCTGTCCTCCGCAAGCATTGCAGGACATGGGTGCACTTACCTACACGCAGGCAATACATACATACACATAAAAAAATAAAAATTCTTTTTTATAAAATCTTTTTTAAAAATTCATCAAAATACAACTCAACATAAAATACCACTACTTGTAGAAAAGGTAACAACTATAAATTACATTTGAGCACTTTAAGGATAATAACTTATATTCTGATCAATGAAATGCTTTAAAATAGGTAAAGTTAAAAACATAACTTGCTACCCTAATATATACCTGTAGGTAAATATCAACACAACATTTTAAAATATTTATACTTTCTTCAATGTATCATAATCTTAAAACCTCATCCCCAAATAGTTTTTATTTGTATTTTTTAGTACAACATATAATTTTGATCTTTATTATAAAAATGAAAAAAAAATATTTTGACCATAAGCCACAGGCGTTCAATGTCTTAAACCGAAGCACTGAAATTAATAATAAATTCTAAATACAGAAAATAATGCCTCATAAACAGTGTAAGAGCCAAGTACTGTCTAAGAAGCCATATGTTTTTTTCTCATTGTTCAAAAAAAGGAGATGACTTCCCGTCACTTATGTTTCTGATTAGCAAGGTGATTTATGCCACAATCACTAAAAATGCCAGCAAGTGAATGAGAAAATGCATAGTGACTGCACCAGATGTGCACAATAAACAGGAATCCCATTGTAATCTCTGGTACTTAGTTTATATGAAGGTAATGTAGGAAACACTCTTGGATATGGCAAAGTCACTCTTTTTTTACATTTGACTATAAATGATATGAAATAAATTGTGTGTTTTATACTTTATGGCATGCATACATTGATAAATTAGGTACCGTTTTGTATCCCGACTTATCTACAAGACAAACCTGGCTAAGATCATGGGGATTAATTGCTTCAGAAGTGTGAAATGCAGCTTTCCCATTCTTTTCTGCACACTCAGTGAAGAAACAATGATTAATCACTGTTTAACTATTCTCTTGAGGATCTACAAGATTGCCAAAGCAGGACTTATCCTCATAAATCCAAAACATACAGGTTTAGATTTGTTGCCAACAACCAAAAGAACTTGAACTTAAACCCATTTGTTATCAGATTAAAATAACGTCAAGGTTTTAAAACCTTAGTAGTAGACGATTCTCTTTAATCAGTTACTTCAAAGGAAAATTAGATTAACAAGTAAGATACAGCTAAAGCTTGTGTATTTTACAATAGCACTAACAACCATACCTTTAAAACTTGGAAAATCTCACTGACCTAATAATGTAAAACAACATATTATTGAACTTGAGCTGATAGTCTCTCTTAGCTATGTAAATCATTCTTCTGTTCTACTTATAAAAATTAAAACATTTGCACACAGAACTCAGAAGAAATGGCTATTTCTGACAAATGTTATTCTACACAACTTGAACTGAATAGAATCTAAGTATTCAGCACTGCACATTTGCATACATACACAATATGCACATCTGCATACATACACAATATATGCACATACACAAATAAGCATATATACATGTGTGTGTGTGTGTGTGTGTATCTTATACTAGGGAATGAACCCAGTGTCTTGCATATGTTAAGCAAATAATCTACCACTGAGCTATAACTCAGCCCCTGACACTCTTGACATAAAATATTTCTAAACCTTTGTATGACTGATAATGTGAAACTTCAAGCCTCTCATGTTATACTATGAATGATCAAAATAAAAAGTATAATATTTTGAACAGGAATAGTTAAGAGCAGATATTTCTAATATATTCAAATAGTTTAGGTATTCAAAATATCCTTAGTCAATGTTCAGTAATATTAAAAGAAACTACAACTCTTAGGAAAAATTTTCATATAATTTACAAAACCTGGGCACATAGTTTTGCTACCTGATATTTAATATTTTGATAATTAATGTAATATTATTAGCATCAGTCATTACAAATTAAAGATTAAAAAAATTTCATTTAAATGGGTCAGTTGTTCACAGACTACAAATAATTCTCTTTTTTTTTTCTTTTTTTTTTTTCTTTTTTTTTTTTTTTTTTTTTTTCTTTTTTTTTTTGTCTTTTTTGAGACAGGGTCTCCCTGTAGCCCCAGCTGTCCTGAACTCACTATGCAGACCAGGCTGGCCTTGAACTCACAGAGATCCACCTGCCTCTGCCTCCCAAGTGCTGGAATTAAAGGCATGCACCACCATGCCTGGCACAAATAATTCTTAAAGTGAGAAAAATCTTTAAAATTTTCAGATTTCAAAATACAATAGGAATATCTGATCGCCTTAAATGCATGTGAAACAGAAACATAGCCACTTTTTAATCATAAAGGATTGGTTTCCTATTCATCTGCATAGTTGCTAATGTATCTTTTCTCCTACAAATCACTGGGACTCTGCTGCTTCTCTCTGATCTACTGAACACACAGAAGACTGCTAGAACTACTGCTAGGGTGAGGCAGACTGTGGGTCCACTCCACTGGTCATTATGCCTTGTAACTCAGTGAGGAAGAGAAGGGGACACAGATCCCTGATTTCCTTCTCACTTCTTATTCAGTATTGAATTCTCTATTATCACAAAAGTGAAGCCTGTATCTATGCACACACAGTGAAACTTTAAAAATAATTAAAAAAAAAAAAACTTTAGAATGAATTTGGCAAGAAGAAAAAGAAAACAATTTTGTTCACATTACCCAATTTAAAAGCAAAAGTGTGTATTAAGAAATAATTCTCCAGAAAGCTATTTACCATAAATGGTTAATTGACATTTTTGAGTCAAGTGAATAAATTCATTCTCATTGATTTTACCCTCAAAACTGACATTTTAAAGTTCATAAGCAGATTATCATCCTTTCATACATTCTCAAAAATCTTATCTAATAAAAATTTTCAATTCAATGAAAAATATTTAAAAGTCATCCTTCTGTATTACTCAGAATATACTATTAGCCTAAAATCCTATACAGAAAAATGTGTCTTCTTTAGCTTAGAAAAATTATTAGGATAAATAGGACTGAAGGTTCAAGGATGAATATGACTTCTAAAGGAATATGAGTGTAACAGAGGAAAGGAGTTGGCATTTTTTGCACTGAGGTTTCTTTTAAACTTTGTGCTTATGAAGAAAATTTTCTATCAATTGTTTAATTTTGTAACCTCAACACAGAAATAGGATCCAAAATGGGAACAGTCTAAAAAATTATACATGTAAAGTGAAAGGAGGGAGAAAAATAATGAGGTTTTTTAATAATAAAGTACTGCATAAAGCATCCACTAGGAAGATGGTGAAAGCATGAACTTCTTGAACATGAAACATGGAATTCTCTGAGGACTCTTCTCAGCCTACAGTGTTGGGCATTTATTTCACATACTGGACTGGTACACTACATACTGGACAGTCCAGAGATAAAACACATATTTTATGTGTCAAACCATGATATAATATAAGTACAGTCACAACGAAAATGAGAACTTTTACTTTAAAAAAATGTGTATGAGTGTTTTGCTGCATGTATGAATGTGCATTCTCTTTTGGCCTGGCAACCAAGAAAATGGTGAGTTCTATGGTTAAAACTGGTGTAAGTACTGAGTTACTGGAAAAGCTGGATGCTGTGCACAGGTTACTCAGTTGCCTTTCTGTTTGGGCCTTGTAACTTAAGCACTAAACTATTAAACAGAGTGAACACACCATTTGGATCATATCACAGGGCACTATAAGCAGTATCAACAATGGGGCAGGCTGGAGAGATGGCTCAGGGATTAAAAGCAATGGCTGCTCCTACAGAAGACCCAGGTTAGGTCCCCAGCACCCATATGGTGGCTAACAACCATTCATAACTCCAGATCCGGGGGATCCAACACCCTCTTCTGACTTCCGTGGACACTGCATGACATAGGCACACTGTTTCTGTACACACTCTAATCAGATTCGTTGTCTAAAAAAGTTGTTCTTCTCAAGGTCACCAATGACTTCCAAAGGTAAATCCAACAGTCAATTCACAGACGTTCTCTGATAAACTTCATTTATCAAGAGTTTTTGTAGATGATCATTCCCCTTTTCACTGAAATTCAACCTATCCACAGATTCCAAAAGACAAATTAATTTCTTAGCATCTCTCTGTTTCTCCTCTCGACACCTCTACTTCTCTTAGCCCTTTACTTAGAGTGCTCCAAGCTAAGGTCTTAAATTTCCCCCAGGTAGAGAACTATGTTGCATTACCATTAAATGTCAAATGCCATCTACAACTGACAGATTCTACAGTTTTTCTTTGATCCCAAACATTTCTTTTTACTCATTTCCTGTGCTGAATTTTGAACTCTCCCAGAACCCCGGAGCAGCATATCTGTTTTGTTGGCCTCTAATAGATGTTTCCTATTTACCATGTTCAAAGCCAAACACCTGACCTATACGAATGTACTCCTTTCATAATCCCACTTTTGTTATTAAATTCTATTATCAAATGAAAAATATTAGATTCATTCTTGACTCGTCTCTTTTCCCATAACTCAGATCTATCATCTAATCCTGTTCTAGCCACAGTTACCTTATTTCTAACCATCTACATAGTCTTTCTGCTTCTGATCTGGCTCCCTTAAAAAAATATGTTCCCAACCTGGCAGCTAGTAATTCTTTGAAACTGTGTATTAGATGATGAAACTCACCTTATCTCATTCAAAATAAAAGCTGGGGCTGGAGAGATTGGTCAGTAGTTAAGAACACCAGTTATTCTTACAGAGCACTTGGGTTCCATTCCCAGTACCCACACGGCAGTTAACAACTGTCCTAACTCCAGTTCCAGGGAATCTGATGCTGTCTTCTGACCTTCATGGGCATTGCATGGCATCGGTGCACTTACATGCATGCAGGCAATACATTCATACATAGGAAAATAAAAATAATAAAATATTTTTAAAAAGCTAAATAAAGCCAGGACAGCTGGGGCTACAGGGAGACCCTGTCTCAAAAAGACCACACATCAGTAACAGCCCTGCCTCAAATCTCTCAAACCGCTTTGTAAAATTTCCACCCATCTCCCCTATCCTCTGAACTCTATCTCCCAATTCTTTCTTTCCTCCATTGACACTCCTTAACCTGCTACATATTTCACTTACTTAGCTAACTATCTGGGAACCACTCTATGTTAAAATGCTTTAAACCAGGGAAATTTATGGATTTCTGTGTTGGTTTTGTTTTCCAATATGACAGCTTCTAGAAAAATCTTCAATGAACAAGACTGTCTTTTAATTTCTCATGAAGAATAATTGTTGGTAAAGTTTTGAAAGTTCTCAATAAAATCACTTTACACTGAGAAAGACACACCCAACTGAACATATAGTCAACTCTAAGAATGAGAAAAAAATTTAATAGGCACAATTTAGAAAATACACTCTATATTTATCTTTCCAAATATTTATCTACAAGAATCTAAGAATGAGGATGGCAACAGGACAAAAGAAATACAGAACTAGCACAGTAATGCAATAAAACACAATCTAAAATTAATACTGCCAAAGAATGTAGGGGAAGCTCTGGTTCACTATAAAACAGTTAAGTGAGAATCATCTTCAAAAGGTATAGATAACTTCAGAAAAAAAGTTATTTTATGATTTGAGTTTTAAGAATCTAGAGTACAACTATGCTTATTAATAAACAGATGCATATCTTTCATAAGCATTCAGCAAACAGAAATTTAAAACCCTTTAAAAAAAAAAAAAAAAAAAAAGTCTGAGGGGCCACCCCAGGGGTTACAAACAAATATGTGGGGTTCCAAAAACCCACCCCAAGAAAAAAAAAAAAAAAAAAAAAAAGTCTGGAGAGTCAGCTCAGAGGTTAACAACACATATGTTGGGTTCCCAGAACCCAAGCTAAGAGATTCACAACTACCTGTAAGTCAAGCTCCAGGGGGATCCAACACCTCTAGCTTGGGCTTCAGCAGGCACCAGCACAAATGTGCATACACCCACACATACATGCATACAAATAATTGAAAGTAAACTAAATGTTAAAAGTTAAAGAATTAAGGCTGTAAGCAAAAAGCTAATACAAATGTGAAATAAATGTTCTACAATTTTAAATAAAGAAAGGTAAGAAATCTTTAATTCTGGGGGAAAATGTCTACTGGTCAATTAATTCTGGAGAGAAAACAGACCAAAGTATATTGATATAAAACTAATAACTAGAAAAATTAGCACAGCCTAAGAAATTAAAGATTATACATAAGACATAAATTATTTTACAATCATTTGTCTAAAATGATACTTTTCTGAAAAACTGTATCACTGTTGTAAGATATTCTTTACTTTTACCTTACCTGTCCTTGTCCTAAGATATTTTAATAACAATAAATGGAAAATAATAAATGTTGATAATTATGAGAAACCTAGGAGCCTCATGAACTACCTACAGGGAGGTGAAATGGTGCAGCCACCATGAACATGGTCAATTCTCAAAAAGTTAAACAAAGAATGTGATCTCAAAATGTCACTACTAGGTGTATTCCCAAAGAGGTGAAACTAGCTATTCAAAGAAGAAAGCATCTATCCACAGACATGGCAACACTATTCATGACAATGAAAAGGTAGAATGGATTTGTCCACTCCTCTATTGAAAAATTTAGAGATTATGGAATGTTACTCAGCTAAAAGAACCAATGAAGTATTTAAATGCTACAACATAAGTAAAATCTGAAAGAAAGAAAGAAAGAAAGAAAGAAAGAAAGAAAGAAAGAAAGAAAAGAAAGAAAAGAAAAGAAAAAAACCTGTGGGAAAACCCAGGGAGATAATGATTACTTTTGAATGTAGAATGGATCCATGGGAATAAATTCATGTCAAAAGGTTATTCTTTCCAATTCTGAGATATAACTGTATGCCCCTATGTTTTCCCTACTGAACAACCCAGTAAGTATTCTAATCTTTCCTAGCAGTTACTCAGTTCTTCCCAGTCACCTGATAGCTTACAGTGAATGCAAAGAAGAGATATAGCACAGACAGCAGAAAAGACACCCTTACTGAAGCACAAAGGAAACTGCCTCATTCCCTCCACTTTCTGATGAGTTGGTCATGAACAAATATATAAGTAATCTGAAGCAGGATTTTTGAAACTGCAAAGCTATACACTACTGAATTGGAAAATAAATTTAGTTTAGAACCCAATATATATTAAATGAATTAAACAGAAAATAAGACAGAAATAGTACACTCCAAAGTTCTTAAGATTATTTGAAATCATTTCTGTTTTTTATACTAGTAGGAACTGACTCATAAATGTAAAATGTATTTATTACTATGGGTTGGAATAAGGAGGAAGATCACCACATCATGAACTGAAATCTTTTTTTCTTTTGTTCAGAGTAGCTAGGGATCAAACTCAGGGCTTCATACATACTAATCGGCACTCTGTCACTAAGCGAAACCCTCATATTCTGAGATACTTTCAACTCTAAACTTACTCTAATTTCCTATGCTCTTAACAAATATATTGATGCCCAAAGGGAAAAATCTATATACAAGGCCTATGAAGTTCATGGTGGCACACAACTTTAATCCCAGCACCTGGGAGGAAGAGGCAGAGGAATCTCTGTGAGATCCAGGCCAGCCTGATCTACATATGCATTCCAGGCCAGCTGGGGCTAGAAACCCTTTCTCAAAGAGATCCCTCCCCAAACAAAAGGGGGGGAAGGTTATGAATATAAAAAGCATACCCAGAAAAATGTTTCCAAAAAATTGTAATATAGTTCTACTGGCAAACTGTCATGTTCTTAGGAGACAAGCATTAGCTTACTCATTAATCACTATTTCCTCAACTATTTAACTCCCAGAAGAGTCACTTTACAATAGCAACAAAATGACACATCATAACCCAGGAAAATATCTGTGAACCAAAAAGCACTTGGTCATATGAAACAAATCACTTGCTACGTCATTTAACTTTTCACTAAAATGATAGAAAGGGCTGCAACAACATAAAACTGTTGAAATGACAGAAGTGTTGAAATCATGAGAGTTAAATAATATCACATTTTTAAATTATAATACAAAAAAATGGAAATCTGACATTTAAAAAATAAAATTCCATTGAAAATGGATTTCAAAGCATTAATAAAATGTAAAATTAGAATATGATGCATCAAGTGATAATTGAATAGTATTTGTAAGTTAAAAATTCCCATAGTCTAGGCCCCAGTGGGAAGCCACTGCACTTGTTTTGTTAGATGGATGTGATGCATCTGCTAAAGGACCGTCCAAGCCTTTGTATTTACATCCATAGGTTAAGTTATTATAGCAGCCACTGTTCAGAGGTTCTTGCTTCTTGCTGTTTGTGTTTTTATAGTAGATGGAATCCCACTGAAATGGGCCAACAGCCCATGGAAAACAGATGATGCAGAGACTGGAAAGTTCAGTACCTTGCCACAATGGGAGGAAGATCATCCCACACCTAGCACCCCCTCAAAGGCTCAGGGACTTTTGCGGAAGAGGTTGGTGGAAAGAATGTAACAGCCGGAGGAAGGGGTGGAGTGTTAGCTGAAAGTGTCCTCCAACCATTATGCTTGCTAGCTATAGTCACACCTCCTTTCCACGATCATCAAAGAGTCGATAGGGGAGTCAGTTACCCTGCAACCCAATCAGTTGTCCTTAGCTGCATGCAGGGGAGGGGCTAAGGATATATAAGCCAATAACACCAGGAGGCACCTCTCTCACCATTTTCTGTGGCTGTCAGGAAGTCACAGGATCTGTATTTGTGTGGACTTTTAGTGCAACTGTAAATGGGGGGGAGGGGACCACCAACTCCTCTGCAAATAAGCCCCCACACCATATGCTCTGGTCAAAAAAAAAAAAAAAGGAAAATGATAGGTATTTAGATAGATAAAAGAGAGGGATCTGACTAAACTATAAGTGGATGGACTTGCACTGGGGAACATCTGGGGACAATGACTTGACACAGCGGGCCTTAATACCCAGGACAGAGTATATGGGTTCCAGTGATGGGGGGAGCTATGGGAGGGTGCTGGAGGGTACAGGGCTATAAAGATGATTCGATTGTTTGAGATATTCTGTATGAAATACAACAAAATTTAATAAAAACAATTTTTTTAAAAATTAAAAAAATAAAAAATATATACACAAAAACCTTCCATATTCTTATCCTATAGAAAATTTAAAAACAGATTCTCCATAGGAGAACTAGCTACCCCATTCCTCTCATCACTGACCCCACAAGCCTCTCTCACAGGCTGACTCCTATTCCTTAAACCCAAATCCCAGGATTACCTTCACAAACTAGATTAACCACTCACCCTACCATAGATCCCTAAGTTCTCACCCAGACTGCCCCCTTAACACCAAATTCCCAGCCTTGGGATCAAGCAGACAGACCTGCTCAGCCAGGACTCTAATAAGTTGGATCAAGCTCACTGCCTCCCTCCCCCATTACTCTCATCCACCTCTATCCCCTCTCTCACAGGTAGGCTCCACCCTAGTCCCGTCCCCTGTTGGCCTCTCTCACAGGCAGGCCCAGCCCCAGATCCAACTCATTCTCCACAAGAGGACTAGATACCCCATCCCTCTCATCACTGTCCCTGCAAGCCTCTCTCACAGACTGACTCCTATTCCTTAAACCCAAATCCCAGGACTACCTTCCCAAACCAGATTAACAACTCACCCTAACATAGATCTCTAAGTTCTCAGCCAGACAGCCCCCTCACCACCAAATTCCCAGCCTTGGGATCAGGCAGACAGACCTGCTTAGGCAGGACTCTGAACCAAAACTAAATTAAACAAAAGCAGAGTAGAAGTTCCTGTTGAACACACAACTGACAAAGAACATCCATATGTGCAGACAGCAATGCAAAAACACAAATAATATGAAAAACCAGGAAAATATTTCTCCAACAAAACCCACGAGTCTTACAGAAGGGCAGAACATTAAGAATCAAACTACAGAATCCCAGGACACAGAATTTAAAAGAACAATGATAAACATAATCAAAGAATTACAAGAAAACATGGAGAAACAACTCAAAGAAATCAAAGAGGAAAGATTTTGATGGAAGCTCAAGAATATACAAATACGCGGCTTAATGAAAAATAAAAAACAATTTATAATTTGAAAAGAAAATACATTAAAGAGATAGAAATAGTGAAGAAAACACAAATGGAAATGAACATGGGACTGAAAGACTCAATAAACCAACTAGAAACAACAGGAGAAAGTCTCACAAGCAGAATGAATGAAATGGAAAACAGAATATCAAGACTGGAGAATAAAGCTGAAGATCTGGACTCCTTAAATAAAGACTATGCAAAATTTAAAAAGAAGAAAAAATAACATAGAAATGGAATACTTAGGAAATGTGGGACAACATAAAATGACCAAATCTACGTATTATAGGCATACAGGAAAGAGAAGAAAAGCAAACCAGTCGCATTGCACAGATCTTCAATAGGATTATAGAAAACTTCCCTAAATAAAGGAAAGATAAACCTATAGAGCTTCAAGCAGCACAGAGAATACTATTAAAATACGATCAGAACAGAAAGTTGCCACATTATATCATAGTAAAAACATAAAATGTGCAAAACAAAGAAAGGGTACTGAAAGTTGCTAGAGAAAAATAATAAGTTACATATAAAGGAAAACCCATCAGAATAACAGCTAACTATGAATGTCAGAAGAGCCTGGAAGAATTCCCAGTTCTAAAAAACCATGGATGCCAACCTCAAATACTTTACCCAGCAAAACTATCTATCAAGGTTTAAAGGGAACAGAAAATTTTCCATGATACACATAGGCTGAAAGAATTCATGTCTTCCAAATCAGCACTACAGAGAATACTTGAAGCAATATAAAGGATTGAACAATGGAATGAGTATGCCCAAGAGACTACAGAAAGAAAATAAAGAAAGGTATATTGACAGAAACACAAAATAGGGCCACAAACTCAAAGAAATTAAAATGACACTACACAATCCGCACCTTTCAATATTAACACTAAATATCAATGGCCTCAACTCCCATGTCAAAAGACACAGGATGGTGCAATGGATCAAAAAAGAAAACCTATCTTTTTGTTGTCTTCAAGAAACTCATCTCACCTTCAAGGACAGACACTGTCTTAGAGCGAAAGAATTGAAAAAACTTATATTCCAAGCAAATGGCCCTAAGAAGCAAGTACGTGTTGCAATTTTAATATATGACAAAATAGACTTCAAACTAAAACTCATCAGAAGAGATAAGGAGGGTTGCTTCATTCTAGTCAAAGGAACAATTGACCAAGAAGATATAACAATCATGAACATTTATGTACCAAAGTCTGTAGCACCTAATTTCATAAAATCAGTTGTCCAGGACTATAAAACAAAGGTTGGCACCAACTCAGTGATAGTGGGAGACTTTAATACCCCACTTTCTTCAACAGACAGGTCAACAGGACAAAGAATAAACAAAGAGACATCTGAATTAAATGACATATTATATGAAATGTACATAACAGATATATACAGAATATTCCACCCAACCACCAAAGAATAGGAGGTAATTTCTACTCAGCAGCAGCTCATGCAAGCTATTCTAAAATTGACCACATTCTGGGGCACAAAAGAAAAAAAAAAACCTCAACAAATACAAAAAAATTGAAATAACTCCACATTGTCTATCAAACCACAGTGCAATAAAGCTCATAATCAACAGCAAAAGAAACTCTAGTAACTACACAAACTCAAGGAGATTAAACAACACACTCCTGAATCAAGAATGGGTCAAAGAAGAAATTAAGAAATAAAAGTATTCCTGGAACAAAATGAAAACAAGAACACAACACAACAAAACCTCTGGGACACCATAAAAGCAGTCCTAAGAAGTAAGTTTATAGCTCTTAGTGCCTACATTAAAAAAGTCAGAAAGAGCACATAAGTGACTTAACATTGTAACTCAAGACTTTGGAAAAGCAAGACCAAATAACACCCAAACACAGTAGATGAGAAATAACAAAACTCAGGGCAGAAATTAATGAAATAGAAACAAAGAAAATAATACAAAAAATTGATGAATTTAAGAGCTGGTTCTTTGAAAGGTTAAACAAGACAGGCAGACCATTAGCCCAGTTAACCGAAAGAAAGAAAGAGCAAATCCAAATTAACAAAATCACAGATTAAAGGGGAAACATCACAACCAAAAAAAAAAAAAAAAAAAAAAAATCTAAAATTTTAAAGAGAATACTTTAAAAATCTATACTCTATTAAATTTGAAAATTTAAAATGGATGAATTACTAAAATTATGGTCACCACCAAAGTTAAACCAAAAGGAGATTGAAAGCCTAAACAGACCTATAACAAATAAGGAAATTGAAGCAGTAGTATAAAACCCCCGAACTAAAAAAAAGCCCAGGCCCAGATGGATTCACAGAGAATTCTACCAGACATTCAGAGAAAATCTACAACCAATACTGTTTAAATTATTCAAGGGGCTGGAGAGATGGCTCAGCAGTTAACACCAGTTTTTCTTGCAGAAGACCCAGGTTTGAATCTCAGCACCCACATGGCAGCTAATGGCTGTCCATAACTCCAGTCCCAGGGTATCTGACAGCCTCTTCTGACCTCCACAGGCATTGCATGACAGGGGTGCAATTATCTACATGCAGGCAATACACACATAAACATAAAATAAAAATAATAAAAATTTTACAAAATTATTCAAAAAGAAACAGAGTGAGAATTCCCAAACTCCTTCTATGAAGCCAGTATCACTCTAATACCAAAACCAAGTAAAGATACAAGAAAAAAAGAAAACTATAGACTCCTATCTTTAATGAACATAGATGCAATGATACTCAACAAAGTATCTGAAAACCGCATACAGACACACATCAAAAATCATCCACCATGATCAAGTCAGCGTTATTCCATGGAAGCAGGGATGGTTCAACATTCCTGAGTCAATAAATGTAATAAAACATATAAATGGACTTAAAGACAGAAACCACATGGTCGTCTCAATAGATGCAGAAAAGGCATTTGACAAAATCCAACATGCATTCATGTTAAAAGTCCTAGAAGGAGTTGGACTGGAGGAAACAAACCTCAACATAATTAAAGCTATATACAACCAGCCCATAGCCAACATCATCCTAAATGGAGAAAAACTGGAAGAATTCCCATTCAAATCAGGAACCAGACAGGGCTGTTCACTATCTTCATTTATTTTCAATATGATGCTTGAAACCCTTGCTGGAGCAACAAGACAAGAGAAGGAAATTAAAGGAGTAAAAATCAGAAAAGAGGAGGTCAAATTATACCTATTTGCAGATGATATATCATACATACGAGATCCCAAAATTTCCACTAGAAAACTATTATGATTAATGCTTTCAGTTAAGGGACAGGATACAAAATCAACTTTAAAAAATCAGTAGCCTTTCTATATACCAATAACAAGAAATCAGAAAAAGCACTAAAGGAAACCCTCCCATTCTCAATAGCCTCAAAAAAATAAAAAATAAAAAAAAAGAATAAACCGAACCAAGACACTAAAGATCTCTACAAAGACAATTTCAAAACTCGAACAAAAGAGATAGGGGAAGACACTAGGAGATGGAAAGCCCTCCATGCTCATGGACTGGTAGAATCAATATTGTGAAAATGACCATCTTACCAAAAGCAATTTATAGATGAAATGCAATCCCAATCAAAATATCCATGACATTCTTCATGGAGCTTAATAAAATAATCCTAAAATTCACATGGAATCACAAAAGAGCTTGGATAGTCAAAACAGTCTTGGGCAAAAGGAACACTGCTGGGGGGATCACAATACCAGGTTTCAAATTAAATTAAAGAGCTATAGTTATAAAAACAGCGTGGTACTGGCACAAAAATAGACACATAGATCAATGGAACACAACAGAAGACCCAAACACAAATTCATATAATTTCAGCCACCTGATATTTGACAAAGGTGCTAAGAACACACAATGGAAGAAAGATAGCATCTTCAACAAGTGGTGCTGGAAAAACTATATCTTCACCTGCAGAAAAATGAAACTTGACCCTTATCTTTCACTCCACATGAAAGTCCAGCTCCAAATGGATCAAAGACCTCAATATAAAACCTGAAACTCAGAACCTGCTAGAAAGAAAACACAGGCAGCACTCTCCAAGACACAGGCATAGAAAAGGACTTTCTAAACCAGAAACCAGCTGCTCAGGCACTAAGGTCAATAATCAATAAGTGGGACCTCATTAAATTACACTGAGTGGGAGAAAATCTTTACCAGATATACATCCAACAGAAGATTAATATCCAGAATATACAAAGAACTCAAAAAACAAAGAAGAAGATAAACAACCCAATAAAAAGATAGGCGACAGACCTAAACAGATAGTTCTCAAGTGAAGAGATAAAAGTGGCTAAGAAGCACCTTAAAAAGTGCTCAACAGCCTTACTAATTAGAGAAATGCAAATCAAAACCAAGATTTCATCTTACCCCAGTTAGATTGGCCAATATCAAGAGAATGGAAGACTCCAAATGCTGGAGAGGATGTGGAGAAAGAGGAACACTCATTCACTGCTGGTGGGAATGCAAACTCGTGCAACCACTATGGAAAGCAGTGTGGAAAACCCTCAAAAATCTAAA
>NW_008352752.1:2144930-2157924 GCF_000622305.1 Nannospalax galili | reverse complement strand
AATCAGCAGTAAGAAAAGATGAAATTATGAAATTTGCAGGTAAATGGATGGAGCTAGAGAGTGTTATACTACATGAAGTAACACAAATACAGAAAAGCAAGAAATGAATGTTTTCCCTCATTTGTGGATTGTAGCACCAATCCCTTATATGTGCGTATATAAATTCTGAAGTAACATCAGGAGTCAGGTAAAGGCAAAGAAACATGGAGGTAAAGGAAAAGAAACAATCTGAAAGGGAGATAGTAGGGAACAGATGCTACCTGAGGGAGGTAGAAAAACTGTGAGAAATCAGCAGGGTTGAGAGGAGGGAGGGACATGCAAGGGACCATGGTGTGGGGAAGGGAAGGAAGTCAGGAAGGGAAAGATGGCAGGAGTCAGGAGGTATTGGTGGGAGGGTGGGAAAAATGGGGGCACTGTGACTACGAAGACAGGGAGGAGGGAGGCCAGATGGGAGAAAAGAACGGAGATGAGTGAATCTCGGGGGGCAGGAAACCTAGAGGGAAAAGTGGATTCCCTAGAAACCCTGTGAGAAATGCACGCAGTGTCTGAACATTAATGTGTATGTAGACCTAGGAGCTACTTGGAAGGGAACACAGTGTGAGATAGAAGAGACCTCCCTTAGAGCGAGTAACATGCCATACAGCACTCATCAAAGAAACCTCTTTTTGCAACAGATGGAGGCTACCGCAGAGTTGCACATCTGGTCAGGCACAGAGAACATACACCTGGGAGATGCTTGGTACTAGGTGACATATCTGCATAACTAAGGCTCATGAAACATAGTGGAATAAGGGGTAGAGAGAGGGCTAATGCACCCCTCGACTCTCACCAGTAGGCTTCCATGTACGCCAGAGTGCATTATACACAGAAGGCCTCAACTGGCCAAGCTTCGGAGAATAAGAGACTGTAGAGTATAAGTAGGATGGGATTCTTATATGGAACCTCACCCACCCACCGGACCATTGCAGAAGAGGAGGTGGAAACACTGTAAAAGCCAGGGCTGGTTCATGAACATATGAGATGGAGGCTTCCAGGCCAAAGGAGGCTTGCTCATGTGAGTCTGCGGCAGCGGTGGCATCCAACGCAGGACCCATGTCAGCTCAATTAAACAAGGGCCTAAAGGGGAAGTGAGAAATAGGTGGTAAATGAGCACTAGATGGAGAACCATTTAAGACTGATTGCTGCTGGGTGAGGGAGAGTATGACTTTAACACAAGACCACTGGATGGGCTGACTAGATTCCAGTGGACGCATATGCACTGAAGGACATTTAGGTATAAACACCTGAAAGAACAGGACTCAGCATGTATGGTAGAGTGCAAAGGGTTTGGGGCGGGGGGCATAGATGGGGGAGGGAGTCTGGATTTGAGTGGGAAATATTGTATGAAATTTTAAAAGCTCAATAAAAAAATAAAATTAAAAAATTATCCAAGAACAAATTTTATAAAAAGAAAAATAAAAAACATTTCCATGAATATACTTTAATGTAACTCCAGAGACACCTCACATAGGTGTTTCTACATAATATCCATAATAATGACAACTAAAGTTCATGAATATATTCAATTTAATAACCTCTTAATGGTAATAAATTGGTAAACATATTACCATCACACTTCTGGATTTCATGATGTATTAGTTCTTTTTTTAAATATTTTATTTATTACTTTTATTTTATGTGTATGCATGTATTGCCTGTGTACAGATAAGTGCACCTGTGTCGTGCACTTATGCCTGCGGAAGACAGAAAGGCTGTCAGATCCCCTGGAGTTATGGACAGTTGTTAGCTGCCACATGGGTGCTGGGATTCAAACCCCAGTCTTCTGCAAGAACAGTCAGTGTTCTTAACCGCTGAGCCATCTCTCCAGCCCCGATGTGTTAGTTCTTACTGTTCAACAACCTGTTAAGAAGTTATTGGTAGTTTCAGCAAATGTATAGAAAACTGGCAGGAGTGAAGTAATAAAAAAATAAAATATAGGTGAAAAATATAGATATGAAAACTGCAACAGCAAATAAAGTTTAAAATCAGAGGTTCAATAGGATTGTATTATATCTATACCACACTACATCATCATCATATGACACTTAAACCCGAAAGTTACACTTTGGGGAAAAGGATTTCCAGAAACTGCTTTATGTGCTTTTAAATATATTCATTTCATTTAAAATGATTCATGATTTATTTATGCATTTGTTTGCTATGACATATTCTGATGCAGCATTTTCTTATTTTAACTTTCAATTTAATCTGAAAATTTACAGAGAATACTTTTTGAAATTGTACTTGCAGAACATCTATGTCAGAAGTTTCTTGGATGATAATATATTCATATTGCGTTTCTCCTATGGTTACATTAAAAAAGTTCTAATCACTAAAACAAAATGTCTCCATTTCTTATCTTTGTACTGTTAAAGTATCAACCATTTTATGGTCATCTATGAATGACTGTTTGGAGTGAAAAATATTGAAGTATCTTTCAACTATATGTGTATTTGATGTGCCATATTTAACCAACACTTAATATATATTATACTACTGCAATACCATTTTTTAAAAGAATGATAGCTATTTCTTTGGGAAGTATTATTGTAACCAAATAACAAAAGAACAACACAGTAAATGTCCTGAGTAGTTGAAATTTATTTATTTCTAAATATACATCTTAGGCTAATTTCCAATTTCTTATATTGCCAGGATCATTAATTTTATTCTGACCGGGTATATTTAGTTAAAAACAAACTGAGTTACCAACAAAGAAAACAAAAAAGAAGAAAGAGAGCAAAGCGCAGTACAGGTAGGGTTAGAAAACCCAAATGATCATCCCTACAGTAAGGCTGCAGGCAACAACTGACTTCCTTGGCAGTCTATGCAGAATTGCTTGCCATCATTTCAATGAAGGGGTACCAGTTCTTTTCCAAGCTATTCTCCGGGGAATTGCTTAAGTATCGGGAAATCTAGAAATAGATATACACATGCACATATAAAAATATTGTCAGTCTGTAAGTTACTGCTGTCCTGGGACCACAATAATTTATGTAACAGCTGTTTTCATATTTTTCTTTTTTTCTAATTGACATGCATATTTAATGTCTACATACTCAGACCACCTCTCTTTTTTCTGCTGACTTTGCACCCTGTTGTTGTTTTTTTTTTTTTTTCATTTAAATTGTGTAATCCTAGGGAGACTTTAAGATAGACAGGAACCAAAGCCTTAGTCAAAACACTAACTTTAAAATGCAAACAACAATACTAAAGCAATTTTCAAGAAAACAATGAAGTCCTAGGAGTTTCCACATATGTGTTTCAATGTACCAGCAAAAGTTAAATATTAAATAGAAGTCCAAATACAAAAAAAAAATCATAAAGACATAATCTTATCTTAGCCTTTGTAACTTCTTCCTAATTTTTCAAGAGCTGAAAAGTCCGCTAAACTATCTATGACTGCTTGTCTAACAAAGTAGATAGAATTTTTATTGTTTTATGCCTTGGACAACAAAAATATGAATACATTCCATATAAAACATTAAGACTTTTCTTAAACTGTAAATTTAAAATACTATGACGATTCAAGGAAACGGGAAACTTTTTATCCTAAAGAGTAGTGTTTAATAATTTGTATTCAAAATTTTACAAGTAAAATATTACATACTATTTATTTATTGGTCTTTTTGATACAGAGTCTCCCTGTAGTCCCAGTTGGCCTGAAACTCTTATGTGGACCAGGCTGGCCTTGATCTCACAGAGAGTCACCTGCCTCTGCCTCCCTAGTGCTGGGATTAAAGGGGTGCACCACCAAGCCCAGCTATTTATTTTAAAAGAAATGGTACATGTAAAGAAAGATCAAGTCAATGCCACAACTTAAAAGAGTTTTCAGATAACGTTTAGCAACCTAATACTACAGCCCCATCTGCAATTACCTCACTTTAGAATTGATCACTGTATTTTTTAATTGTCTTTATATACTTCAACCAATCATTTAATATCTATTATTGGTTGTTAAGGTTATTCTTGGCCTTTATAAACACTGAAGTTTTCTCTGTCCACAGCACGCAATAAACTAGGTCAATACATACTGAAAACAGCATTAAGTACTATGAAAATGTGGACAGGAGGAGTGATGAGATTTTGTAACAGGAAATTTGAACTACTTCAATGAGTACCATAGACCTAAGACAGAGTTGAAGTTGAGATCTGACAGGTATGGACTCGTCCAATCTAGGGCATAGCAAGTGCAAAGGTACAAAATCAGGTGAGACTAACACCTGCCAAAAACAAGAAGCAGAGAGACCAGTCAGCCAGAGAAGAAACACAGGAGACAGGGGGTTTCAAATAAAATGCAACACTCAACTCTACTTTGAAAACTACCAAATTTGACTAATCCACAGAGAGGGCCAAGAGAAACAGTAGGGAAGAAGTCACCTAGGAGATACTATAATTTAGAGACTATGGTGAAGTGGAAAGGAGAGGAGATTTGAGGGATAACCATCAATAAAACCATCACTAACAAAAATAAAAACACAGATCAAGCACACAGAGAAGAGCTAAACTTTAACTTTTATTTGAAACCCTCTGTCACCTGTGTTTCACATCTTAGTAGTTACCTCTTGCAGATGTCTTCTAGGTACTTCAATGTAAATGCTGAGAGCTCTTAAGAAATACGTGGGCCACAGTCAAAACTGGAATTTTCCAGAAACTTATATTATTTTCTGGAAGGAAAATTTCTGCACAAATCCGGTGTCCTTCTAATAGTACCAGAACAGTGAGGCATGTAATACATCATAATTTGGTAGTTTCATTTGGCCTCATATTGGTTGATTCCTTAGGGCATATCTCCTACTCCTGAATTACTAAGTAACAGTTACTATATATTGAAATGCCCAGTTTGGATATAGGACTATATTAAACACTCTAAAAAGACATTTTAGGCCACTAAACCTCAAAACAATCTTAGAATATAAGAATTATGCCCACTCTTCAGATGAAGGTTTTGGAATAAGGATGCAGCACAGTGGTAGAACCTAACAGACATGAGGCCCTGGGTTTTACCCCCAGTACCTCACAACTACCACCAAAACTCAGCTCTTCATATGAGGTCACTCAAGTATTAAAAAGTGTAAAGGTACTGATAAAACCAGTAAATCATGAAGTTTCCAACTCAAGGTCATATGAAGTCACATGCCCTTTCTGCTACAAAGGAAGTTAACAAGTAGTTTCAAGAGTCCGGCCTTTAAAAATCACCTACAGTTACAATTCTGAACACATAAACCACATAAGCTCTCTGACAAATAATTCCTCACCTGCGATTCCTCCTTTCTACTAACATTTTAGAAAAAATAAGACTGTGACACAGAACATAGGCCTGTGCATCACCATTGTCATCACAAGCTCCTCTATGGTAAGAGTACTAGTTGCGGGAAGACCAGAGCAGGAGAATGTTCTCAAGACCTCACTTCAAAGATCAAAACCATCACAGGGGTTTTGAAGATAGTCATTAGGAACAGCTAATTCATTGATCCTCTGCTTCTCCCCCAACATGGAAAGGATATCTGGTATTAGAAGTCAGAAGCCAATATTCTAGAAGCTGTCAACAGAGACCTAGCAGTGGTCCAAAAACTTTATTGTGCATAAAAATCATCTGAGAAGCTAATGAATATAGAGTTTCACAACCAGATTTGACCAAATAGTCTAGTAGAGCAGCAGAACAGGTAATTCTTCAGGCATCCTAAAAATACCAACTAAAACCACTTAGTATTATTTTAGCCACATAAATCTCAAATTACTTTTCTGCATACATATTTTTTTATTTATTACAATTTAACTATATTTTACTCAGTAAAAAATTTTCAGATAGTATGAATGTTCCTGTTCAGTAGAAAAAGGAATGACTGAGCAAAAGCAGTTTTAACTATACATGAAATTCTTCCATCAAATTTGATTTTCCTTAATATATAATTTAATTTTGTGATTAAAACCAATACTGATATACATGCCAAAAGACATGGGAATATTTAAAAGTAATGAATGTCCATGAAAAAACTTTGCTGCAACAATTGTAAGAACCCTAATACAGTAAAAGTTAACAAACAAGAGAAACAAAAGGAGTTAGAACTTGCAATTTGCTCGGTAAAAGTAATGTATACTACCCAAGCACTGGCATCAAAGTATCTACCCTAAGTTTCCAGAAATGTCCAATCACTTTACAAAAATAAGCTGTGTTCACCTTCTCTTTTGTATAAATCACAACTGATGTAATCACTCCCATGAACCTGGTCTACTGGCACATGGAGTTAGGGCTGGCAATAATGTTCTAGTGGCCTAGATAGTTTAATGAATTGCCCTTACCAAAACATATTTTTACCATTATTCCCATTTATATAGATGAGAAAATGAAGAGCTACAATAAGTAAGCTAACATTTAATGTCACAGTCAATAAATATTTATTCACAAGTATATGAAACAACACAACCCATTCCATAATTTGAATGATTAAATATAAAATATAAAGCTGAAAACACAAAGTTAAAAAAACAAAAAACCTAGTATGTGTGTATATCTGTATGTGAATTTGTGCATGTGAATGCAGTGCTTGCAGAGGCCAGAAGAAAGCAATGTATCTGCAAGGAGCTGGAGTTACGAAGCTATTTATTTTGGGAGGATGTACATGGGTCCTGGGAACAGAAATCTGGTCCTTGATAAGACTATTATATGCTCTTAATCACTAAGCCATCTCTCTCCAGGCCCTTATTGCTTCTTTAATGGCATTCCTCAAATATCCCTAAAGCCAATTTGCAGGATGGCCAAAGAGAGCCTAAATAAATCCTGAGAATCAATAATATAATGTGCAATATTACAATATAATACAGGTAAGACCTCAAAATGTTTCTTCAAATAAAAATTATCATGCTAAAATTAAATAACAAAACTCGTAGATTAAAGTGATATAATCTCAAAAGTATTTCAAAGAAATCATTAAGGACATCATCCTACAGCCTTTTTCAGAGTTGTTTCATGAGTCTGTCACTCTTACAGAGGACTATACTTCTGAACTACAGGAAACAAAAACTTAATCAGAACAACTTAAAATGGGATAATCAAATTTCAAATGAGACCATTCTTTCTAGCGTTTACCACATGGAAAAAGAAAAAAAGGGAGGGACAAGGGAGGAAGGGAGCAGTTGTTGCAGAAAGGTGGAGAGAAGAGCAGTTTCCAGGCGCTGTGAAAAGCTTGCTTTTTGGGCCAGGCATTGTGCAGGCCTGCGGTCTTAGCGCTTGGAAATCTGAGGCAGAAGATTGCCGGGAATTCGCACCTGCACTGCATAGAGAAAAAAGGGAGGGAGGGAGAAAGGGAGGAAGGGAGGAAGGGAGGGAGGGAGGGAGGGAGGGAGGAAGGGAGGAAGGGAGGAAGGGAAGAGGGAGGGAGGGGAACATGGACCACAAACTAGAGTTCACCTACAGTAAGACTATCTACCCTGTATATATTACAGGTAAAATTGAAGTCAGTAAATCACTTCATTTTGAAGTATAGAAGTTTAAAAAAAGAAACTAAGTTCAAACAGTGCTGAAGATATTTTCTTTTAACTTTGATTGTACTGCTCAGCAGCTTAATGAATGTTTAGTCTAATATAATAAAGAACTGGTGGATATAAACATTTAATGTTACTTTACTCAACAAGAATTTGTTAAAGAGCATATTTTCATTCAGTTAGTCTAGGCATTACATAATCCCAGACACATTCACTCTTGAGCTCTGTCTTCCTTTCTTTACATTCTTCTTCTAGGCTAGTCATGCTAAAAGAAGTATTCTCTTTGGAATGGAATCTCTACAAAGCAGCCATTTCCCAATGACCTGAGTTTCACAGCTTCATAAAACTAACTGCAAGTCATCTTTGCATGACTAATCCATATGATTTTGTGTGTGTTGGAGGGGTCGGGGAGTCAGACTCTCAAATACTAGCCACATAGCATTATTGTTATTATTATTATAAATCATATAATTCAACCACACATAACAAAACTTTTAACACCTTTAGGATCACATAAATAAGAAAAGTCTGGCAGCCATTTCTAACCTGTAGCCCATGGGACACATGAAACCACATATAACTACAGCTAGCTATGAATATGGCTACAAATACAAAATCATAAACTTACTTAAAAGCATGGCATTTTATTTGCAATATTTTTATTAGGAACACACGTGTGTGTTCTCAAGCATGAACTCTATAGATAACAAGATCATGATGCAATGTCAAAAGACTGGACATGCCTCCAAGAGTTTGTCAAGCACTCAAGTCTTACTAGAAGTCAATTATAACTACTATGTTGAATCTGATTAACAAAGATGTCTAGCATACCTGGCACATTTAGTAACTAAACTTCTGTTCAGAGCATATTAGATTTTTAGAACTTAAAGTGCCATTTTAATCTTCCCTCAAGGATTAAATTACACTCTAGAGAATTTGTACGCAGGGGAACAGTATTTTAAATGAGAACAAAGGAGTCTTCTAGCAACTACAAAATTTGATCATGAAGGAAACAAAGTCCACCATATGAGTTTATTTTATCAACTTCTGTGATTAAAGATCAAGGAAAAAGGGCTGCCGAGATGGTTCAGGCAGTAAAGAGCTTGCCACAGAATTAGCAACGGAAGTTTAGACTCTAGCACCAGCGATTAAGAACACTGGTTGTTCTTGCAGAAGACCCAGGCTCGAATCCCAGCACCCACATGGCAGCTAACAACTGTCCGTAACTCCAGTTCCAGAGGATCCAACCACCTCTTCTGACCTCCGCGGTTATTGCACGACACGGGTGCACTCACCTACATGCAGACAATACACGCATACACATAAAATGAAAATAATAAATAGTTTTTAAAATGTATGGCATAGTAAAAAAACCTATAATACCAGAACTGTGGGAGACATGAAGAGAGAGGAAGATCTCTTGGGCTTGCTGGCCAGACTGACTGAATCAGTGAACTCCAGGTTCAGTCAGAGACCCTGTCTCAAAAATTAAGGTGGAACAGAGGGATGGTGTGCCACTAAGCCTAATGACCTGAGACTGATTCCTAGAACCTAGAAGGTTGATGGAGAGAACCAATGACTACAAACTGTCTTGATTCCATGGGTGTTTAGGCACGTACATGTGCATACATGCATGCACGCAGGCACACACACACAAAGTGTGTAAAAATGAGGTGACGTGATTGAGGAAGACAACATACACTAACCTCCAGAATACGTCTAGAGAATACACATACATATGTGTACCAACACACACACACACGCGCACACACACACACACACACACACACACACACATATGTACACAAAGAAAGAATTTAGGGAATAATACAAGTAAATATATTAGTAAGATATGTTAACAGGCTCAATTTTGAAAGACAAATTTTCTGATGTTTCTAAATACCTCTCCCTCCACCCAGGGGAAATACTTCATTAACATCCAGTAATGTAATACAGGAATTATATTTATGCTATGCATAAAGATACATGTTTTCATATTACTGAACCAACTTTTTCATTTAATTTGAAGATTATTCACCAAATGATTGCAAATTCTATACTATACTCTGAAAATAAAATCAGAAATCCTATGAGCTCTGTTTCTAGACATTTTATCTTTAAAGTCTCCTTGTTCTAAGATGTGGAAGAGTAGGGCAGAGGTAAAATAGATCTCTCCATCACTCCTATCCTTCTCACCTTTCAATAAAATCAATACAAAGCTTCTTAATTGGACCGAATTTTCAAGAGTATTTTCACCTCAAGTATTTTTAGTTCAATCTTTGCTGAAAACTTTAGTTTTTCTACAGGATATAAAACATGAGATTATAATTAATGATAATGCAAAATAGATAATTAATGTATTTTAATATGTAAATTATTGCTACAATAATTAATTTCATAGAAATTTTATCATATAATTATGAAATATAAAAATGAAAATAAAAATCATAAGACATATTTAATTTAATTAAGAATGTCCTTCACAGCAGAAGAGTTAAATAGAAATTTTGTAATAAAGTTTCATGAGGTTCAAAGTTTAAAAGTTTTAAAAATCTTTTAAAGATCAAAATATACACTGACACAGGTCATTTCTATACTTAGCAAAAACAACCACCACAACAAAGAACAACTAACAGAAGCTCCTGATACACACCAATGCCAACAGCTTCAGATAAAAAAGAATGTTCCAGCTAGATACGATGTACAATACAGTAAGAAAAAGAAAAGTGGAAAAAGAAAAAAGATGGCTTCTAAGAAAAGACCCCACAGGTTGACCTCGGATCTTCATATTCATGCACACAAGTGCACACAGACACAGACACACAAGAAAGTCACCAACCAGAGTTACAGTTGTCTAATCACTATTGTTGAACACTGGAAAACATCTCTCTCCTTCCTCGGACCTGTGGCATTTTCATCATTTTCTATTCTTTTACTGAACGGCTCCCATAATTAGGATACTCTTTGGAGGCAATTTTGGGCAGGTTCTGAGAAAGGAGGAACAATATCTCTAGACACACTCTATAATGTCTCCAATATACTCTTATTTCCTGTATCAGAATGTTCGTCAGTCACAATTCATTATTCTTAGTAAACCACTAACAATTTGCTAAAATGATCTTTTTGCAGGGAACTTGAGAGATGGCTCAGCAGTTAAGAACACTGGCTACTCTCCCAGAGAACCTGGGTTCAATTTACAGCACATACAGGACAGCTAGCATACATCAGTAGCTCCAGTTCCAGGGGATCTGACCCCACTACATGCACAAGTGCATTTACATACATGCAGGCAAAACACTCATAAAATAAAATAAAAATAAAATTTTAAAGTGTTTTAATAAATTATCTCTTTGCAGATGCTCAAGGTGAACGTACTTTGGCAGCTCCTGGTCGATCTCTGCCCCTTGTGGTTCAGCTCTACCCGGAACTCACTCCTTCCTATTTATTTTGACAACACTTTGCTTCCTAAACCTCAGTATCATCTGAAAATCTGTGAAGCTGCACTTGCATGATTTTAGAGGAATCCCACAATTCCCATATGCCACTCCATACAAAAACATTTACTACCCATTCTTCTCATTCTTCACCTATAATTCAGTCTCCCTAGTCCAAGCCAGCCTGGAAGTCACTATGTAGACCATGCTGTCCTCGGTTTCACAGAGATCTATCTGCCTGCCTCTTCCTCCCCAGAGCTGTGATTAAAGGCATGCACCAACATGCCTGTGCATCCATGACAGATATTTGAAATTATTTCTCTACTTCATATTTTCAAAGTCTAGCAAAATACTACTACTAAATCAAAAATTCTTCCCATTTGTCCGTGAGAGACATTTTTTCTTCAACATGATCTTTGCAAAACTGTACAGCCTTGTTGCATAACTCTTGTCCTCTTAAAATTAATGATATTCCCCTTAAAGGTCTAAATGTAATGAATCTGTAATGAATATCATTTCCCAAATCTTCATACACCTTGATTATACACAGCCCTACTTAGAATCTTCCTCCTAAAAAATTCTCTCTTTTCCTTGTTTCTATCATTTTTCATCCCAACAATCAATCAATCTACCAGCTTCTGGCTGCTTTCCTGATGCTGCTACCACCTTATTAAGAAGGAGCTCTTTAAAGTTTCCCTTTGGCTACTTGTTTTCTTGGATTTAGGGGGGTGGTGGGGAATAGCAGCTTCAGTCAGATTTCATGCCTGTGACTATCAACCTCAATTGTGGCTGTTTTCCAAATTTCTATCTCTGGCCCAGATACCAAGATTCACATGACTTGCAATTACATAGTACCCAAGAACCCAAGACAGACCTTACCACTTCCATGTACGTTGCCTCAATGGAGTTCTCATCACTGCTCTGGGCAATCAGTATATATCAGATGGAGTCAGTGCTAAAGAAGAAACTAACTCACCACTTCCAATTATTCCAAAAATGTCTCTTGTTCATACAACTTTTACTCGGTACATCAAACATAGAACTCAGACAGGACAGGACGGGACAGGGACAGGGACAGGGACAGGACAAGACAAGACAATACACCACACCAAGCCATGCCCTTCTATCACTGATCACTTTTGAGGAAATCCTGGAGTATTCAATAATCCACCCTTGTGTCTTCAGATCCAAGCTGCTACCCTTTCCTATTAACACTGCAGTGTCTGTCTAATTTGTCTTTTTACTCTTCAGTAATACCCTAAACTAAGCAATATCTCTTAAATAAGCTGCAAGAACTTCCTATCTGCAGTCCCTTCTCATTTATTTCTATTTTACTAAGTGCTATAAAAGCACTTTAATCTTCTCACTTGCCTTTTGAGCACGCAATTAGTACCCTTTATAATACAGTTGCAACATTACATCTAATTGTACTTTAAATTTTATTTGTGATGCTCCTTGTGGCCTAAAGTCCCTCCTTTTTGTGGCAAATATTGAAAGTGAAATAAAATTAAATAGAGCCTGGTAACAGAATTGGTTAGGATTGTGTCAAGAATGAAAAGAAGAACTGAGATCCAAGGAGGTTATTTGGTAACACAATTCATTTGAAACAAGGGTCATTTGGGGGCGGGTTAGAAATTCAACTGTGAAATGACTCTACCCAAATGACAGCAGAGGCAGTTGACACAAAACTTATCCTTGGAACACAGGAATAGAATAGAGATATCACTCTTAGAATGCCTATAATATAAATGAGAATTTTAGTAACAAGTTGTCTCAGTAATCTGAAATAGTTCAAAAAGTAACAGAACAGACCTAGAAAAGCAGAAGCCTAGTATATGCCAACGCTGTCACTTGAACACAGAAGGAAGAACTAGTAAAAAAGATTAAAAAGGAATAATCAGAAGGACACAAATTTATAAAAACTAAATGGGGAAATTCCCGTTAAAAGCAAATACAGGTAAGGGGGAGTACAAAAAAAGTACCTTATACACATGCATGAAACTGTCAAAATGAAGCCTATCATTTGGTTCATTAAT
>NW_008352752.1:2123238-2142355 GCF_000622305.1 Nannospalax galili | reverse complement strand
CATTTGGTTCATTAATATATATTAATAAAATAATTTGTTCAAAAATTTAAAAGATAAACTCTACAATGGTAAATGCTATTATGAGGGAAAACTAAGATAAATATAAAAAAAATAATAATGCCCATTAGTCTTAGCAACACTGAAGATTCAAAGCCAATTTTGTCCTTCATACTTATTTTGACTGAAAAACAGAGTAGTGGTTTGAGGAGTGAAATGGGAGGTGAGGAATTGAAGGTAAAATATTAACAGTGGAGAGGATCTATACATGATTTAAATACATGAAATGCACAAAAATTCAATAAAAATATATATTGAAAAAAAAAGAATGCAGTTTGAGCCCAGGTAATGTGTGAAGTGAAATTTAAAATGCTTAAGGTTTTTAATAAACTATAATTAAAGCAAATGGCAAAAAAAAATTTAGGGGAGTAAAAAGGAAAAGAGACATCAACGTGGGCTATACAAGCTAACACCTGGGATACCCTGGAGTGCTCAGAACGCTGCATCTTCTCACCTACTTCACTCTTTACTCTGAGGGACAGTTCTCAGTACAAGTATTCTTCCCCACTCAGATCAGGAAAAAAGGGGAAAATGCTCATGATTAATATGCTGTTCTGGACACACCTGTTTGTGAAACTAAACATTAGAAGTGCTAAGAAAGAAAAACTAAAAAGAAAACTACTAAAAGGTATAGGCAAAAACAGAAAACAAGAAACAGATGAACTGATGGCATCTGTAGAAAAATCATAGATATCAATCCTAAAATTTCAAGAAATAAAAGAATCAACAAGTAGCAGAATATAAAATATGCCAAAATTAGTAATATTAATAACACAATAACCAATTACAATATGTAACAGATGAGAAAGTCACATTTAAAACAGTAGTGAAATAGCAAAACACAGCCAGGTGTGATGGTGCATGCCTTTAGTCCCAGCACTTAGGGAGGCAGAGGTGGGCAGATCTCTGTGAGATGGAAGCCAGCCTGGTCTTCATAGTGAGTCCCAGGCCAGCCTTGGCTACCAGGAGACCCTGTCTCAAAAATAAAATAAATAAAATAAATAAAAAGCAAAACACTAAGCAGAGCATGAGAGTGCATGCCTGCAATGTCATCACTTGGAGATGGAGGCAGCGGGATCATGCATTTAGTGAGAGCTATCCAGAGACTTAGAGGCCAATATGAAAACATGAGACCCTGCCTCAGAAAGTAAATTACTTGGTAATAAACAGAAATGTTCAAATATACAGAAAGAAAAATAAGCACCTTTAATCTCTATGTCAAAGTAGGTTACCTCCCTATGATGTGGTGCCAAGGGAGGCCTATGATCAACCAAACAATATGGGCAATTTGGTTGCCCAGCAGAATAAGATAGTAAGACCCTTTTGCTGAAGAAACCACATATTTTGGGTGCAGGACATAGAGAAATCAAATTGGAACTGAGCTGGATGCTTCCTCCCTGATGGTTAGCTTTCCTAATGCCAGAAGGTACTATGCAAAGGACTGAAAGAGAAGTCACCAACAGTCTTACTCAGCTGTGGACCCTGTATGCTACACTACTGACATATCAGACAAGATATGCATGACTGTGGGTAACTACCTGCTTTCTGAATGGATCTGAGACCAGCTACACAGACGGGAATTCACATCTGGCAATATTAACATGGTCAAAAGCCTGATGCTGAGAAGGTCACTGGCGCTAGTGGGTAAGTTACTGCTATTGTTAGATATGATATGCCTGCCAAATTGCCATCTAAATATTTATGATTAAGCCCATACATTAATGCTAACTATCAGCTTTGACCAGAGAACTTCTTTTGTGATGGGGAGATAAAAACTCTGGAGGCTTATAACCTACCAAAGCACTGAGAATAAGTGACTGTTGAATGTTCAACCCTAAATGGGATCTCTGTAGCTGTTGTGTACTTAAAGCAACATTGTTAAATACAGATAAGAAATATCAATCACTAGAGATATCCACAAGCTCACATGAATGACAAATAATTATAAAATCAGTAAGCAAATCAATCAGAAGGGTTTTGACTTTACATAAAAATCCTGATGCTGACTGGTAAATGTGGAAGGAGACAAGAAACGGAAAATGGGAAGTTTGCAACCATTATTTTGAAAAAAAAATGGGTAAGACTCATCACTAGAGACAAAAATGAAGGCAGAAATTTTGATTGGGAACATGCTCTTAATAGTTTTCCTCATAGACTGCATTTAGTTGCATGGAGAAGAGGGGGAAAAAAAAAAACAGTAACATTGGAAAGATGTCTAACAATCCTCTAGCCAAGTGTCCAAAATAACCTCAACAATGAAATTTCCATGACATTCCTAAGATAGACTTGGATTCTAATTATAATGGAAAATGCCATTTGAAAAAAAAAATAACATTGGGATGGTCTCCTCTTGTGAACCTGGAGCTGTTATGACAGCTGGAGCTGTAGTGCCCTCCCATGAGTCTGGAGCTATAGCTGTGGTCCCCAATCGTTTGCCAGGGTTCTTGTGGTGGGCTGACAGTGGAGCAGATGGAGGACTTCCCTATGCTGGGCAGCAGTTTCAGCCATCTCCCAGTGGCTGCATTCCCCTCAACCTCCTCCCCTGAAGCCCCAGGTTATACCTGGCAATGGCTTTCCCTCTGGTTGGGCTTATTCTGGGAACAGAAGTTTTTGTCATTTTCAGATTCTAGTCTTGGGAAAACTCTCAAGCAGATCTCCCACCTCCCTTGATGGGCAGCTAGGGTCTTGACTACCCCAAAGTCCTGGGCATCCTTTCCCATTGAACCTGTGGCCCTTTCCCATTCCCAGGCACCAACAGTTTTCCCCACCATCTTTCTATTACTCTTCCACAGTCCCCAGGTACCTTCACCTGTGCCCTACAGATCATGTAAACACCTTACTGAAATCTGAAAATAAAAATCACATTTGAGGAAATTGAGTGTTGTACTTTAAAAACTAAATTGATACAATTCTTAAACTAAAAATATGTAATTGTATTTTAGAATGCAAATTCACAATTCTTTATATCTACTATAATTTTTTGAGTATTATTTACTAACAAAGCTGTACTATCAAGCTTCAACAATACTGTGAAATTTCTCACTGCTACTGTAATATGAATTTGGTATTCATTCCTCTTCCAAAATCTCTAACCTATACACGTATTTCAATGTAATTATGGGTTTTTTTTTTAAGTAATACTAATAAAATACCATTGGGTCACTTGAAAAAAAAATGGAATATAGGTGATAGAAAAATCTAAGTATTTTGTCACAGCAATGAGAAAAGTAACTAGTACATAAAAATTGATACTGAGAAGTGAGACTGCTGCTATGATACAGCTAACCATGGGGCTTACTGGTCTTTGGAACTGGCTTGCAGAAGAAATGCAGAATTTGGAACACTGGGTTGGAAAAACCCTAAAATGATGTAAACAAACCTTAACTGGTTATTCAGGTAGGAGTTTGGAAGACCAGCATGCAGAGAGAAATGGAAACAGTAGAGGCTGGGCTTACAGGATTTCAGAAAGGAACAAGACTATATTGGAATCTGGGCCATCTGTCAGAGTTTGGCTTAGTTCAAGCCATGTCATGAGAACCTGAGTGAGACTGAATTCAAAAGATGGCCCGTGAGTAAGAGTACTTGCCACCAAACCCAAGTTCATTCCCCACAACCCAAAGCTAGAAGAACCCACTCTCTGGCAAGTTGTCCTCTGACCTACACACACACACACACACACACACACACACACACACACACACACACACACACACCACACACACACACACACACACACACACGATTTAACTTAAATAAATAAATAAATGTAAGGACTAATGATAAATCATGGACTAAGAGCCAAAGGAAATTTCAAGGCAAGATAACATTGTTTGTACCACAGCTACTGCTCATTGCTCGTGTTCAGATCTACAGTGAAAAAGAGCAAAAAGATATGAAAGCATAAAGTGTAACAAGGAGTGCTGTGAGAAAATTTAAAGTTGCTGGCAAGGAGGATCCAAAGAAAGCAATTGGAGTTGTTATAGAGATTACCACCACTAAAGAGAAACTTCATGCTCTACACTGGGACAATAAGAAAGGTGCCCTGACAAAAATATCCTATCTATTAAGTTCCAACTTGCAGAAATGCAAGTTCATGTAATAGTAGAAACCTTGAACTGAGAATGCTGTTGAAGGAGGTACCCGTTAAAACTGCCTATAAAAGTGTTTCCCCAGAGTCATGCCTCTGCTGTAACTATGGCCCAAGGGGGTGAGGCAGCACTGTCAATATGGTACTGATCTTACAAGTATGAGAGGTAAAGAGTGAGGGAGTCATGGAGGCTTGCACCTAAGTCCCCCAAAACCAGTCAAGCCAGGCAATATGGAATAGAGTGGGACTCTGCAAAGAGGCACTGAGAGGTCAATGTATGAAGCTGAGACGGTAAAGCCCAAGTTGTAATGGAGATCTCTAACGGTTGGAGATGCCAAAACCATAGGACATTTGTCAAAGAAAGCTGCAGTCAAGAGCGAAGCTGGCCCTTCTAGACTGAAGCTATGAGAATTGCTGGTAGCAGAGCCTGAGAGGCAGGGCTACCCCAGGCCTTTGGAGACCAGATGATTCTATCACTAGTCCCAAGTGTTGAACACAGACTGCAGGATTTGTTATTTGTCTTGCTTAGGTCTGATCTTCCTTATTAGGCTTCCATTCATCCCTGCCAGGATGGGAATGCTTATTCTGTAACCCTGCATACTGGAAATATGTAACTTACTTGTTATTCTATAAGCACTCACAGGTAGGGGGCTGCCTGAAGTCTCAGAAGAGATGGACTTTGGACTTTCAAGGATGGTTTTAACTGTTAAAATCTAAGGTAATTTGTGAAGTTGGACTGGATACATTTTAAATTATGAGATGGCCATGAGGCTTATGGGGATAGGAGGTGAAAGGTATGGCTTAAAAGTGATGTGTTTCCAGTGGACAGTAACAGGGATAACAGAGTATATAGGCTCCAGTGCGGGCGGCGGGGGGGGGGGCAGCCGGTATGGGAGGGTGCCATTTGGGAAGTGGGTAGATAGATGAATAAGATTGTGTGGAATGTTCTATATGATATACACAGAAATCAATTGTGATAAACACTACCATTGAAATCTACCTGATGACTTTATATCCATGATCAGGTGCCAAGGATCTCAAGGAAACCGACTGTGACCAGTAATAATCTGATACATAGAGATTAGAAATGCATGTGCAAATATGCAAGTTTTGTTGCATTAAAAATGAGTTTTTCTGTATGAAAGAGTTTATTTTAATAATGAAATGGAGATCTTTTTAAAGGTTAAAACCTTATTTAATTTTATATCTTACAGGATTTATACTGAGTTCAATATTGTATACCTGTATTAAATCAACTGTGAACCTAAAAATTTACAGCCACTTTTGAAAGAGATGTATCCTTGAAATTGTTACTGAATATGTTAAAGTTGTAAAGAAATGCTTCCTCTAATCATGTGGTAAATAAATAAATAGAGTTTTTTTTAAAAATGATATGTGATGTGTTTCAGAGTCAAGCTGACAAGGGTAGATTTGTTATAGTTTATATTGACTTAGCTTCACAGGATCGAGAATTACTTTGTAGACTAATCTGCTTAACTATGTTACTTTCTAAATTAGAAATATTACCTTAGGCTGGGCATGATGGCACACACCTTTAATCCCAGCAGAGGCAGGCGGATCTTTGTGAGTTCTAGGCCAATTTGGTCTACATAGTGAGTTCCAGGCCAGCAGGGAGGACAAGGAAACCCTGTCTCAAAAAGCCTCTCCCTCCCCTCCCCTGCCAAAAAGAAAGAAATATCAGCTTAGCGGGGCTGGAGAGATGGCTCAGAGGACTCAGATTTGGTTCTGAGCATTCACATGGTGACTAACAACCATCTGTAATTCCAGTTCCAGGGGATCCAACATCCTTTCCTGGCCTCCACCGGCACTGCATGACACGAGCACAGTTACATATATGCAGGTAATGTACTCATACACAAAAAATAATAAGTGAAATTTTTTTTAAAGAGAAATATCAGTAGCACCATTGGGGTTTTTGGCCTTTTTTTTTCTTTTTCTTTTGTTTTTATTGAATTTTTAAGTATTTTATACAGAATATTTCAAACAATCTTAATCATCTTTATACCCCCAACCCCACCAGCAGCCTCCCATAGACCCCCACTGGAACCTATATACTCTGTCATCCGTGTTAAGGGCCAATGTGTCAAGTCAGTGTCCCCAGATATTCCCCAGTGCAACTCCATCCACTTAGGTCTAGTCAGCCTATCTAGAGTCTCTTGTTTTAGGAAGATCAGGACTTCCTCATCTACCAGTAATCAATTGCCAAAGTTTCTTCAGCTTAGATTGGGGTCTATTGTTCATTTCCCCAGTTCTATGCTGGGTTTTTGTCTGCCTGAGTTTGCATGGGGCTTGTGTATGCTGATACCACTGCTATAGAAACATATGAGCAGGGTCCCAGGAGTTTGTAGGACTCTTATTTCCATATGGTCATGCATTTCCTCCTTGGCTCTTACAATCTTTCTGCCCCCTCTTCCGTGACAGCCCCTGAGCCTTGGGTGGGTGAAGTTTAATATAGCAGTCCTGCCCAAGGACCAGCATTCAGCAGATTCTTTCTCTATACTTTGGCCATTTGTGGCCTGTTGTGTTCCTGGACCTCCACTGCATGAGGGAGCTTCATTAAATGAGAACTGAGAGATTCGTTAGTGTCTTCTTCATTGCCCCTGTTCTATGTTCAGTGCACTTTAGGTATAGAGATTGCTTGGTAGATGTGTAGTTTAGGCCTGGGCAATTCATACACAATGTCTGGTGTAACCAGTTGTGGTACTTGGTAGGAGTCTCCATCTGGTACAAAAGAAGCATCTTTGATGAGTGTTGACTGGGATATTTGTCTATAGATACATGGATACATACATAGCTAGAAATTACATCAGTCTAGGGATGCAACAGTCTTGGGGTTTTCTCTAAGATCTGTGACCTCTCCAGGCATGTGTATTTGGCTATGTTTATAGTACCACAGTTGAGTTTCCTCCCATTGAGTGGGCTTTTAGTCCAATTAGGTAGCTGTTGAGAATCAAAAGAGAAAACCTAGACCAACCAGCTTTTCATACCCAATAAGAAAATAACAAAGTCACATCAAGTATACAAACAGATACAAACTTAAACTCAACAAAGGAAGGCTTGAGTCTCACATAAGAATCAGAAACAAAAAAAGAAATCTACATGCTAAAGTCACAATGAAAAAAAAAATAATATGGAAAAACCCAAATAATATGTCTCCACCAAGCACCAACAGTCCTATAGAAGAGTTTTACAATGCAAGCCCCCTAGAAATAACCCAGGACACAGACTTCAAAAAAACAATTATAAACATGATCAAAAAATTCAGTGAATTTAAAGAATGCACAAACAAACAAATCAAAGAACTAAAAGAAGATACGGATAAACTTCCAACTGAATTCACGAAAGAGTTAAAAATATTGAAGAAAACAGGGCTGGAGAGATGGCTCAGCGGTTAAGAACACTGGTTGTTCTTGCAGAAGACCCAGGTTTGAATCTCAGCACACGCATGGCAGCTAACAACTGTCCATAACTCCAGTTCCAGGGGATCAGACAGCCTCTTCTGTCCTCTGCAGGCATTGCATGACACAGGTGCACTAACACACATGCAGGCAATACACTCAAACAAATAAAATAAAATAAAAATAATGAAATATTTTAAAAATATTGAAGAAAACTCAGGCTGAAATGAAGAAGTGAAACACTCAATAATCCTATTAGAAACAACAGGAGAAAGCCTCACCAATAGAATGAATGAAATGGAAAACAGAATATAAAGACTGCATGATAAAGTTGATGAATTGGACAGTTCAAGCAGTCCTGTGTTTTTAAGAAAACACGGGAATGAGCCGGGTATGGTTTAACTCTAAATGTCTATAAAGCCAGCATTCATGGATTCTGATATAAGCCTGCTGTAAACTCAATCTTTCCTCATTTCCCATAATCTTATAACTGACATATTCTGACCTTGACTATGAGACCTCACATTTATCTCTCACTGCCTGAAGCCCATATTCCAGTCTGTTGAAGTGATTTGAATTTGTGTTATGCTCCTTAGTCAGGACAACACACGAAAACAATGGGCAAGTGATGGTTCAGTGAACAGTGGTGAGCATAAACATTGCTATGATTGTACCCAAGGCTTTAGGTCACTTGCTACGTGAGTGTCCTTTTGCCTGATAGTAACCACTTGCATTATTTAGAGATAGGTGAGAAATATAGGCTTGCTTATTTATTTATTTATTTATTTATTTAATTTTTGCCTCCTAAACTTTATTCCTTGTCTTATATTCTAGTGAAAATAAACCCCAGAGTGAATTCTATTACATGTATAGTAACTTATGAGCAGACAGACATAGTAAGGGTCACTTGAGAAGTCTCAGCTCCCTGCCTCTTAGATTCCCTTTCAGCATTTTATGTACTGGTAGATGAAGAAATCCTTGAGTAAAGATAGTGTTGACCTTCTAACTGGGGTGAGATGACAATCCTCCCTAAGTCCTGGCTGTGACCCCCAGCTCTGGGCTGCTATTCTGGAGGTCAGAATAACTAGTTTCAGTGGCCTTTTAACTCATACTCAAAATGGGATGAGAATGCCCAGAAATGCGTTTACTCAACCTATGTACCCTCACTTCCGCAATGAAAATATTTTCTAACATCCATTATGCTAATTAATTACAACAGTAAGGCTGATCAGAAATCAGGTTGGTTGGGATGCTTGGAAGCAGCTGCCTCTTGAGTGTGGGGTTTTCAGAGAGTATTTCAAATGTCATTTACTCACCTTTGTTGTATTTCCCATGAAGGCATGTTGAATGTTAAATGACTTCCCCTGGGCTATATATGTGAGACTGTCCTGTGTGATCATACATATTATGTGCATGCTAAAGTATTTTGTCATGAGTTGTAACAATGTAGCAGACTGGAAATCTGGAGTCTGGACCTAGGTTCCCTTTTCTGCTCTTGTTACCTGCTGGCTCTGTAGATGTACTGCCATGGCTATCATAGTCACACAAGAGGTCCCCATAGATGCTCACCTATTTTGTGATAGGACTCAGGGCCTATTCTACGCTGTCACATGTAAAGTCAAGAAAAGAGCTCTTGTGGGGTGGGCAAGGACAGAGGAGCCAAAAGCCTGAGTTAGCAAAAAAAACCAAAAAAAACAACAACAAAAAAACAACAACAACAACAAAAAACACGCTGCCCACACTTGGAATCCTCAGAAAGAGGTGTGTTGGGTGCTCTCTGTTGGGTAAGTAGTACAGGGTCAGGTTGTGCATCCCTGCCAGAAGCCTTGCCCTCGTGTGAGCTGCCTCTTTATGGGACAAGCATAATAGCAATGTAATGGCAGTAAAGGAAACCTCATTGCACCACACTGGATGGGTTGGCTTTCAGTGCCAGCTGTGCCAGAGTTACCTGGGATTTTCAGCAGTATTGCACATGGCCACCTGGACTCATCAGGTGTTTCATCCTCTTTGCAGAGGGCTAGGGTGAAGGAGGGGAGAAAATTCACTGGAGGGGTGAAAACTCATGCTGAAGTACAGCTGGCTTACGGCCCAAGTAACCCAGGGTGGAGTCTTTGGGTCACATTTAGACAATCTGCCCCTCCTGTGACATGTTCTGACAGGGCAGGCAGTAATCCTTTGTAGATTTCAATCTTCTCATTTTTCAGTAGGAAGAAATTAACTTTGAACACCTCTCAGGGTCTGTGTACTGTAAGAAATAGACACCTACTTTTTCTACATTAGATAAAAATAAGGACAGACACTTGGAGAGAAATGGTGATTTCAGATAGATTAAATTCCAAGAGTGAAAACATTGAGAACCTTTCTTTCAGCCTTTCTTGCACAAATGAGTAAAATCAGGCAAATGTTAATATCTGCTAATACTGATACTTAAATGATTTGAATGTGGAAAGAGAGAGATTGTAATGACTGGCTGATGCAGGTTTCACATCAAGGAAAAAAAAAAAAAAAAAAAAAAAAAAAAGCCTAGACCACAGGATTCTCAGTTCTAAATGACCACAGATGCCAACCCAGAATACTCTAGCCAGCAAATATGTCTATTAAAGTTGAAGGGGAAAGAAAAATCTTTTCCACAACATAAATAGGTTGAAAGAATTCATGTCCACAAAACCAGCTCTTGAATTCTTGAAGCAATACAAAGAGCTGAAGAAAGGAAAGACTATACCTAAGGGGTAACCGGAAAAAACTAAATGGAGGTATCACTGTGAAAAGACAGACCAAGAATGCAAACAGAAATTAAAATGACAGGAATCAATACACATCTTTCAATAGCTTTAAATGTCAATGGACTGAACTCCCCAGTCAAAAGACACAGGCTAGTTGAATGGATTAAGGAAAAAAATCCATCTTTTTGTTGTCTCCAAGAAACCCATCTCACCTTCAAGGACAAGCACTACCTTAAAGGTGAAAGGCTGGAAACAAATATTCCAAGCAAATGGTACTCAAAAAAAAGCAGGAGTTGCAATTCTAATATCTGACAAAATAGACTTCAAACATAATCAGAAGAGATAAAGAGGGACACTTCATTCTGATTAAAGGAACAATTGACCAAGAAGATATATGCAATCATGAACATATATGCATCAAACTCTGATGCACCCAACTTCATAAAAACAATACTACAAGACTTTATGACCCAGATTAATCCCAACGCACTAATAGTAGGGGCCTTCAATAGCCTACTGTCTCCATTAGACAGGTCAACAGGACAAAGAATAAACAGAAGACATCTGAATTATGCAATACCATACATCAAATGGATCTAACAGACATCTACTGAATATTCCACCCAAGCACCAAAGAATATACTTCCTATTCAATACCTCATGGAACATTCTCCATAATCGACCACATACTGAGTGGGGCCCAAAACAAGCCTCAACAAACAGAAAAAAATTGAAATCATTCCATGCATTCTATCAGACCACAATGCAATAAAGCTTAAAATCAACACAGAAGAAGCCCTAGTGATTACATGAACTCATGGAAAGTAGCACTCTATGGACTGGGGTCCTGGAATACAAAGGTGAAGTGGGCTGGGTACTAGTACTCACCACTCTCTACTTCTTGACTACATTCATTGTGACCAGGTGCCTCAAGTTCAGGTCTCTTATTGGCTTCCCCAACGGGATGGATTGTACCCTTGAACTGTAGGCCAAAATAAACCCATCCTTAAGTTGCTTTTTTTCAGGTAATTTGTCTAAGCAACAAGACAAAGACACAACAATTACACAATTATACTATTATTCTTACAACTTCTGTGTTTGAAAATTATTACTAACTAAAAAAAAAAATTTTAAGATAGACATGTGTAATTTTCCCACCATATTATTTCCCTATATTGTGGCAATATAAAGTAACCAAAAGGTGAACCCAGTGTAATCCACGGCAGAAATTTGAATTGCCTTTAACAGCGTGCTGCATTGTTTGGTATTTAGTCAAATTAATTTTTTTTCAGTTCTAAGATTTCCAAGGTGAGGTTGGAGAGATTACTCAGGAGATACAAGTGTTTGCTTTGCAAGCATGAAGACATGAGCTCAAATTCCAAGCACTCACAAAAGAACCAGGCATAGCCATGCATGGCTGTGACCCCAGCATTGCGGGAGCTGAGACAAGTGAATTCCAACGGTTCCCTAGACATCCAGTGAGCTTTACGTTCAGTGGCAAATCCTGTCTCAAGGGAATAAGGCTGAAAGTGATAGAGGAAGACATCCAATATCTGTCTATCTTTGGCTACACTCATGCGCATACAGGTCCTTGGTACACACGCATGTGCGTGCGTGCACACACACACACACACGTACACAACAAATATACAAAGGACTTTCAACATGATTTTTTCTTTCCAATCTTACCATGGAGATTTGTTTCTGCAATTGTCTTTTTCCCTATTTCCCCTAAGCAGAAGGTCCTATCACTCCTGCTTTATTCTGTCTCTGGTGCTTCAGAATACAGCATATTGAACAACCTTAGTTTTTGCAAATGCCCAAAGAAAATTGCATATTTTGGATTCACGTTTTCAGGTATTTTCTAAATTGTACCTATTTATAACCATAAATAAATAGAGGACAGATCTGTATCTTTTCAACTACTGTAGTTCATAGTACAAAGCCTCTCTCATCCTTTCAACTGAAATGCTTAACTTGCACTGCTCATTTGCCTCTTACTGGCAAAACATCAGGAAAACTCACTCAATTTCCTCCCTTCCACTTTCACAGCAAATCTGACCAGAGTCAATTCAACATTTACCTGCTTTAGATGTTTTCTTAATTACACCAATCCTCAATGTTTGTACATTAAATTCCATCAGCAAACAAGACCACCATGTGTACTTAACAATATTAAAAAGTGTATTTTATGTAGCATAGCACCATGACAGCTTGAAAAGCTGTTCCCATCTATTATTTTAGTGAAGAGAATCCAGTTTGTGCACATGTTAAAGGGCAAGTTAGTAAAGTTTGGTTTTCTTTTTAAAGGAAAATAAAATCCAGAAAATGCTGAACTAAATAAGTTACAGCAGGTATAGTTATTTGAATGAGAAATAACCATGACAAGCTCATGTATCAGACATTTGCTTCCTAGTTTGTCACACTGTTTGGGAAGGTTGTGGAGCCTTTAGGAGGTGAAGCCTTGCTACAGGAAGAATATCACTGGGGCAGGCTTTGAGGGTTGACAGATTTACCCCAGTTTCTATTCTCACTCTATCTGTTTCCTGTGTGTGGATGAAAATATGATCAACCAACTTCCTGATCCTGATGCCAAGTCATGCCTGCCTGTTGCCATGTCTTCCCACCATGATGGCTGTATCCCTCAGTAACCATTGACCAAAATAAACTTTCCTCCCTAAGTTGTTTTTGGTCATGGTAGTTTATCACAGCAACAGAAATAACTAAACTAGGTTTCTAGATCTTTTAATATGTCAAAATATTTCCTGATAAGGAACAATGTATTCAGTGCTTTCCAAACTTACTTGACCAAGCCATACTTTTCAGAACGTCTCCTGGAGAAAATATGTTGTAGAACACACTTTGAAAATGCTTTCTGTATTTCTGGAGGGAATTAAACACAATGTTTCTGGAAACTTGCAAAGACCATGTCTCAGCCAAATAAAATACCTGCTTGACACCAGCAGGGTAAGAAGCTTTACACATGTAATCAAAGAAGCTGCTGTTTCTGACTGTAACTTCTTACAGACAAGAACTTATGAGCTCTCATAAATACCTGCCTACTCCTGAGTCATACTAAAATTCTATATTTTCTGTCTCCTCTAGTATGAACTATCCCTGACCAAAATTCAGTATCAATATACCACAATTAAAACATGTACACACACAAAGCAAAAGAGAGATGTTTTACAGTAGTGCTTCTGAAATTTTAATGTCGATATGAATTGCCTGGAAATTTTGATAAAATGTAGACAATTAAAAGTTATGACGATGGATCCAAGATTCTGTAATTCTAGAAATCTGTAAGGTTGCAACAACGATATTGCTCTATACATCATATGTTAAATAACAAAAATACAGCACAAACAGAACAAAAAGTTGATGGCTGTAGCTGATACCCATTGCTTTACCTTTCAAGCTGCTTTCCAAAGACATAAATCTTCCCTCAGAAAACAATTCACATTCATCACTTAATAAAAATAAAAACTATACAAGAAATACAAAGATACATATGCCACTATTATCTGGTGACTATTATTTTTAGGTAGCCACAAAACTATATTTACACAAAGCCAATGGTTGGTCTAAATCTTCACTCTGCTTCTGTTTCTAAATATCCACACTGACAACACAGAAATACATCAATGTTCATGGTAGTCAGGAGTTGTCTCTACTTTTACTCACTTAAAAGGCTTGCAAGTGTAGACCTTGTCACCCAAAAAGGAAATACAGAAAGCAGCATCCCTCTCAATGATTTACCAAAAACAGTAGCTCATTTTAATAAAACCATCCCAAAACACAAAATTGATTGGACAAACTGCTGTGTTGGGCATACAGAATAGCTGATCAAAATCATTCAAGAGTTTTATTTTTAGAGATTTTCTTTTAGGTTTGAAAATTTTCTCCCATTCTATATTTTTATGTTGATACTGTGGTCTACTGACATAAAAGATAAATCTTTGAATCAATGATGTTTTAAACTATAAGAGTAGGTAAACAGATATTAGAATACATTAGAACATAACTTAATGCATATATTAAAACTCATAACCACTTTTATAAAATGCATTTTGCAAAACAAAGTGAACTTTAACTTCTTATACTATGTGGCTAGGTAACAAGGCGCAGCACTGTCATTCAGTAAATATTACAACATTACATGTCACCTATTACTTTCATTTCTTAGCAAGAAAACTTGGTGAAAATGGAAATTATTTTGCCTTATATTGTAACTGAGTTTCAACATATTAAACATTTTAGCATTTTACTTCACTAAAAACAGACATTTCTTTGTATATTACATGATGTCAAAATTTGACTTTATAATAAGTAGTTTTGTAGTATTTCTGTCACAATGAAGGACAAAGATAAGCCAACTGTTTAGATTCTTTTCCTTTATGTTGTGTCTTTGATCGCTAACAATGCTGTGAGAACAGCCAACAGAAGGCTGACATTTCATAAAATATGCAGTGATAAAAACTAATACTGGAGCATCTGGGAGCGATATATAAAATGCAGAAATACACCTAATAACTGTGATCTTAAAGTACAAGTTACTTACCAAAAGTGAAATGAAAAAAATACCTAAGAATTTAAAAAAATAGTAAAATGACAGAGGGTGGTTTAAAAAAAAGTATCTGTATTTCTAAATACAAAGTTTTAAAAGTAAGACTGTTATACTTTTTTCCTCTCTAGAACTCAACAGCCAATGACCTTGTAGGAACAAGCTATCTAAACTATATGCCTTTTAATAACTGAAGAGCATACTACTAAACTTCCAGCAAAAGGTATCTTACAAAATGCCTAAGAACATTTCTTCTCAGGTATTTACAATTTTCAAAACATTAAAGATATATAATACCATTTTAAAGAGTTTATATTTATTTTTGTTTTATGCATATGATGTGGTTTTTTTGTCTGCATGTATGTAAGTGAACCCATGTGTGTAATGTCCATAGGGCCAGAAGAGGGCATCAGATTTCCTGGAACTAGAGCTACAGACTGTTTTTGACCACCATGTATGTGCCAGGAACTGAACCCAATTCTTCCGCAAAAGTAGCTGGCACTCTTAATCACTGATCCAGCTTTTGAGCCCTGTAATATATCATTTTTATAAGATACCAAAGATCATGATGAAATTAATTTAAAAACTATGATTATTTAACCAAATAACTCTCAATGCCAATATTATTGTATCATTCCTCAATCTAAGCCTTAAAATTCTTAGTATGCCACAGCAAGTCAAACATGCTAAAATATGTTTAAATAATTTTATCACTAAATGTGTTTTTTTAATCACAGGAAATAGTTACACAATAAGACAATCTAATATCAATCATGAACTATCTACATAGCATTATCTATCAAAATCATAGTCCAATAAAACTTCCATTGCTTTTGTAAAATAAACATGCTCAGAGGTAATGAAAAAAACTGAAAGCTATACTCAGTACCTCAAAAACTCCAAATTAGCTTAGACAAAAGAAAATACACAATAGTTATACGTGGGAGGCAATATCCTTATGATTGTAATTGTCATCTGAATTTAAGGATTTCACTCCCTGATGCACATCCACCAGACTGCTATTCTTACATAGTTTTTTATGTTGCTTAATAGAAGTAAATATTCATTTTCAGATTTATATCAATGTTATTTATTTTTTGAAGCTGTTGTAACAGGTTAAATAGCAGTCTCAACATCACCTCGACCTCCCACTAGACAAGGAATGGCTTTAGAGGACTGAGAAGAAAGAAAACATATTTACATTTATAATCTCCTAACTATAACATTTATGCAAATTATGATCTTACATTTGCAAAATCAGTTTGATTCACTAAATACTTCACCACTGTTTCAATATTAACCTTCTACAGTTACTAAAACTTCAAAACAACATAGCTATGAAACATGTAATGTTCTACAAACCACTGAAAAAAATAAAGTAAGAATATATTCAGTACTGTATTTTTAATCTAGTCTCACTCTCTTATAGAATACAGCTTTATTATAGTAACTAAGAAGTACTAATCATTTGAGCTTAAGAAATTCACCTTTTTTAAACTGGTCATAGTGGCCCATACTTTTAATTACCACACTCTGAAGGTAGAGGCAGGAGAATCTGTGAGAGATCAAGGCCAGACTGGGATGATCTCCACAGGGTGTTCCAGGCCAGCTGGACCTACATAATGTCTTAAAAAAAAAAAAAAAGTATGTAAATGTAATAATCCAAGAAGAAGACAAAAATCAAGAGGTAGGGGAGCGGCATGGCAGGGGTTGGAGAGGGACTGGAAGGGATGAAAATGATATAAATACAATACTCATGTATGAAATTCTCAAAAATTAAAATTAGGTTTAGGAGCTAGAGAGATGGCTCAGCAGTTAAGGAACAGCACTGGCTCCTCTTGCAGAGGACTCTGGTTTAGTTCCCAGCACTCACATGGTGACTAACAACCATCCAAACTCCAGTACCAGGTTATCTAACACCCTCTTCTGGCCTCTCCAGGCATTGTACACATGGGTGCATTTACATACATGCAGGCAAAACACTCATAACACATAAAAAATTTAAAAATAAAATTTAATAATAAATCTTAGAAGTTTAAAAATAAAGAAATCCTCCATTTAAAAATATTTTCACTATTTCACATGTATTTACATATCACATAACATTTATTAAAATTGTTTTAATGTCAGGAATGTATTAATTACTCTTTCCACTATTTTGCCACTGAATTTACCCATAGTATTATCAATATCATATATGTTAATAGCAGTATTATGCACTTTTAGAAGAACTCTTTGGTCATTTAAAATTTCATGATTTTTAAGAGTAATTTATTCTGTCAAATGTTCTTTTTTAAGGTCAGAAAAATTATAGCAATGACAGCAAAAGAAAAAAGTTAAGTCAATTTCCTTTTTTTTTCATTAAAAAAAAAAATTTCACACCATGTTCCCCAACTGTAACTAAACAGGTAACTGAAATGAGCTACAGCTATAAAATATAAGTTAATGAAAACAGAACCCCCAGCTCTTTTGTTTAACTCTTTATAAATAATGCCTGAGTCCAATCAATAAATATTCATAGAAAAAAAAATGAATGAGCATTTTTAACAAGCCATACTTAGCCTAAAAGAGATGTTCTCTCAACAAGTTAAAATCCACTTTTACACACAGAACCAAGACTCAAGTAAAAACAAAACCAAGGAATACTGCAATTCCCTAGGCAGAAAGTAGCAATAAAGCAAAAAAGGAATTAGATGATGAATGTACACTGTTCAGGCAAAGTTCAGAAGGGGCACGGCAGGAGCTACAAGCTGGGGGAGGAGAGAGCAGATAAGTTTTAAACGAACAAAAAGAAAATAGAAAGAACATAATAGAGAAAAAAGGGAAAATATAACGAGGAGATGAGGATGTAAAAGGCAGAAATTTTCTCATTTATTCAGGGGCCAGTTACATCAAGGCAACCACTTTGTTCTACAAATGAGGTTCATCAAAGCTTGGGGAGGCCCAGCAACCAGAAAATCACATAAGTGCTGTTCTTCCCTCTTCGGCATATCACAGTATGGTCTTATTATAGATAACACTAATCTTGATAACTTGGTATCTGTCCATAAACTTTTGATGTCTGATATTTTTCCAAAAACCTTTTTTTTTTTCCTTTATAACTATTATGCAGCTTGGCAGGATACCTTTGGACTCTGTAAATACTCATTTTCTCCTTTCTCATTCATTTTAGGCATCCACTGATGAGTACTGCCTGAAACAATTGTTACTGTGGCATGGCCTCATGGTGCTTCTATTTCGTGGATTACTGTACACGTACTGATTATGTGAGAAAAAGATGGTTCTGAAACTATATCAAACAACAAGATCCAAGAAAATTTTCTAAACAAATGAAACAATAGATGTATTAGGCAAAAGCATTTTTATCTTTGGCTATAATGATTAATTTCCTGAATCAGAAGTCTAGCAGTTCCTTTTTGAAGGATTTGTAAGTTGCTAATGACATCTGTCAGCAGCTGAAATGTTTCATTTTATAGATAATTGTAGCCCAATTTTTTGTTTCAAGTAATGCATCATGATGCATATTTAAGGTTTTCCAAATAAAGAGCCTTGAGCAATCTATTTTAAAGCCACTAATACCACAGCACATTTGAGGCTAAAGGGGTAAGCATTTCTCCGGAACCAAAATGAAAAGAACAAATATTCTGAACCTGCAAATACGATTTCATTCCTCAACCTGAAACTTTGCCACAGGAGCATTAAATTAAACTGCTAAGAATAAGGAGCGATCTTTGTAGATCAGTGAATTCTAGAGCTCTGCTTCTCAAGAATAGTATTCTTATGACAGAATGAACACCTGCAAACATGAAATATAACTTTAAATTATTCAGTTACTCTTTCACAAAAGGAAAGCCTGTCAATTCAATACTGAAAAACCCCATGATTACAAGTAAGGATTTCAAGAAATACCATATTTATCAAAACTTTACTTTGCATTTGACATTAAATACATTGGCTTACATTGAGAACAAAGAATGTCAATCAATTACTACATCAGAGATGTCCTATTTCTTAATATTTAAAGCGACAGAATTATTTTAATAGACAGTCTAGTTTATTAGATAGCATATTTCAAACTTCATAAGCAAAACCCTGTCACCTAACCTCACTCTTCAAATGAAAGCCTCAGTAAACTAGCAACTCATACAAAGTCTGGCACATAACAAAATCTCTTAAAATTTTATTAATGAGTAAATTATGAACAGTACATATACAGTAGGTTACTGACATAAACTTATAGTTTCCCCTGCACTATCTCCATTGCAGA
>NW_008352752.1:2116053-2120986 GCF_000622305.1 Nannospalax galili | reverse complement strand
CTGGTTGAACTAACAATAGTATGTTTAACAGCCATAGTTTGAGGCCTAAAATAATATGGTCAGAGAGACTTAAAGGACAGAGTTTGCCCCTTGCCCTCCAGGGTTGACTAAGTTCCAAGGGACTATGGAACATTTCTCAAAATGTCCTGTAACTGTGGTGAGTCACCTGTCCTCTTGTTTAGGGAGGCCATGGAGACACCACGAGATGGAATTGAACCAGTGTCCAGTCTGCAAAGAGGAGGGTCAACTCAGAGGAAACATCTCATTCATGCTTCCAAGTGAAACCAGCCATGGTCAAGTAGGACCTTTGATTTATCTTCACATAGATGGAACTGGTAAAAGAAAGGAGCCAGGGGCTCCTCGCTAGCCCATGTGACCCCTGAGGAACAGATCCTCAAATGACCTTAAGTGTAAAAATTGATTTATTTGGGCCAACTTGTGCTGGATAGCTTTAGTGTCAACTTGACTCACCTGGATTGAGGGAGCCTCAATTGGATAATTTCCTTCACTGGACTAGCCTGTGGCCATGTCCGTGGGGCATCTTCTTGATTGTTGAGTGGTGTGGGATGGCTGTGGGTGGCGCCACCCCTGGGAAGATGGGCCTGTATTTAATTTATTATTTTATATATTTACTAATTTTTATGCGTACAAGTATATTGCCTTCATGTATGTAAGTGCATCCATGTTGTGCAATGTGTGCAGAGGACAGAAGAGGGCATCAAATCCCCTAGAACTGGTGTTATGGACAGCTGTTAGCCACCATATGGGTGCTGGGATTCGAACCCAGGTCTTTTGCAAGGGCAGCCAGTGCTCTTAACCTTTCTCCAGTCCCGATTTTAATTATTTCTTAAGGAAGACATTAAAATGACTTATAATCCAAATGACATGGAAATATATTCTTGAAGTTTATCATCCCAAGGTTACAGTATTTTTGTAAAGGACATCAAGTCATTTTTTCAAGTTAGTTATTTTCATAGTTGATACCTAGGTGATAAAAATTAATGAGAAAATAAGAAATACCACTCATATTTCTGATCTTACAAATTACTACCATAAGTCTTGGAAACTCAGCATTACTAATATAGGATTTATGAGGACTTCATTTGGGGTCATAAAGTTTAAAATATTTCAAAAACTGCACTCTTGGTCTAAATCACAGCCATCAGTAGGATTTACTTAAAAATCTTAACTAATGGATGAGGTCATGAGGTAAGTTGTGGCACCCATTTTCTGACATTTGTATGGCAAATTTACAATGTGACTAATCTGTATTTCCTTTAAAAATAAAAATTACTTAAAAACAGAACATTGCTTAGGCTGTACTTTAACAGGCTGGAATGTATTGTAGACTAAAGAAAAAAAAATTGGTATACAATGGTAGATCTCTGCTTATGAAAGAAAATCAGAGTAAACAGCTTCCTAATTTCTCAGGTCCCAATGACCAGAGGATAATTCTAACCAGCAGGGGGAGATAGGAAAGAGAGTAGCAAGACAAAGAACGGGCTACAGGCAAGAAAAGCAGTTATAATTATAGCTGGGAACATGGAATTTGTTAAAGGAAGTCTACTGTATAATTATATTTGAAAATTTAGCAAGATGCCCAGAGGCTGACTCGCAGCTGTCAGGAACTGGTAACTCTACTTCTGTTCATGCAACTACCAATTCGGCAACCAAATCCAGTATCAAGACATTACTAGAACTGACACTTAGGGCAAAGGAATAGATCTGAAACTTTTTCCCCCAAAGGATGAAGGCATCCATTTCAACTAACCTTCTCACTTGAACTTCCTTTTCAGACTTAGCTCTCCTGTGTCTACCATCTGTCCCTCAGAACCCAAAGACTCTCGCTGCAAAGCTATTACCTAGATGCAAACCTTTTCCCTAAATTCTGACCACATATGGATCATTTTTCACTATTACATATAATTCCAAATTCAACATCCTTTCAACAAAACTCCTCTCCACTTACCTTGTCCTTCCCTTTCCATACTCCACTCTGATGCCTTCTGAGACCCTCATAGTCTGTTACGCCTGAAACTCACAGTTTAACATTGTTCATTCCCCTCCCTTCCTGACTTCTTAAGCTTTTATTAATCCAAGTAGTCAAACTTCATGAATTTGTGGTTAAAATGTCATTTGGCAATGAAAGATATGTTGAAGGACTAACCCCATTTCATAGAATGTTATCTTGTTTGGAAATGTGGTTATCAAGTGAAAATGAGGTCATTAAGATGGGTCCTAATCCAACATGAATGGTATCCTTATAAAAAGGAGAAATTTAGACATAGATACTCAGAAAGAAGATTATGGGAAAACACACAGGAAGAGATGGCTATATGGCTGAAGTAATACATTCATCCACAAGTCAAGAATACCAAGGATCACCTGCAAACAACAAAAGCTAGAAAAGGCAAGCGTGGAGGAGCCAATCAGCCAACATTTGATTTTGAACTTCTAGCCTCTGAAATTAAGACTAAATTTCTGTGCAGCCATCTAGTTTCAGTCATTTGTTACAGCAGTCTAGGCCACTTTGCTTTAACAGAATACTAATAATCACATAATTCATAAACTACAGAAATCTGATTTATTCACAATCCTAGAGGGTGGAAAGTCTAAGAGCATGCTGCCAAACGTTAGTAATTTCCTTCTTTCCCTCAGTTCCTTGCAGAAGGTATGAAAACAAGAGAAAAGAGAAGGGGGTGAAAATATGTAAATATAAGTGAATGGGAGTGAAGAAAGAGGCCAAATTCAGTCTTTCAGGAGACCCACTCTCACAATCACAGCATTCATTTTTCATGACCTAATCACCTCTTAAAAATCCTACCTTTTAACCACTGCTGCATTAGAGATTTTATATAAAGTACTCAAAGAAAACTGTTCTGACGAGGTAAAATTTAAGAAGAGACCAAAAAACAGAAGGGGAAGCCCCATCCAAGGAAAGACTTAGGTAACAGGAAAGCAAGTGCTAAGACTTTGAAGTGAGGAGACCAGCAGCCCTGGAGGACTGGTAGTGAGGCTTCCACAGTGGAAACAGGGGAGAGAAGAGAAGAAATGAGCTGAGGTCTTTGAGGAGGCCAATGAAGCCACTGAGTTTTTAAAGTATGATGAGTGAAAAAGGAACACCAGCAGTATTTCTGAGTAACCTGAAAGGCTCTGATCTTAAGTATAAACAATTGTAGATAGAGGCTAGTACGAAGTCCAGGTGAGAGACCACAGTGGCCTGGAATAAATATGGCAGAATTGCTAGGAAATAACTGGATTCTGGTACTGATTTGAGTATACATAGATTCGTTGATATGGCTAAGTTTGTTATCAAATAAAACAGCTTTTAATTTATTAGTTTAGTAAATGCCAACAACTTTATAATAAAGCAGCAATTTAAATGGGTAAACATGGGGTTGGAGAGATGGCTCAGCAGTTAAGAACACTACTTGTTCTTGCAGAGAAGACCTAGGTTCGAATCCCAGCACCCACATGGCAGCTATCAACTGTCCGTAACTCCAGTACCAAGGGATCCAACAGCAGCTCCTGCCTCCAGGTTCCTGCCCTGAGTTCCTACCATGGGCTTCCTGATGAACTATGACCTGGGAGATGTAAGATAAACTCTTTACCCCTCAAGTTGGTATTGGTCAGAGTACTTCAAACTTACCTACATGCAGGCAACACAGGCATACACATAAAATAAAAATAATAAATAAAATATTTTAAATGGGTAAACATGATTTTTAAAACCATTCTCCTATAAAAGTGAAACATCACAAGGAAAAGAGAAAGAAAACTGAGCACTACCAGTCAAATGGCTTTTCTTCAAGGGAAAAACTAAAGTCCTACCTTAGAACCTAAGCCATCTCCCCAAGCAGGGCTTTCAATGGTGTATTTGTATTTGTGTTTGTAAGTACCTTCAGGTACACACCTGGGTTTAAGTAGCTAAAGGAACTTTAAACCGTTCTTTTAGAGGGACGTAGGCTATCTACTAATATAATTCTGATGTTACATGTGTTAAAACAGTAACTCTGAGCACAGTAGTTATGATTATCATGTCCCCTACGAAATTCTACTATACAGTGCAATCCCATCTTTTCACTGAAGAAACATTCAGATTTCATACTACCTTCATGTGAGAAAACTCGATTTTATTAATCTAGAATACGCCATCATTAACTAACAATGTAAAAAGATGGCAGTATTACTACTGAGATCACTCAGGAATTTTTTATATACCTTCCTCAAAACATAACATTCTTAGGCAAATATGTGCTATCATTCAGCTCAAGTAAAAGAACTAAATACATAACATTTTTATTTAAAAACTGAACATTTCCAGGGTGTGGCAATATATACCTTTCTTCCCAGCACTCAGGAGGCAGAGTTGCAGACAGATCTGAGGTAGATCCAGCCCAGCCTGGTCTACATATCAAGTTCCAGGCCAGCTGAGGCTACTGGGAGATCCTGTCTCAAAAAACCAAGAGCAAAAAACAAAAAAAACAAACAAACAAACAAACAAAAAAAACTGAACACATAAAAAAAATTAACATTATTTGTGCTTCTGGGCAAAAGAAGTAAAATGAGTTTGCAGGAACAGAAAAAAGGACTATTTATAAGAATATGGGTTTGTTAACCTTATTGGATGTTTAACAGCCATACTTTGAGGCCTATACTAATGTGGTCAGAGGGACTTAAAGGACAGCTTTTGCCCTTGCCCTCCAAGGTCAACTAAGTTCCAGGGGACTATGGAACATCTCTCAAAATGTCTTGTAACTGTGGTGAGTCACCTGTCCTCTTGTTCAGGGAGGCCTTGGAGACCCCATCAAATGGACTTGAACCAGTGTCCAGTCTACAAAGAGGAGGGTCAACACAGAGGAAACATCTCATTCATGCTTCCAAGTGACGCCAGACATGGTCGAGCAGGACCTTTGACTTATCTTCACATAGA
>NW_008352752.1:2095503-2115607 GCF_000622305.1 Nannospalax galili | reverse complement strand
GGATTACACTTCCCAGACATTAGGCTTAAGTCTATATAAAATTTATTTAGATAATTATTTCTCATTGATGATTTGGTTCCTAACCAGAAGGTGCTACTCAGATGTAAGACTTCAAATCTTGGTCTCCAATACTGTAGTGCCCACCTGAAGCCAAGGGAGACAACCAGCTATTGTTCTAAAATGATGGATAAATTTGTTTTCTCCCCCTATCTAGAAGCCTTTGAGAGGGAGTTGACACTGATTCTAACCACTTTAACAGCTATCAAAATACCTGAAAGCAAATTGTAAATCCATTACTCTAGAGTCCAGCCTTGGAAGACAAAAGAAAAATGAAGAGGAACCCAATAGATGGATGCCTTTGGAAGTCCGTGTCAAGAAATTCCAATGGACTCTCATATGAACATTTGAAAATTGCCCTCTTCTGACTTTTTCTAGTTCCCTGTCTAGAACCTGTAATGCTAATTACTCTTGCCTTTACTTCTCCTTCACATCTCCTATTCTCACTTCAGGGACTTTCTTTTTCCCCTAGAGATATATGCAATTTGGGAGTCTTTTAGATAGGCCCACTGAAGGGGTACTCCAATTGCCTAACCCTGCGTCCCTGTTCAGCATAGAAGGAGCCAGAGTGGTCTGTGTCCTGATTCCCTATTGGCAATTTAGGTAATCCCTTCAGAGGATGGTGTGATAAGAATTAGGAGGTAGGAATTGGCTAGGCAGTTAGGGTAAAAAGACCCCAAAGAAAAGTAGCCAGTTTCTAGGCTAAAAGTCAACATCTCCTTGGGCCTGTTAGCAACATACTCTGTTCCAAAGGCCAAAAATGCCAAAAGTATTTGGGAGTTTGTATCTAATCCTTAAAAGATTTTAGGGTTACCTCTTCAGAGAGGGGAATGTTAAGAGTAGCCAAAGCCCCATAAAAATAAATAAAGGTTAGAGTAGCCAAAAGCCCCATAAAAATAAATAAATAAAGAAGAAGAAAGAGAACATGAAGTTAATAGAAAAAAGTAATGGAGAGATATGCAAAGAGTTGGAGGGGAGGGAGTGGGCATGGATTTGATCAAAACACCTTATATGCATGTATGAAATGCTCAATAAATTATTTATTAAAAAAATTTAAGGTAGGGATGATGGTTATCACAAATGTATTATTATAATGTAAAACATTGAGATTGGGCCGGGTTTATATGCATGTATGAAATTCTCAATAAATTATTTATTTAAAAAAAAGAATATGGATTTGTATTCAATGAGCATCTGAGAATGTAACTACTGCAACTCCTATGTACTAAGCTCACTGACTTGAGTCAATCAGTGCCAAATCTCAGCACTAGTCTGAGGCAGAAATTATGCAGAAAATGACATTGCAAAACATTACATTACTAGCTATTAAATCACTTTAGCAGGAAGTAAGAGGGGAAAACTGAATTTCCAGAACAACAGTATTAAGCTGTTAAATGCACTTTTCAAGTCTATATATTAGAAAGGAAGTATTAGTGAAGAGGTATGTGCTACTCTAGTTCCAGCACTCAGAAGGCAGAGGCAGGTCTAGCTCTCTGAGATCAAGGCCAGCCTGGTCTACACAGCAAGGTGAGGTCAGCTGAGGCTACAGGGAGAAACCCTGTATCCAAAATAAAAAAATTTTAAGTAAAAAGAAGCAAGACACTGCATGAAGTCCCCTGTGCTGAAACATTCAGCATAGAAATCTATACAGTCAGAACAGAGATGAGGGAAGTATAAAGTGACTAATGGGAACAGGTCTTCTTTTAGAGTAATGAAATGTTTTGGAACTAGACAAAGGCTGTGACTACATAATTCTGTGGATGTCAAATGACGAACTGTTAATTTCATGCTATGTGAATCTTATCTGAATGGAAGGCATGAATAAATAAAAATAAAGCTAACATCAGTTATAAGCCATCATGTATAACTGGGAAGATGCTCTGAGCACACAGAAATCAACTCTGTAGTATCCTTCTCCAATTATGTCTAACTTCAGTCTGATCATGAGAAAATATTAGACAAGTCCAATTTGAAGGATATTACAAAATAACCCATCAGTATTCAAAGGTCTCAAAATTATGAAATGCAAGAGAAAACTAATATGACAAGTAAATGCAATATGGATTGCTAGACTGGATCTTCAAACAGAAAAAGGAAACAGTAGGAAAACTGGCAAAACAGAAGTAAAATCTGTAATGAACTAATATAACAACATATTAATTTCTAAGCTTTGAAAAGTATACCACAGCTATATAAAGCTCCTTTAAGGTAAAATTAGAGGAACCTGAAAAGGGCCATTATTTCTGCAACTTAAAAATTATTTAAAATAAAAAGTCTGAGGAAAGACGATAAGGAGCATATATAAAGCCTAGTAACCAATTTTAACACCTTCCTGAATACAAACTAGGAAAATATTGAAGTAAATTCTTAAGAGGGCATTCTAATGGTAAGAATGAACTAAAAAAATTTTCATCTGCTTAAAACAAACACATTCATTTTTGGATGAAAGGGTAGTTTCCTCAGTCACGTCTACATAATTACAGCCTAGAAATCAGGTTAAGTATAATTTAAACTAATATGGGCATTTTCCAACAAAAGCTTTCAATTTAAAATAAGCAAAGGTCCTCCAAAGAAAAAGTTAAAAGAAAACATTGCTACAATTCTTATGGTTGCTACATTTTGGATTTAACATTAAAATGGAGAAAGCAAACAACAGCACAATTATAGAATAACGCTGATAATTTTGTTCAGTAACTTTATTTTAAAACTGCAACCTCACCAGGTGTGGTGTCACATGCCTTTAATCCCAATACTCAGGAGACAGAGGCAGGCTGATCTCTGTGAGATAGAGGCCAGCCTGGTCTACATAGGGAGTTACAAGCCAGCTGGGGCTACAGGAGGGGGCCCTGTGTCAAAATGATCTTTTTAAAAAGTGACAGAAAAAAACTTAATAAAATAAAATTCAATTTAATGTTTAAGCAAGAACAAAACATCCATAACCTCTTCTCTATAACTGCATTATAATAAAAAGCTTAAAAAGAGATTTTGTGTCTGGACATTAAACGCCTTGTTATCATGCCATTATAAAAGGTATACTATTCTACTAAAAGTTATTCTCTTGAAAATGTATTTGCTAGTCAAAAGAATCATTCCTTGAAATGAAATTCACCAAAAAATATTTGACACACTTTCCAATTTGATTAATCATAATTAACATATTAACATCCAAATACTATACACAAACATAGGCAACTTAAATATTAAATATCATAAGACATCAAATTGATTAAGTCTAATTTCAAAAAAGAATGAGACATATAAATTAAAATATCAAGGCTTAACATCCACACATTCTCAGAAGGATTCAACCCTGGTACTACTTTGAATCAGACTTCTAGCCCCTAGAACAATAAAATAATAAAGCTGTTTTGAAGGTCCACAAGCTGAGGTAGCATTAGTGCAACCCGGAGAAACTAACATAGCTCCTACACATCAAATGAGCCCCTGCACCTTTTCCTGTACTCCCAACAATCTGACCTTGAATACCATTCAGAATCTCAGCCCCTACAAGGTACTTTACTGCAAAATGGCAGGCCCATTCACCCCTAAAAACTGCTGGCTTGAACCCCAACTCTACAGTCTGTCTGCCTGCCTAGGCTTTACATCCCACCTAACAGTGAACTGTACTTTAGGACCAGGCTCAGATTCAATAATAACAAGATCCTTCACCAACTGACTTAATAGGACAGGATATTTCCAATTCTCTATGCTTCTCAGACAATTTGAACTAATAGTATCTGGAGACAACTTTCTGTTTTGGTTACTGTATCAAGAAAGCAACAATTTTGGTGTGGCGGTGCAGGCCTTTTATCCCAACACTCAAGAGGCAGCAGCAGGCAGATCACAACCCAGCAGAAATAAACAGTCTAAACAGTGCACTATCATGCCAGGCTGATTTAATAATTTTGAAGAGCTGCCTTTTTCTCAGCTGGGAATCTTTTGTCTTTTACTTTCCTTCACTGACAGAATTTCTTTTCCTTTAGAGATCTCGCCTTCTTTTTTCCCTGTACCTGTAATACTCTTCTCCTCTTGTTCAATGTACCTTGAAGCTTCATTCTATGAGATTTCTTTTGTTCTGGACTGCAGGAATAAAATAACTGTCATATGTAATGAAAGAAAAATCCTTGCTTCTCTGTAGAAGTTAAGGAAGCTTGATGCTCTAGGTGCTAATGGTACTCATCCTATAAACATGTAGAAACCTTGCCTAAAAACAGAAAGACAGATAAATCAAGCTGCCTCCTTGTTTTTAAAGACCATGTCCTAAAGGTTCACCTACCAAGGGAATTTATGGTGGGGGGGGGGGGAGAATGCCATTCTGGAATATGGCAAATTATTTGGAAATTATTGTTATTCAAAATTGAAATAGTAATCTTGGGTTATTTTTAAATAGACTCTCAAAAGAAACGCTTTGTAAATTTATCACATTTATGTATTTGTTCTATGTGTGTACGCATACACATGGAGCTCAAAGGACAACTTGTATGAGTCATTTCTGTCCTTCACCTGAGTTCTAGGGACTAAACAGGTCATTAGGCTTGCTTCCAAGCACCTTTTCTCCTGAGGCATCTTGCTGTATTGGGAAGTACTTTTATAAAAGGTATTTGAAACTAGGAAACAACTTTTCATATTTTTTTTTATTATAATCTTTTAGAAGTCTAATGTTAAGCTTTCTTAAATGCACTAAGAGGTCAATCACAAAAAATATAAGTGACCAGTTAATAGATAAATAAATAATGAGCTCAGAATAGTTTGAGTACATAAAACTACTTACAATTTTCAATAAAGAAAAATTGAATTGTAACCCAAGGGTAGGTTAATTTGTACAAATCTTGAATAATGTCATATATATTTCTAAAACAGATGCTTAGAGACTCTGCAAAGACACTCGCTCAATCAGAAGCCAGATTAAAGTTCCATCTGGAGCCTAATGGCTCCATGGTTCTATTACAATTACCCCAAGTCACCAAAGTGAGCCTTAGTGGTTGTACATCAAAAAACATCTCTTTGGAGAGTCCTGTCTCTAAAACAAGAAATTAAGGTCATAAAAATAATTTCACGTATGCAGTCTAAGATGCAAAGATTCAATAGGCATTAAATGCTACTGCATGTTTTCAGTGGCACTGAGTATTTCCCTTTGTGATTTTCAACAACTATTCCATTTAAAAACAGTTATGGAGATTTTGCATCATCACCTTAGCTTGACATGAAGACAAAATTCACTTCTAGCCTTTATTCTCATTCAGAAAAACTCAAAACATACAGAAAATTCGGTTTCATTCTCTCTCATGTTTATTTCAGGCATAGTGTCTCAAGTCAGAAAAATTAAGTATTTTAAATAGTTTATCCCCTAATGATAATTCTGGGAATTATCTCAAACCAAGTAATTTCAGAAAAGGAAGGAGCCTGGAAAGATTTCAAAGACCACCATATAGGGCACTGTTTTTCAATGTTCCATTGCCTGAACGAAACATGAACCTATTTGTTTAAAACATTTTATAGCAATTTGAAAAAGTAATGAACTTTATTTTGTCCCTGTTCTTGTTTGCCTCTAAAGTAGGCCACAGCCCAGTGTGGAAAGTTGAATTTCACTTGTGTTTACTGGCCTGACAAGGTGTTTCCATTTCACTTTAGTTTGAATGCATTTAGATGAAACCCAGCCTCTCTGATTAAGTGGAAAGATATTTGCATGAGTTATCTGGTCAGTCCCAGAAGGCATCTGAGTGCTCAATTAAAGATCTACTAAGCTGATGTTTCTTAAACTGTTAACACCCCCTTGGTGAGTAATAAAAGCAATTTAGTGAATTGCTTTTTTTAATGATCTAGCTTTGCATGATAAGTAACACATGACACACAAAAAGTAAAATATGTTCAGTGTGTATGTGTGTATACATGCATATATATCTGTAGGATGGGTATTCCTAATCCAAAAATTAAAAATGCTCTAAAAACCAGAACAGTTTGAGTCTTGATATCAACAGGTAGAAAATTCCACATCCATATTCACGCAAAAAGGTCCCAATGAAAATGTAGGTGACTAAAAGTATTATAAAAATTATTTTCAGATATTTATAAGATATATATTGAACATAAATCAGTTTCATGCTTGAACTTCAACCCCATCACTAAAATCTCTCTTATGTATATGCAATTATTCCAAAGACCACAAAAATTCAAAATCTGAAATACCTCTGTTCCCAAGCACTTCGGATAAGGAATACTCAATTTGCATCTTCATATGGATATGTTTTTATATGTACTTTATTGTGACTTGAATTTTATTTCTTTAAAAAATTTTTTTTCATTACATTTTCTTTCTTCTTTTTTTCTTTCTCTCTCTCTTTTTTGTATGTGTGTATTGGGTTTGTGTATGCCACAGCATGCATGTGGAGGTCAGAAACAACTTGCAGTAGTCAATTCTCTCCTTACATGTTATGGGCCCTGGAAAAATCAAACTGCAGGTAGTTAGACACTGCAGCAAGTGCCTTTATCCACTAAGCCATCTCCTTGGCCTTTAAATTTGCTTCTTGCTGTGGCTCATGGCTTCTGTGAATGAACAGCATCATATCAAGCCAGTGTCTTCATTTCACAAATGCTGAGGCTAAGACTAATGTCACAGCCCACTGGAAGCAGTTTCAGTGTTCCTTCTGTATCTGGGATTGTGAATTTGGTACAGATTGAGGGCTAAAATCAAACACATAGGAAATACAGAATATGCCTCCAAACTAGTATTTTTAAAGTCTTCAATCAACTTGTTTTTGAAGTATTTTAAAATTTTAAACACTAAAGATGAAAACTTTCAATAGAAAAATATATATTTGAGCACATAATAATTAAAAGTGGTAATAAATCCCCCAAATAAAACAGAAGACAAAACAATATTCTTCAACTCATCAACTTTAAAAAGATCAATATAGCTGGGCATTGTGGCGCATGCCTTTAATCCCAGCCCTTGGGAGGCACAGCCAGGCAGATCTCTGTGAGTTCAAGGCCAGCCTGGTCTACATAGTGAGTTCCAGGCCAGCTGGGGCTACAGGAAGACCTTGTCTCAAAAATAAATAAAAAGAGATCAATATAAAAATAAAGTCAGGAACAGGTGGGCACATGCCTTTAATCCAAGCACTCTGAGAGGCAGATGGATCTCTGTTGAGTTCAAGGCCAGCCTGGTCTACAGGAGTTCCACTCTAGCCAGATCTATACAGTGAGACCCTATCTCCAAAAAATAAAGAAAAAATTACTGACAAAATTTGCCAGAAAAGGTGAATTTTTATTAGATATAATTTAGTACTCATATAAACATGAGAAAAATACCTAAGAGGCAAATAATATGAAGAGATAAATGATAAAAACACACAGCATTACAAAATAAACTTAAGGCATGATACCATATTTCACCTATAAAATTAGCACAGATGTTTTCAGCTAAGTATCAGTACTTCTGCTAATACAAAAAATGCTAGGAATTTCAAAATTAGCTACTGGGAAAGCAACTTCTAAATTTTGGCAATAACTATTAGAAGAGTTATAATTACCTTTCTAAGCAGTAATTCCATTTCTGGAATTTATCTATGGAAATAAAAGGGACATATACATATGTCTGCATTATTTAAAGTATTTTGACTGTAGTATTACATATAATAGTGAAAATTTCTAATGACTGAAACTGTGTTCAACAAGAACTAAAGAAATTACTATTATCTAAACAACAGAATGTTATACATACTTAAAATCTACACGTAAAAGTAGTACAGATTCACAGTTCCTGCCCATAACATGCTATTAAGTGAAAGACATGGATGTGTAAGATCCCATTTTTTTTCCTATGTAACAAACAACCTTTTAACCCTCCCTAATGATTTTAGAATAAACTCACAAACCCATTTTTACAAATAAATTTTTATTATTTTTAAGCAAGAAGTAAGATTTTTTTTAACATGAAGAGAAAGGAGAAAGGTAAGCAGAACTAGATGCAGGTAAACACATTGCAAAGTTAAGCTACCTAGAGCCACTAGACTTCTGAAATGACTCATAAAAGGTTTTCTGAGAAGGAAAATGAAGCAAACTCCTCAATATCTAGCAGTCATATACAGAGAGGGCATTAGTCACAGACCTCATTTCTATCCTCTGTGCACTCTGAAAGTGAGGGCACAGTTAATAAAAAGCTTATCTCCTTCAGGAATTCATATGAAACAGACGACAGGAGCAGCAGACTCCCTCCCACAGGAGGTTAGTGAGGACATCCTCAACTGCAATGCAACGCCACTGAAAATGACAAAAAATGGCTACCTTGAGCTCCTACTGTAGCAAAAAAAAAAAAAAAAAAAAAATACATGCAGTCAAGGAAAGGAAAATAAACTCCTGAGAAGGAAAAGAACTTTGGTCATTAGATTTAATTCTATATACTAAGTGGACCATTACACCACCTTGTAGATAGGAGTCTGGTATATCAACTTCAGCATTTAACTATCTACTTAATATTTTAGTTCTATGTCCCATATTCATATTTATTTGCTCGCTCGCTCTCTCTCTCTCTCCCTCTTTCTCACTCTTCTTTCTATGTCTGTCTGTCTGTTCATGTGTGTATATGTATGTGTGTGTAGAAGAAAAAAAAAAACCTTAAGGTATCCATTCTATTTTATAAAGATGTCAAGCAATTAAAAGGTTAGAATTTAAAATTTCAACTATCCTTAATACTACATACTTAAAATGGCTAATTTCCCTAATATACTGATTTTCTTTACTCAAAGATCATATGATGCAAGCAATCATATGATCTTTGTACAACAGGACCAAAGACATTTCCCTGAATGTTATTTACAGTTTTACCTCCACTGAGACACACTAACCAAAATTTCAAAGAACCATTTAAGTTCATCAGTATTCTCTTCATAAAAATGTAATCCTATGAAAGTCAAAGCCTATCAGGTATTTATAGAGGTCAAAAGACAGTCTCACAACTTTTCCTCCTAATATTTCCCACAATCTATAGTATGAAGAAGAAACTGAAGATGTTTCACATTTTAATTTGGGAACAACAGCTTTCAAAAGCAAGGCATGCTACTGAGGACATGACAGATGTAAGTCTCAGCAAAGGGTAGCGTTTCCATGGCCTACACATGTGGGAGTAGTAAACTGAAGTACCTTTGACTAATGGAAGAGTTCCATTTCACTTTTAAGAATATGAAGTTTCAAAGATAAATTTTTGATTATTTTAAATTCTTTCCAAGGAATAGCCTGCATACTGCTCTACAGAATAAACTGTTTTACTTTCTCACTTGACTGTATCACTGTACTTTAAGCATGTGTACTGACCTAAGAATAATTAAAATGTAAAATAAGTCAATAAGAAGTGATAAAAGGAAAAACATGATTTAAAATCTTGCCCATGTGACAAAAAAATTCTACATATTAATCACCTTACCATAGATTTAAATTATAAGCAACAATTACCAACTGAAAAAATGTTTTTTAAAAAATATTTTCAATAAATGCATATTCATCAATAGTAATACAAAAGCAATGATGGAGAAATAAAAAACCTTGAGACAGTACTCCTGGCTCTACTATCTGTTATCCATGTTTGATGCTAGCCTGGACTACAGAGCAAGACACTGTTTCAAAACAATCAGAAAACTAAGTAAATACAAATGTATAAACAATGTAAATACTTTTCTAACAGGCATTACAGATTTTAACAGTAATTTTTAACAGTGACGCTATTTGATTGCATGAATGAAATTAAAGTTTGCAATTTTTCCTGAGATAGAGAGATGCATTTCACTTTTTTCTTATCCAAAAGGGATCTATTTATAATAAGATACCACTTTAAACAATACAAACACATGTACGGCATTAAAATAAGAAAAAGAACAACAACAATGAAAACATTTCAATGGTCAAAGCTAAAATATCAGAATTCCACCACTATATCAATTAAGGCTCTTAATTATAAAAAAACAAACATTATTTTGGTTAATCTAATTCAAAGAGCAACTTTTCGTCTAGGTACTAGATAGCTCAAAAACACTGAAACAAGGTTGGAGAATCACACTTATATAACCAAGGACGATTAAAGAAAAAGATCTTGCCTGAAGTCTAAAATGAAGCCTGCAAATAGAATGAAACTTGCATCAAAAGCCACAAGCCAGGAAGTGGCATCTCATCAGTAGCTCCTTAGTTTCATGTTCAAGCTCTTACTAGCTGCTGAGATGTAGCTCACAAGTTATAGAAGGACCTCATGACAGCCTTTAAACTTCCTGACCCTTGAGAGGTAGCAGGTAGCCAGACTCCTGCTTAACAAGAAAGGGGGGTTGGTAAAGCCCTAGACAGTGGAAACATACAAAATTCAACTTTAGGTAGCAGACAAACCAAATTCAGCGCATTGTTCCTCTCTATGAAAGTTTGTGAACTGAAAGTTCTTAAAAACCATTGCACTTCTTTAATGTTATCAGTTTTGCGCAGTGTATTTTCAAGGAAAAACTTTATTCTTCCTACAGTAGTTTTATCAACCAATACTAGACTGAGTAATTTGAATGGGGTCTAGCAAGTTTCTTAAAAAACTATAAGTATTGCCTCTTGCTTTATATTCTATCCGTCTGCTAATTTGGTTTCTTGCTTGCCTTTTTTGCTGCAGCTGTGCACCGGGTTAACTGTTTCAATGGTTTTCCTACAATAACTCACAAATTTTTTCCTGATCAGTGTGCTGTATGATTGGTTCTTTGTTCCTAAGATAATTATTTTACATTTGTCTACACTGAACTGCATTTGCCATCTGCTGGCCCAATCACCTAAACAATCCAAATCTTTTTGAATCTGATTGCATTGTTCCTTGTTATTTCCCTTAGCTCCAATTTTAGGATCATCTGCAAACTCCAAGATCTTTTCTTTAAAGCTTGGGCACATTTTATTTTAATATAGAAGTTTTTTTTAAATGACCCTTTATATATTCCAGCTGAAATCTTCCTCCAACTTGGTAAGTTTCCATAAAGCTTATCCAAAGACACCTTCTGATTTTAGAGTCAAAATGTTTCTGGAAACAAAACTAAGTAGAGCCCATCTCATCTCTGTATTGCCAGGCTATTAAAGCATGCATGCCTAAGTCTGAGCCTCTTCAAGGTATAAAATTACTTAAAGAACATAAAAATTCTGTTCTCTACTACAAACATTCATGGTGATTTTATTTTGTAATATCTGTCCTAAAGTACATATGCCAAAATTTCCAGCCTTCCCTATGTATGCCATTTCATGTGTCCATGAAAAATATTTCTTGTGCACACATCAGTTACTAGCATTAGGTACACTGCTGTTTTTTGATGCTTGGTCCAAGTACTGAACTCTAAATCTTCAGGTTCTGACAATGATTTCAGATGGTAATTTCTAGGAATCATCCACCTCTAGCATTCTAAACTACCTTTTATCAGAATAACACACTACTTCCACCATTTTTAAAATTTTGCTACATCAGATTACCCAGGCTCCAGTTAATTATAAAACCACCTACAATCCACTATCTATGTTAGCAGTGCTTTAAAATTCATACACTGTACATATTTATTTAGTAGATATGCTTGACAGAATTCTTAATTATGATGTAGAGGACTAGGTCCACCTTTAGACCCAGGATGAATTTTCAGATACAAAAACTTCACTGCTTTTATAGTACAATTAACTCCCTCCAAAAGGCATTAAATATTTTTAAAATTAATTTAATGTATTTGCCCTCATTTTACAATTTCAAGTGGTAGGTGCAGAAGATACAGATGTGAACAAAGATCGTGCCTTCAAGAAGTTGGGAGTAAGATGTAGGCAAGTAGAAATAAACTATCAAAGCAGAGAAAGGAGAATTTACTTCTACTTTATCAGGTAAGTTTTGTGAAGGCCACGCCTTTGAACATGATGAAGTTTTTCGAACATTAACAGTGAATTGCAAGCTTTTAGTTTTTATTGTTTTTACTTTATGCATATAAGTGTAATGCCTGTGTGTAGGTAAGTACACTTGTGTCATGCAATGCCTGTAGAGGTCAGAAGAGGGTGTCAGATTCCCCTGGAACTGGAGTTACAGAAGGTTGTTAGCCACCATGTGGGTGCTGAGAATTGAACCTGGGAACTCTCCAAGAGTGGCCAGTGTTCTTAACCACTGAGCTATCTCTCTAGCACCTAAACTGCAAGCTTTTAAAAACTGAACATCTCACATAAGAAGATTTTTAACTTCATTTTAAAAAAAAATCAGACTCAGCAATTCTAAGCCCACTTCCTGAAAAGCTCTCTATGTGGTCATCTTCCACTAACCTACTTCCTTCCCCACTTCTTGCCATTTACCGAGTTCCACTGGGACTAGGATTTTTTATAATCCCTGAATAGTAGCAGTCAGATACTGATTCAAATTTCAGCTCCCCACTACCACGCTGTATAATTCCAGCCAATTCATTTGACCCTCTTAAAACTTCAATTTATTCATCATGACAAAGATAGTAACTGCTTATAATTCAAGGGTTAGAAGTAAAACAATATTCCAAGTGTAGTGGCACACGCCTTTAATCCCAGCACTTGAGAAGCAGAGGCAGGCGGACCTCTGTGAGTTCTAGATCAGCCTGGTCTACATAGTGAGTACCAGGCCAGCTGGGGCTATATGGAGACCCTGTCTCAAAAAGACTAAATAAATAAATAAATAAATGCAATACATATAGCATCATACCAAAAATTAAGTGTTCAATAAATGAGCTATGATTAAATTGTACTTCCTAAGCATATTTAGGTAAGATATGCCATCAATATTTCTTTCCTTTTTTAGACCAAAAAAAAAAAAAAATCCAAAATCCCTATTACCTTCTCACTGAATAATGTTTTTGTAAAACAAGGTAACAATATAAATTTCAATATTGAGCTGTTATATAAAAATGAGTAGATCCTTACAAATAATTAGATATTTTAAGACACACTCTACTTCTTTAAAAAAGGTTGTTATAAACAGTAGTAGTTGTTCTCAGAGGGCTGGCATACAAGTTTTAGGAAATGTTTGATGAGGAGAAGCAAGCCAGTAAGTCAAAATTTGACTGAATACATGGCCACTTACAATCTTACTTCTTATATATGCAGTCTTAAGAGTTCTCAACCATCCCTTATTTTTATATTAAAGTTGAAAATCTCTAAGACAACAAGTTACTAGATACAAGTAGAAACAAACCTCAAGTTCTGAGCTTGAACACAAACTCTGATAGCAAGGGAAGAGCTCATTCAAATCACAAAGCACGCACATTATGTGCTTGTTCACTATTTATTTCTGAAGGAGCTTTAGAGTACAGCTGTCTCAGGACCAAGAGAACTACAGCAGTGAAGACTGTGCTTCCTTAGCAACTCTTCTCTGTAGCACAGAGAATCTCGGCAGCTGAGTTAGGACCCACGTAAATAGGTACCTTTTCAGAATACTGACTACAAACCTCAGCCATCAAACCAAAGAAAGCAGAGTGGTCAAACAGCAGCAGAAGTTCTCTGTTAACAGAACCAGAAAGAGGACCTGATCTTTAGCATACTAATCATCTCCTTTGAAGGCGATTTTAATTAGTCTGAGAATAATAGAAAAGCTCAATTCTTCAAGTACTTAATTTAACAAAGAGATGAAGCCAGTCTCCCCTGCTGAAAGTAGGAGAGATTCCTTCCCCAATTCTCTACCAGACTATAAAAATCTTTTCACCACACTCCAAACAATAAGGAAGACCCAGCAAATCTGACTTAAAGAGAGTAATTTCCTCTCCAACCTAAATCAACTTTCCACAAACTTGCCTCTGATAACCGACTAAACAAGCTGCACCAGCAGCATCAAGGGAGGGTGTGCGGATATCCAGCAGGTGCTGCAGTTTATCACAGAACCGTCTAAAATAATTGCAAGTGACAACCAGCACTACCACAAATGATTTATTAGTCTTTCACTCAGCTTTTCAGCTTCCTCAGGGCCAGAATAAATAATTTACCAACTCTCTATCTTCCAATCATTAATTCTTTCCTCTGCATCCAAACTACATTTAACTCTGCTAGGTTCCATGGAATAAAGCACACAATAGGAGTATTTTCCCAAATATAGAATTACCTGACCACATATAAAGACAAATTTGTCTATCAAATAGTACAGTGCAGAAGAGGTAAGGGTGCAAAGTCAATGACTGCAGTGGAGTCTGAAGGGTGCCCATGGAATAAAATAAGTGAAAATGAAAAAATAGGGCTTAGCCTAGTGCTCCTCTCTTAGATGAGAGGTTCCAGTGACTATGCATCAAACCAAAGGAACAACCCAAACACCTGATATGAGAAAGACTTTTTCAAACCCAAGTGTCACCAAGGTACAGTGTCCAATTCTTTGGCTGATTGACTGTAACTGAAGAAAATGCCCCACAATTTATAAAAAAAAAATATTGTTGGCCTCAAAAAAGGAGGTGAAAAATTTTAAACCTGCATATATAGAAAAAATTTCATGCAAAATAAACTCAATATAGAACAGAAAAAGGAATCTTCTTTAAAGCATTTTATTAATTAATTTTAAATTGGTTTATGAGAGCTGTGGTGGCACATGCCTTTAGTCTCGGCACCTCTGTGAGATTACAGCCAGCCTGGTCTACACAAAGAGTTCAGGCCAACTGGGGCAACAAAGGAGATCCTGTTATCAAAAAATAAAATAAAATAAAAAATTGAAGAACTATCTTCCCAAAATTCTGATAATGATATTAAAAGGTGTCTATTAATTATGTAGAAAAAGCAAAGAGAACAACAACAAAAAAAAAAATCACTCCCAAAATCCATTTTTGATGTAAGCTACTCTTGTTTCATTAAGTCAGCATCTATGATTAAAACTGAGATCATTTTGGGTACATAATGTATTGCATTGTTAGAACAGCATCTGCTTATACAGCATAAACATATTTCAGCTTCCCAAAACTACTGATACACAAGAAATAATACAGACCTAGCAATTTTTCTTCAATTTCAATAAAAAAATTCTCAATGAAAAAGTAAAAGCATTAATAGTCTAATACCTGACATTCTCTAAAGTATCTTCAAGCTGTTGAGCACAATGTCAAGCAATTTCATAAATTAGTGATTTCTCTTTAATGTCTACAGAATGCACCACAACACAAATGTTAAGTGTATACTATTTACTTAAATGTAATTTTAAATTTATTTATTTATTTTTATTTTATGTGTATGAGTATTTTGTCTGTATGTCAGTAAGTGTACTACATGCATTCAATGCCTGCAGAGGCCAGAAGAGGGCATCAGATCCCCTGGAACTGGAGTTACAGACAGTTGTTAACCACCATATGGGTGCTGGGAATCAAACCAAGGTCCTCTGCAAGAGCACCACAGCTCTGAACCTCTCAGCCATCTCTCTAGCCCATTAAATATACTTTCAGATATATGGCTTCTATCAAATGATTTCTCCCTAAATAAAAAGTGAATTAAAGTAAGATAGATTAATAATTATAAATTTGAATCTAAAGAATTTAATTCAGATTACAACATTTTTAAATGATCTCTAAAAACAGTTTCAAAAATGTTCAAAAAAGTTTTCAGTCATTAATATTTAGTCATACTATTAATATTGTCTTACTTATGCACGAACCAAGCATATGTATTAATCTGATAGAATAAAGCAATAGCTAACCTTCTAGTCTCACACAAGCTAAAATAAAGCAAAACTGCAAAAATCAGATACATCTTTAAATGGATATTTGTCAAACTATTTTTAAACAGGGATTATGCAAGTTTTATATTAAGAGGTGAGAAGGGTTGGATGCCTTTAAAATTTAAAAAAAAAAAAAAGGTACAGGGCTTTTTGCCATGAAATGAAAGAGCCTTGTACTGATGTACTGGCACCAAACATCTAAGGATGCTCCCTGTTGCCAAAGCCTTGACACAACACTGAAGAGTTGACGAAACCTTGTCTTTTGTGCTTAAAATACTGGCCCTTACAGAGCCCTGTGAATATGTATGTAGACATCTGTATAAAGTATGGTGACCACTGTCAGTCAAGAGAAATAGGGTGCTAGAGAGATGGCTCAGCAGTTTAAAAGCACTAGCTGCTGTTGCAGAGGACCTGGGTTCAGTTTCCAGCACCCACATGGTAGCAACAACTGTCCGTAACTCTAGTTCCAGAGGATCTGATGCCCTCTTCTGGTCTCCTCAGGCACTGCATACACAAGCGCCATTACATACATGCGCACAATCATACACTAATAAAAATAAATCAAAAGAGAGAAAATTAGATGCACAAATATACTGATGAAAGGATGGGGAAAAAATATTCCAAGCAAATGGCTCTAAGAAGCAAGCGGGTGCTGAAATTCTGCTACTTGACAAAATAGGCTTCAAATTAAAACTAATCAGAAGAGATAAAGAGGGTCATTTCATTCTAATCAAAGGAATCAAGGCGGTATTACAATCATGAACATATATGCACCCAACTCTGGTGCACCCCAATTTCATGAAAACAGTAGTAAAGGACTACAAAGCACAGACTACCCCAATTCAGTAATAGCAGGTGACTTCAATACCCCACCATCTTCAATAGACAGGTCAACTGAACAAAGAGGAGGGAGGTATCTGAATTAAAAGACATCTTACATCAAATGGACCTAATAAGACACCTACAGAATATTCCACCCAAGCAACAAAAATACACTTTCTACTCAGCAGCACATCCAAATTTTTCTAAATCAACCACATTCTGGGACACAAAACAAACCAACAAATACAAAAAAAAAAAAAAAAAAAAAAAAAAACAACTGAAATAATTCCATGCATTTTATCAGAGCACAATGCAATAAAGCTTAAAATTAACACCAAAAGCAGCTCTAGTAACTACACGAACTCATGGAGATTAAACAACACACTCCTGAATGATAAATGGGTCAAATAAGAAATTAAGAAAGAAATGAAAGTATTCCTGGAACTAAATGAAAATGAGAATACAACACAACAAAAATTCTGGGACACTTTAAAAAGCAGTCAGTCCGAAGGGGGAAGTTTATAGTTCTAAGTGCCTACTTTTAAAAATCAGAAAGAACACATGTAAATGATTTAACAATACAACTCAAGATACCGAAAAGGCAAATAAACCAAACCCAAACCTAGTAAACAAAAAGAAGTAACAAAAATCAGAGCAGAATTTAATGAGATAGAAACAAAGAAAACAATACAAAGAATCAGTGACTCTAAGAATTGATTGTTTGAAAATTTAAACAAGATAGACAGATCCATAGTCCAGTTAACCAAAAGAAAGAAAGAAAGCAAATCCAAACTAACAAAATCAGAGATAAAGGGGGAAACATCACAACAGACAGCCAAAAAGTTTCAGAACATTGTAAGGGAATGCTTAAAAAACCTATACTCTATTAAATTTGAAAAATCTAAAAGAAATGGATGAATTTCTAAAGTCATAGATACAAATAAAGTTAAACCAAGAAGAGATCAACAGCTTAAACAGATCCATAACAAATAAGGAAATTGAAACATTAATACAAAACCTCCCGACTAAAAGAAGGCCAGGCCCAGATTGATTCAGAAAATTCTGACATAAAAAAAGATCTACAACCAATACTGCTAAAATTATTCAAAAAGATAGAAACAGAGGGACAATTCAAAAACTCTTTCTAGAAGCAAGTATCACTCTAATACCAAAACCCGGTAAAAACACAACAAAAAAATACAACTACAGGCTCATATCCTTAATGAACATAGGTGCAAAGATACTCAACAAAATACTTGCAAACTGCACACAGATCAAATCAAAAAGATCATTCACCATGATCAAATCAGCTTTATTCCAGAGATGCAAGGAAGGTTCAATATATGTAAATCAATAAATGTTATAAATCATATAAATGGGACTTCAAAGACAAAAAGAACATGGTCATTTTAATAGATGCAGAAAAGGTCTTTTGACAAAATCCAACATGCATGTTAAAAGTCCTAGAGGGAACTGGACTGGAGGGAACATACCTCAACATAATTAGTTATATACAACAAACCCGTAGCCAACATCATTCTAAACAGAGGAAAACTGGAAGCATTCGCATTAAAATCAGGAACATTAACACAATGGAATTCTACTCAGCAATAAAAAAAAAGATGAAGTTATGAAATTTTCAGGTAAATGGATAGAACTATAAACTGTTACTCTTAAGTGAAGTAACACAAATGCAGAAAAGCAAGCGATGTATGTTCTCCCTCATTCACAGACTGTAGCATCAATCTCTTATATATGAGCATATATCCTAATGCAACAGCAGGAGTCAGGAAAACTATGAATAAAGGGAATACTTATATTAGTTAGACTAGAACTTGTAACTTGCAAGTGCCCAAATGTCTTTTCTTCAGTCTGTATTTTTTTTTGTATGATATACTGAGACTAATAATGAGATGTGATAACTACACTGTGGATATTCTTTTATTCTTTAATATAAAAATTTTCCATAAATGATTTCATTAATACTCTAATTTCTATTTAGATAGTCAAAATCAAATATAGAATCTAGTAGAGCCTGTATTTAGGCATTTAGGCAGCATAGTATTTCAAATTATTAAAGACTTTAACATGCCTTTAAAAAAAATCCTAGAGCAAAACAGGTCACCTTTTTCGCCCCCTTGGAGAAAGCTTCGCCCTGTAGCCCCAGCTGGCTTGGAACTTGCTATGTAGACCAAGCTGGCCTCAAACTCACAAGGGATCTGCCTGTCTCTGCCTCCTTTTTTTTGTTTTGGTTTTTGGTTTATTTTGGTCTTTTTGAGACAGGGTCTCCCTGTAGCCCCAGCTGTCCTGGAACTCACTATGTAGACTAGGCTGGCCTTGAACTCACAGAGATCCACCTGCCTCTGCCTCCCAAGTGCTGGGATTAAAGGCATGCGCCACCATGCTTGGCTCGGCCTCCTTTTTTAAACTTTACAAACTAAATTTAGTGAGGCTCCATTTAATAAGTCAAGAATTCATATCCATATTAACAGCAAATTTTGCAACTAGATGGGGTATAAGATAATTGTAACACATTATATGAATAACTGTGGTTGCTCTGCTAAAATATCAGTACAGAGACCCAAACTGCTTCAAATGCTATCCACAAAATGGGTGAGGTATGAAAACAATGTGTTTAGCATGTCCTCTAGCTGTACTTTTACTTGTCTTAATTATAAAGGATCTACTATCAGCGCCAAACACAGATCATATTATCATTCTTAGAATTATAGTAGTATTGCAGCAAATGCTTCCTACTATGAGAAGCCTGAGGGGGAATATATACATACTTCTTTCCTTTGCTACTAGGCACATGAAGAAAAAGAGTTCTAATATTAGACACATGAATGAAGATAAATAAGAATCATTGCAGAAGAATTTTTCGAAGTTCTTGGGGGCTGGAGAGGTGGCTGGCTCTCTTAGGAGCACTGGCTGTACTTGGAAAGGACAGGGGATTGGGTTCCCAGTACCCAAAGGCAGCTAACAACTGTAACTCCAGTTCCAGGGCATCCAACACACTCTTCTGGCCTCCACAGGCACTGCACACATGTGGTGCACATACATAAACATAAGCAAAACATACATATATACAATATATATATGTATATATTCAGGAGGTGGAGGCAGGAAGAGTATCAGGCTTGGTGTGCACACAGGCACCCCCAGGACTCTGGCAGAGGTCAAAAGTTATCTTCCACTACATAGTGAGTTCCAGGCCAGCCTGGGCTACATGAGACCCTGTCCCCTAAGACTTTTACTGTGGCTAAAGAGATAGCTCAGCCATTAAGAGCACTGGCTACTCTTCCAGAAGAGCCAGGTTCAGTTCCCAGCACCCATATGGCAGCTAACAACTGTCTTTAACTCCAGTTCCAAGGGATCTGACACCCTCTTCTGACCTCCGTGGGCACTGCATACATGCAGGCAAGTTCTCAATGTACAAAAATACTTCTATGGTTACCTAATTCAACTTACCAAGTCATCTCTACTCTAAACACAAATACACCTGAAATTAAAATTTTATAATCTAATTATGGCTTTAATAATGTAATTTTTCATGAC
>NW_008352752.1:2093557-2095386 GCF_000622305.1 Nannospalax galili | reverse complement strand
AAAAAAAAAAAAAAAAAAAAAACAGTTGTTTTCAAAAATGTTTGTAAAAACTGCAAACTTTATCAACATATGTGACACACAACACAGCTTTTAAGGAAATAAATAAGATCACTGGATCATCCAACATGAAATTATAAATTCTGAAGGTTTAACAAGTAAGTTTAGCTTTTCAGTACAATGCCAAACATGTTATTGATTACCAGAGTTACAAGGCAAAACCAAGCATAAAAATGTTGCAATGTTTGATATAAAGAAAAACTTGGGGCTGGAGAGATGGCTCAGCGGTTAACAGCACTGACTGCTCTTCCAGAAGACCTGGGTTTGATTCCCAGCACCCACATGGCAGCTACAAAGAATGAAAACAATATAATTTAAAATTTGGATTTCTCTGTAAGATAACAGCATCGCATGGAATTGTATGTGGACACTGACCATAAAAAAACTTATCTTGCATTAAAAATGTGCCATAACTTCAGATAGGATTCAAAGAACTTACATAAAGTGTACTATACACATGAACTCATAGTATATCTTTTAAAATTATTCTTCCTTGTTCTCCTTTTTAAATGGTATGGTATACTCACTCATGCATCAAATACAAGTTCTTAGAAGTATTTTAATATCAAGAGAAATTTCTACATGCTTATGCATGTATGTGTATCTTCCAAGGAAGGATCACTTAGAAGACACAGTTAGCATTTTAGCAATATTTGTTGAAAAGTATGTTCTCAATAGACTATCATGAATGCTAATATTTACTCAACACTGCCAAAAGCAGCTATATTCATTTAGAAGACCACACAGGGATACACAGGCTCTTTACTACCAGAATGGAAAAGTTACAAATATATATGACACACACATTCTAAATCCATGTTGCATAAATCAATGAAGAACATTTTATTTAAGGCAAACATATGAAGATACTGATGCAACATTCCAATTAAATAATCATACATTTAGTATTTCAAAATAAGAAATTTGGATCTACATGTATAATTCACAATTCCATAGTGAAACCTATCTACAGAAGCCATTTTCACTATATTTCAATAGCATCGAAATTTGAGATGTACAATGCAGCTTTTCTCTGTAGTAGTAAAACTGGAAAACAGAATGATTCACTGCAAGCAAACAGAAAAGAAAGACCCTGCTGTACACATGGCACTCCTCCGTTCAAATGACTTTTTACCTATTCATTAAAACATTCAAGGAGAGTCCTAACAGCTGTACCACTGTGAAACAGAATCAGAAGAAATGATACTCATTGCTTAACAATAGAAACCACATAAAAGAATTATAAGCCAAATGCAACTCACATTGTTCAGTTTAGCGCATTAAAATATTAAACTTTTTGTGCAATATATGAAATAAACATGCCATTACCACCAATAGAAAATCTATATAAACATCTTGCTGTTTTCCAAATATACATATGATGGGATTTAACAAAAAAAAAGAGCGATCCAAATCTAAGCTGCACTTCATTTCTGTGAACTGGCCCAAAAGCCTTCCAAGGATAAAACAGACTTGCCACTAAAATCAAATAATTAGCATTCAATCATTTATTCTACAGCAAGTAAGAAATACAAAACTGTCTTTAGAGAGACAAAAGATAATGTAAATTTAGATTTACATGTTCCACTTTGGTTTACAGATGATATACTGGATCATTAATCTGCAAGTGCTCACAATGACCATGCACACAATACCCTGACACTTTACCACAAACCAAGGACCCTAAACAGGTAAATTTACTGCTAAATAGAGCATAATTGAAACTTTTCCCTTACAATAAATAGGAAGGAAGGAAGGAAGGGAGGGAGGGA
>NW_008352752.1:2080126-2093313 GCF_000622305.1 Nannospalax galili | reverse complement strand
TGTCCAGCTAATCATATGACTAGAATACGGTTCAGAGATAACAAACATGCTTATCAAAGCCACCCAAACAAATCACAACCTATAAAACTACAATGATTTTCTGGATTCTGATAGTTTTAAATAAGCAAATGCACCTAAACTATATCAATCCTTGTTAGAATTAGAAATATTTTTCAATGCTATTGCAAAAATCCCCGTCTGAATACATAAGAACTCATTTTCAATTTTGAAAGAGCAACATAGGATTAGTTCTCATAAATTATTAACACGATTTATAATATATCTACCTCTATATTTTGGGCATTTCTTTAACTTATTTTCCCAAACAAATGGACATGAAATAGTCTTAACTTACACTTTTTTTCAAAGAGATACTTACAATATGATACTCCTTCAACCTTCTTGACAGTTTTCCTATCTTCACCAAGCCATTAAAATTTTCTGCAGAGGTACAACATAAGAATAACCTTAATTATTACAGATATCATTTTATTCATAGACGAACAAAGTTTTATAAGTCCAAACAATAATAAGTGGAAAGCATCAGTTTTAAACCGTGTCAAGTTTCAGAACCTCAAAGTCCAGTTTTGTCTGATGGAGCATGATACCTGAGTTGTAACAATTTTCAAGATCACAAATGTGAAGACAAAAACTTACAAAGACAAAGTGATTGGCTAATATCTAATACTTCCTTCAATTTGAGAAGCTCAAAGTCCTTGAAAGAATACAATGAGATCACTTAACTATTAAAAATAGAATTTAGCCACGATCTACTTAACATACCATAAAGGAGAAAATCACAACTGAGTTATAAATTAGTCTTCACTTAACATTTATCTGACGTTTTTAATCTATCCCAAAAAATACAGAAGCCTTGAAATTTTCTCAGTATGTCTGTAAACCTGAAACTGCCTAAAAATTATCACCCTTTTTAATTTTTAATTTTACTGTTTCTATTTTATGTGTATGAGTATACTGCCTACATGAATGTAAGTGTACCTGTGTCATGCAATGCCAGCCAGAGGTCAGAAGAGGGTGTCAGACCCTCTGAACTGGAGTCAAGGATTGTTGTTAGCCACCATGTGGGTACTAGTAATCAAACCCAAGTCCTCTACAAGAACAGCCAGTGCTCTTAACCACTGAGCCATCTCTCCAGCCCCAAAATTGTCTTCTTTGATATATTCTTCATTTAGTAAACAGTAAAGTCATAAGCTGTCTTAGAATAAGTACTAAACAGTTAAGTATAGTCATAAAAATGTTTTTAAAACTCTTCTATCAAAAATTGTTCAAATGAGAACGGTAACAGTTATATTTAAAAATTGGCCTTTAACTAGTCAAGTCAGGCACACCTGGTACTGCACGACTTTAATCCTAGCACTGAGAAGATGGGGCTCTCTGAGAGATCCAGGTCTATGTTAGGGAGTTCCAGGCCTCCAGGCCAACTGGAGCTACAGAGTGTGACTCTCTCCTGTCTCAAAAAACAAAAACAAAACAACGAAGAAAAAAAAAAAAAAAAACCCACAATGGAAGAAAGGGGAGAAAAATATATTTCTTCCATTTAATGTCCAGAAGCGGTTAATCAAAGGCTGATTTGGGACCTCAAAGCATCTGTAGTCCAGGTTCCTTCCATCTTCTTTTCTCTACCATATATTTATTGATTTTATTCCAAGTCACCTTATAGTCTAAGAATGCTGTGGGAATTCCAATCACTATCGCCACATAGCAGCAGGAAGCACAGAAAGGGAGAATTAAGTCCCTTCCAATTCCCTTCTAAATCTGACACTGTATTCCAGCTTGCATCATATAAATTACAATTGTATCTGGTAAGTTACAAGGGGCATACTAAAATGGAGGTTAAATCCTTTAAGTAAAGTAGTATTTTAAAGATTTTCATACAAAGGATCATTTGAAATTAATAAAAATCAAAATACAAATGTTGATCTACCAAATACAATTTAAATTAAAAGGATTATCTCAGAATAGAATGGGATTTGGTCAGTATTACTCAAGAATTTTACTATTAATTAGTACACTCATCATGGAAACCGGAATAGAGGTTTCTCAAAAAATTAAACACAGAACTCCTATATGATCCAGCAAATCCACTATGAGGTACACACCCCAAAGAAAAGAGTCGTATGTCAGAGAACACTTTGATGTTCTCAGTATTCACCAGAGCAAAGAAATGGAAGTAACTTACATATGGAGGAACTAATGAATGGATAAAGATGTGGTATGGCCAAAATTCCATCATGGATTAGATGGGGGAGGGGTGACTCAACACCCCTAGGTAAGGAGCTATAGGCAACTGATGGTTGAGGGGGAGGGAGAAGAATCTGTTTTCTCCAGAGATAAGGCCCCTGATAGACTACCCATGCTACAAGTGAATAGCCTACACCTATACAAACCAGTAGCACTAAATGGACAGAGAGGGTTTAAAAATTCTCAAACTTCTGCCCTCTGCTTCCCTGGGCTTGCACGACCCACAGGCCTCATTCCAAGGTAAGTCAATCGTGCCCTGTGTACCTTGACTCCCCGAGCCTCATTCACCCTCCTATTTCCCTCCTAGTCTGCGACCTGTCTCGTTCCTTGTCTTGGCACCCCAGACACAAGGGGAACCACTACTGCTTCCTGATCCTTTGCATCCACACCAACTCAGTACCTTCTGGGGTCCCCAGGAGCCCTCTGGGCCTGGTCCCGCCCTCACCTCCCTCTGCTTCCCTGGGCTGGACAATCCGCCAGCCTCTTTCCTGGATGCTAGGGCTGATCTTTCGCCTTCCTGATCCTTTTCATCCAGACCAACCCAGCTCCTCAGTGCAGGCCCAGGAGCCCTTAGGGCCACTTGCCGCCCTCATCTCCCTTTGCATATGTGGGTGGCATGGCCACCAGCTGCCCCAGACCAGCATCTTTCCTGGGCCAGGCTCCCAGGCTAGTCCAACCCTCAAATTCTAGAGGCGAAAATCTTTCCTGGAGAAAGCCTTAGGAGAAAGCCTGAGAGCATCTGATCCTCATCTGACTTGGGCCGCTGTGGGAACTCCTGAAGACAAAAGCAATCTGGCCACTCCATTATAAAATCAAAACAGAGAACCAAAAACAAACAAACAAACAAAAAAAAAAAACCTACAAATGAACCTACCATTTTATCTAGTTATACCACTCCTTGGCATATACCCAAAGAACTCACCCTATTGCAGAGGCACTTGTGCATCCATGCTTTTGCTGCTCTTTTCAGAATAGCTAAGAGATAGAAGTAACCAAAGTGTCCCTCAATTGATGAGTGGATAATGAAAATGTGGTTCATTTATACAATGGAGTTTTACTCAACAGTAAAGAAAGATGAAATCATGAAATTTTCAGGTAAATGGATGGAATTAGAAACTGTTATACTAAGTGAAGTAACAGCGACACAGAAAAAAAATCGACATATGTTCTCCCTCATATGTGGATCCTAGAACCAAACCCTGATAAGTATGTATCAAGACATAACTACAGGAACCAGGATAATGGAAACAGGGAAGTAAAGGAAAGAAAGAACCTGAAAGAGAAGAACAGTAGGAAAGAGGCCTTAATAAGGGAAATATGAGTGGGAGACAGACTTGAGCCTAGGGTGAAAGTCTTATTGACAGCCATACAGCAGGCCTGAGGCAACAGCCCGACCCTTGGAGCCACAAGGAATGCCTTATGACATTTGCGCCCATTGAAAGATCATGAGACTGATGCCTAGAGCTCGCCACTCCCTAATCACCACCCTTGGACTTCCAAAATTGCAACACTTAGATATTGCAACAGTCAGGGTCACCTGGTTTCCAGGAATCCAGGCTCTGAAATCTGAAACCCAGTATGCTAATGAGGCATCCTACCCATTATTCTGTGATAGGACGTTAAGTCTGTTATGCTGGTAAGGTATCCTACTTGCTGTACTGTGATAGGACACTAAACATGTTATGCTAATAAGGTATCCTACCTGCTGTGCTGTGATTGGACCACTACCCCTATCAATTCCATACCTTGGGGCTGGCAGGCTGTCTCCCACCAGGGAAACCTGCCCTTGGATTGTTTTTGTAAATAAAGTTTTATTGGCACAAAGTCACACTCATTTACATACAAAAGTCATTTTCCACAGTAGCAGTTGAGATGGCCTCAAAACACTGTCCAGGATCTCATTAGAAGTGTTTGGGGGCTCAGTGGGATGTCTGTCAGCCCAGAACTCAGGAAGCTGAGGCAGGAGACTTCCTTAGAGTTCAAGGCCAACCTGGGCTACAAAGGCAACCCCCTCAAACAAAAGTGTTGCTGACTCTAGGTTTTATTTCAACAGATATGGATAAAAATTGGGTTAGTTTAAGGGAGGGGTGAGGGAAGGGTATACAAGGAACCGAGGGGATAAAGAGGAAGAAGGAGCTCAAGAGAGGTAGGACCATAGGAGAAGGGTATTATTAAGGGAGAAAGGGGGAAAAAAGGGGCCCCCTAATTGAGGAAACCATGATGGAGGGGTGAGACAATGCGAGAGATAAATAATGCCTAGCTCGTTTTAAAAACCAGAGAGAACCCTATTACTCCAACAACCTACTGACAAATTATACATAGCAGATCAAGAAATATATGTCTAGGTAAGGTTTATCTGAAAACAATTGGTCTTTGCCCAAGATTTATCTACATGACACACAGTAATTAAAAGTATCAGACTAGTGGAACTAACCTTCTTGGATGTTTAACACACATACTTTGCCTATAATAATTTGGTCAGAGGGACATAAAGGACAGTTTTTGCTTCTTGCCCTCCTAGGTCAACTAGTTCCAGGGGACTATGAGCATCCCTCAAAATGTCCTGGAATTGTGGTGGGTCACCTGTCCTCTTGATCAAGGAAGCCAAGGAGACCCCACAAGATGGACTTGAACCAGTGTCCAGTCTACAAAGAAGAGGGTCAACACAGAGGAATCATTTCCTCCAAGCTTTCAAGCTTCCAAGTAAAGCCAGCCACGCTCGAGCAGGACCTTTGACTTACCTTCACATAGGTGGAACTGGTAAAAGAAAGGAGCCAGGATGCCTCCCAAACCCTGTGACCCCTGAGGAACAGATCCTCAAACGACCTTAAGAGTAAAAATAAATTGGTTTATCTGGGCCAACTGTATGGCCTTAAACACACAAAAGGAAAGTATAACCAAAGATTAAAGGGGCTAATATAATTTTTTAAGAGTCCATATGTATAGTTACAGGCTACATAACAAGCAACAATGCCAGATAGGAGATACCTTCTTTTGAGTTGTTGGCCAAGGTGGCCAAAGGGACTCCCAGATAGTAACCTAGCATAAAACTGGGAAAATGCACAGCAGACCTCAATCTTATCTAAAGGAATATTGACAACTGATTGCTGCTAGATGAGGAACAGCTGACCTTCTAAAACAAAGAACTCTAGAGAGGCTGACTAGATTCACCAGATGGACAAGTAGTGGGGAATGGCTGGGGGTGCCAACAACACAGCAGACAGTAACAGGGATATCAGAGCATAAGGGCTCTAGTGGGGGGAGGGAGGCTATGGGACGGTGCCATCTGGAAAGTGGGTGTATAGCTGAATAAGATGGTTTGGAATGTTCTGTGTGATACACACACACACACACACACACACACACACACACACAAAATCAACAAATTTTAATAAAGGTATCATATTTGAGGAGGAAGCATGGAAATTTACATCATGCTAATTAATAGAGGTAATAAACATTACCACTGAAATCTACCCGATGACTTTATAGGCATACACGGGCACCAAGGATCCAAGTGCAACCGATTATGACTAGTAATAATCAAACACATACAGATTACAGGTGTGAGCTCCAACATCTCAGTGTTAGTAGCAAAAACAATGAGTCTGTCTACAAGGAACAATATATTCTAAAATGAAATCTCATTCAATTTTATGTCTTACAGGGCTTATACTGAGTTCAATATTGTATAACTGTATTAATTGAACTGTGATCCTAGAAACTTGCACCCACTTGTGAAAGAGATGTTACTCTTGCTCTGGAGTGTGTTACTGAATATGTTAAAGCTGTAATGAAATGCTTCTTCTAATCATGTAGTTATTAAAAAATTTTTTGAAAAATTTACTTCTTGCTAAATAGTGGAGGTGATAAACATTACCAGTGAAATCTACCTGATGACTTTATATCCATACTCAGGTACTAAGGATCTGAGTGTAACCGACTGTGACTAGTAATAATCAGATACATAAAAGTTAAAGACACATGTGCAAACACCTAAGTGTTAGTAGCATTAAAAATGTAGGAAACAACATCTTAAAATGAAATGGAGATCTTTTTTAAAGGGTAAAAACTCATTCAATTTTATGTTTTACAGGGTTTATACTAAGTTCAATACTGCATAACTGTATTAATTCAACTGTGAACCTAAAAATTTAGACACCTTTGAAAGAGATGTATCCTTGCTCTGGAATGTGTTACTGAATATGTTGAAGCTGTAATGAAATGCTTCTTGTAATCATGTGGTTATTAAATTTAAAAAAAAAATTTAAATGTTAAAAAAATTCTCCAACTTTATTTAAAGATGTGGTATGTAGACACAATGAAATACTATGTGTGCATAAAAAGGAAATCCTGTTGTTTGTAACATGGACAAAACTGATGCTCACAAGGTTAAGTAAAGTAAGTCAGTCACAGAGAATACCATAGATCTCATACCTCTTTTTTATTGCGAACGTCACACATACATATGTGTTCTGATCAAATCCACCCAACCCTCCAACTCCTCGCCCTAGCCTCTTCCCATCTCCCTCCCAATTTAATATGCTCTCTTTTTATTTTTCTTTAAACCCACTGAGTCCACTTAGTAGTGCCTATGTGTGTCTGAGTGCAGGGCCATCTACTGGAGCATGGGTGGGTAACTTCTGGGGAACCTCATCCCTGAAGGAAACTCACTCTCTCCCCACCCTCCTGCTGTCATCAATTGTCAATAGTGTCTCAGCTAGGGGTGGGACTTCATGAGCCCCTTCCTTCTCAATCCATACTTGATCTTGGCTGGCTTGATCTTGTGCAGGTATTGTGCACGCAATAACAGCCACTGTGAATTCATGTATGCAATGGCCCTGTCATGTCCAATAAATAATGCTTCACTGAGGGTCTCTTCTACCTCTGGTTCTTAGAATCTTTCTTCCCCTCTTCACCTAGGCTGACTGAGCCTTGGGGGAAGGAGTATGATTATCGTTATACCCATAGTGTATCTCACATCAGAGAAGCTTTTTTTTGGCAGCTAATGATTAATACAGAGAGCCATGACTGGTTCTAGTACAGAAAGTAAGAAAGTGGAATGTTCAGCTCATACTGAGATCTCATGGTATTTGAGAGAGTAGAGTGGTGGCTATCAGAGGCTAGGGAGAGTAAAAAGAAGAAAAGGATAGAAAAAGATGGATAAAAGGGTACTAAGCTATTGTTAAACAGAAGCAAGAATTCTGCTGTGCTTTTGCACAGTAGGGAATATATACCACATTTCAAAAAGCTAATAGGGTTTGAAAGTTTTCACATAAAAAGGTAATACATGGGCTAACAAGATAGCTCAACTACTTCTCTGGGAACCACATGGTGGATGAAGAGAACTGATTCTTGCAAGTTGTCCTCTGACTTCCACATGTGCACCATGGCATATGCATACACACACACATACTATACATATATATATAAAATAAGTAAATAAATAATACATCCTTGAAAAGTATGTTTACTTGATTGGATCATTACACAACATAGGAGGCACATACTGAAATCTATCACATTATCTCTAATATATACAGTATTTATGCCATGCATCAATTCAAAAATAAATTTAGGAGCTAGATATATATATGTGTCAGTAGTAAGAGTGTTCCCTAAGAACACCCAAAGGCATTCTGTTCAATCTTTAATATTGAAAAAAAAGAATACTTTTTTTAAATGCATAATTAATCTGAAAACAGTTTAAACAGAGGAATAAAATATTAACACATAAAATATGCTTCTGGCTGGGTGCACACCTGTCATTCCAGCACTAAGAAGGAAGAAACAGGCCAGCCTGGGCTATGAGACCCTATGTCCAAAAACATAACAAATATAGATATATACATATTTTTATTTTAAATTAAGATCATGAAATTGTTAAGATCATTTAAACAAGTATGTCAAAAGAATATTCTTTAGAACAAGTATCTTTAAAACTTGTTGAGAGGCCCTAAGGCACACAAAATTGGTACAAAAGTATCTTTTTAACAAATTCTACAGAATATTACAATATATCATTAAACTTCAAGAAACACTGAATCAAAGGGAAAATACTACACAAAACAGTAATAGTGGTTTACCTCTGGTTTTGCAAACTATAACTAAATTTCATTTTCTCTACCGAGTTCATTCTTTTCTTTCTACAATGAACAAATATGATTTTTTTTTCATTATTTTGGCCTAGATCAGGAAGCAATCGGACATCCTCTAAAGATGGTTAGACAGAGATAAGCTTAATATTTGGTATTACTGATTTGAAAAAGAGAAAGAAAATGAGGTGGGCAATCTGTAAATGGGCACTATTTTTACCACTGGGGTAATAGTAACTCTTTGTTAGTTGCTAGTAAGAAGCCAGCCTGTATATACACAGCTGTCATCTAACTTCCCAGCATTCACATTTCACTGTTAGCTTTGCATATGTCATTCCTAACCAGATGCTGTATCTGTCACTCCTAATAATTTACCCAGACATACTGACTACTCTGTTCATCTCACTCTGTGAAACTAATCATTTGTCCTTCATACTTCTAGAAACCCTTCTACCCTCTATAGTTTTCAATATTTTAAAACTTTACTGTCTACTTTTTTAGTTACTCACATAAAGGACTTTTTAAGTGAAATTATATCTCTTCTCTATTTTTATAAACATCTAACATTGTCTTAAATTTTCCAGTTATTACTGGATACACACATAATTGTAATGTCGGTATTAGTTCTATCCTCTGAAAGTCTCACAATAACAATTAACAGAGTCTCATAATTTAGAATGTTCTAAAGTTCACATTTTCTAGTGTGATTCAATCTCCTCATGATTCTGTGGAAGAACATTGAAAACTAAGAAAAAAATAATATACTCAAAATTACTAATAAAGTACATGGAATTAAAATTTCAAAAAAGGAGGAGAGTTGGAGAGATGGCTCCATGAAAAAAAGAACTTGCTAGTCTTGTAAAAGACACAGATTATGTTACCAGGACCCACAACAGGTGGCTCACAACACCTATAACCCCAACTCCAGGGAATCCAATGCCCTCTTCTGGCCTCTGCAGGTCCCTGAACACACATGACTGAACATACACACATCCTGGCACACACATACATATGAACGTGCACACACACACACACACCAAAAAATTACTTTTTTTTTTTCTTTTTGAAATAGGGTCTCCCTGTAGCCCCAGCTGGCCTGGAATTCGCTATGTAAATCAGGTTGGCCACAAACTCACAAAGATCTGCCTGCCTCTGCCTGCCTCTGCCTCCCAAGTGCTGGGATTAAAGGCATGTGCCACCACACCCAGCCTAAAAAATGTTTTTAAAGATAAAATAAAACTTTTATTTTCTTGAGATAGGGTCTCACTACGTAGCCCTTGCTGCTTGGAACTCATTATGTAGACCAGGTTGACTTTGAATTCACAGAGATCTGCTTGCCTCTGCCTCCCAAGTACTGGGATTAGAGTATGCCAACACACCAGGCAAAAATAGAATAAATCTTAAAGTAAAGGAGGTTGATCAAAATAACAGCAACAAAAAAAGAAATATACTATTTTAGGCCTCTAGAACTTGGAAAATAAGCAGAGACAGAGAGAGATTTCCACATAAAAAATAATAAAAGGTAAATGTATAAGACATTATACATATATATGTCAAGACAATATATACTACAGATATACAGAAGGTGAAATGCTGCAGTAGGCAGAGTTAGTCAGAGAAGAATCCTCAACTAAGATCAAACTCAATAGAGTAAGAACAGTGGGACAACCAAGGGAGATATTGCTCTCAAGAGACAACTGGCCATATCTGAAGAAATGGTTGGTTGTCGAGTTAATGAGAACTATTACATCTCATAGGGACAAATCTTAAAATACACAGGACAGACCCAGGACACACATACACACAAATGAATTATTCAGCTCAAAATGTTAAAAATGCTAGAATGACCATGGAAAGTTAAAAATAAGTGAACAAAACAACTGGTGGCTACAATATACATCTTTAACAAATCATAACATGGCTAGTTAAAGGTCAGAAAGCACAAGTGGGAATAAATTGTGGTGGCCTATTCAAACAATCTGACAGACCAAAGAGATACAGAAAAATCATGACAAAATTATCTGGCAATTATGACATCAAAGTCATATGTACCAAGTTTTAGACAGAAAGACACATTGGTTTCCAGGTGTAAGGAAAACTAGATACAGGAATACTATTAACATACAAATTTAAAGGCTATGGGAAAATCATAGTTTAAGTAGCTACTTGAGTAGCAATAAAGTTTGATGCCCACATAAGCTACAAACAAATGAAGCAGAAACTTTAAACAATAAGCAAACTCAGAAATCAGCTTTCATCCTGAGGGTATATCCTTAACGTTGGTGAAACTTAACTTACATTGTATGACTGCACAAAGCTCAGGAGACAAGACCTAAATAGTCTATCAAAAGGATAAAAAATATATACATATATAAAGTTGGTACCCCAAAATATTATACTCTAATGTTAACAACAAGAAAACAACACAGACATCTCCTTGCTACTACCCCCTTTACAGTCACACCTACCCCTCACCATTCCCAATACTCCTAAAGCCTAGTAACCAACAATTCATTTTATAATTTTGAGATTGTAATAATTCTCCTGGAATGTAATCACAAAAAAAAAACCCTTCCCAAAAGTTCTCATAATAAATTCACATGTGTACAAGCTAGTAAACCTCCTAAGATGTCATTTAAAGCACTCTTAAACTGCCAGACCAGCAAGTGAACAAAGAATATAGGCAAGTTCTCTGTGAAAGATATAAAAATACCCTCAAAGTATCTAGTGCTTTTCCAAATAAATAAACAAAAATAAACACTACTCCAGAATATATTATGTATACCTCATGTATGTGTATGCATGTATACCATATACAGTCAATGAGAACCAACATAAAGAAAAGACAGCAGAATTAGAGATCCTATAATTTTTGTAAAGATTATTTAATAAAAATGTTTTAAGCAACAAAAAGGCTACATATTTACTGTTCTAGTCTGCTTTCAATTGCTGTGATAAAAAACACTGATCAAAACCAACATGGGGAAGAAAGAGTTTATTTTGCTTACAGCACAGTCCATCATTAAGGGAAGCCAAGGCAGGAACTCAGGGCAGGAACCTGGAACACAGACCATGGAGGAACAGTGCTTACTGGCTTGCTCCCCATGGCCTGTGCTCAGGCTGCTTTCTTAAGACAACACAGGCCCACCTGCCCAGAGGTGGCACCACCCACAGTGCTTCCACATCACTCAACAGTCAAGAAAATGCCCCAGAGACATGGCCACAGGCCAATCCAATGGAGAACATTCCTCAATTGAGGTTCCCTCTAACCAGGTGAATCAAGTTGATGATTGAAGCTATCCAGCACAACTGTACATAGGTATAAAACAAATAAATAATGTAAAACTTATAATTCAATGTAAAGGTAAACAGCAGAGTAGTACAAATCAATTATTTAAAACAAAAAAGAATAAACTTTTTTTATATTTATCTAAAATGCAATCAAGAGGAAAGAAAACAATGTAGGAACAAGTGAGAGATAAAAAGAATAGAAGCTACCTTTGACAAATGATCAGTTTCTTACATTATCAACACACTAGGAAACACTTGTAAAATACAGCAAAAGTGAATTCTTCATAATCATATGCTAAGATGTCATGCAATGTTGAGTTGCTATAAAAGCTTCTAGATGCTTACTGTGAGTTTGTCTTTAATTTACCACACACGATCAAATCAGTTTGTCCATTAGCTTGGATACCACACTGGTCTTAAATATAAATATGTCAATAATATTAAAGAATATAAAATAGAAAAGAAAATATATACAATATTCATCTAGGTAATAATTTTAAGTTTTTCCAGAATAATTAAAGATACAGACAGAAGGTTTGAAAAGGATCAGTTAAATGTAATCTATGAAACTATGTAACTACCAGTTTACAGATGGTATCCATTATAGTTACTCTAACAAAAACACAGGCTAGGATGTTCTTTCTGTTTTTTTTTTTTGTTTTGTTTTTTGTTTTTGTAAACTAAGAACTAGGGGCTGAATGCACTCTAGAGAAACAAGACAGGGATAAGCAGACTTAGTAATACAAGTTATCAGAAACCATCTTTCAAGTTCTAAAGATTTCCTCTCATAGTAGAAATAGCCTCCCTACTACAAAAATTATGCTTTCTTATTAAATCAGAGATTTTTAATGTGTCACTTTATAAAATAAAAAATTACATGGGGCTGGGAGACTACTCCATAGATACAAGTACTTGCCGTGTAAGCATGAGGACCTGAGTTCAAATCCTCAGAATGAATCTGAAAGCCAAGCATGTAGCTCCAGTGTCTGTAATCCCGGCACTCCAACATGAAGACGGGAGACAAAGACAGACTCCCCAGAAGCTTGCTTATGCAGAGCTGGCATACACAGCAAAGAAGATACAGGGATACTATTATGACACAGATTTAAAAGTTACGGGCAAATTATGTTTTAATTAAGTACTTGGATAGCTATCTCAACAAAGACCTACACCTGAGGTTGTCTTGTGACCACTACACACATGATGTGCCATGTGTACACCTGCACTTACATATATGGATACACAAATACACATACACAGAAAAATGGTAATTGTATATTAGCAAGGACTGAATATATTTTCAATTATATTACTATATTATTACAGGATTTCAATTTCCATTACCCTATTCTTTTCAATGTGAGGTGCACTACAAAATATTTCAGTCTATTGTATCTGTCAAATACTCCAAACAACAGATTCTTTTACTTTCAAATGCAGTTCTTTTAAAAACCTTGCTCAGACTTCTGACAGAAATTAAATGTAAATTCAAAATTCAAAATCTACCTATTAAAACAAATTATGACATCATACCTCCAA
>NW_008352752.1:2077764-2080019 GCF_000622305.1 Nannospalax galili | reverse complement strand
TATATATATAGAATATAACCATGTAAAGAGGAAAAAAATATTCAAAAGCCAATTAACAGCAACTTAGTCATCCTATCAGGAAACTGAAAGGACAATTGTTGGGCATACAGAGCAAACTAAATGAAATGATACATTATCTATTTGACTCAGTCAGTGCCCACCACATTCAAATAATTTCATAAGATCATGTTTTAATGAAATTGTTTATTGAATTTAGTTAAATTCATAAGGTGCTACCTCTGAGGGTACAGAAAAGGAATTTAAATAGAGGAAAAAAAAAAACTGGACTGAGTAACTAAAACTCCCATCAAAGTAAAGACTAAGGCAAAAATTGTCATCCATACATAACCATGAAAAATTAAGTTTAAGTTGCTGGAAGATGGCTCAGTCAGTAAGGTGCTTAGCACTCATGTAAAAAGCCAGGGATGGTGGTATACACATGTAATCCCAGCCCCAGGGAGCCAGACATAGGAGGATCTCTGGGACTCAGAGTCAATCTAGCTGAACTGGTGAGCTCCAAGTTCAGTGAGAGATCCTGTCTCAAAATCTATGGGGAGAGACCAGGAAAGGTACTAGACATCAACTTCTGGCCTCGATGCAAACACACAAACATACGCGTGTGTACCCACAGGCCTGTATGCATGCACATACACAGGAATGAATACACACACACACACACACACACGCACACACACACACAATTCATTTTCAAAAATTCAATGGTGGGATCCTTGAGTAAGAGAATTCTTTTCCAAATTATGCCAAAACTATACTGATGTAGAAGTAATAACTGAGCAGACCCGATAACAGACATCTTAATAGTATAAACTTGAATTTATATGTTAAGTTTATGGTAAAATTTAAAGAAAATATGTTATTTGAGCTAGATATGTTCAGGTTTGGAGAATATTTGACCTTATAATTTAAACTTGGACAGACCAGTAGTTTAACTTGTAGTTAACTTGGATTAGTATTTAACTACCAACCCATTCTGAGATAAAGAAAAATAAAATAATCCATGTTGACATTTGAGTTTTTATTGTTATAATCACACTGTATGTGTTCCAGCTACAAAACTGTTTTCACTTAAAACAGGCTTTAAAAAGAGCAGTCAATTATATTGGTACATCCATGCACATAAAAAAGTTGCCCAAATTATGGCTTCTTCATTTGCTTTCAATTTAAATTGTGAAAGTTGAATAAGTAAACAAAAGAAATACAAAACAAAAATTGATATACTTTAAAAATAGAGTATTAACTAATAAAAGCAAACCACAGAGATAATTGCTTTTAACTTCATTCATAAAATCAAGCCACAAGTTAAAAATTCTTTATCATTTGTGCTGGCTTAAAATTTCAGGGGAAAAAGAAGTTGCAGTTCATCTCTAAATCTGTCAAAGAAAATACGACATTTATTAAGGGGAGACTCTAATAACTACAATCAATGATATCTAAATATTAAGATCATGAGTCAGAATCATAAACTTTCCTGCTAAAATACCTATAACAGGTGCTCCAAAAGACAATGCTTTTGGGGGGGGGGGAATTAAACTGGTATAAATCATTATTTTTCTTCCATACTAAGTATATTACCTTACAAAGATATGTTGATTCCTCTCCCACTCCAAAATATCCCTCTAAAATTCACACCTGAGAAGAATGTACCATATTTTACACTTCTCTGAAACGTTAACAAAAATGTCTCACTCTTCTACTCAAATAAGAATCCTGTTCCTTTGTTGGAAAAGTACATAATTTATATTTAGAACAAAGCTAACATAGTAAGTCTTTAGAGTTAAGTCAGCTATTGTCTCCTATGAACACTGAACGCATCAAAGAATCAAGTATATCTTTACACAAACACAGGCTCATGCACATGCCGAGGGCCTCACACATGCCAGGCAAGCACTCTACCACAGAGCTACATTCCCAGCCTTCTTTTTATTTATTTTTTTAATCATTATTCACTGAATTGACAAGGCTACCCTTGAATTTGGATCCTCTTGCTTCCGGCACCCAAGTACCTGGAATTTCAGGTCTGCTCTACCAACCTAGCTCTTCGGAAACTTCATGTAACATTTATTTTTGAACAGTTAATTCTTGAAGTTCATTACATATTATTTTACAGAGAATACTTGAAAAATATGCTATTATCAGCCATTTTTTTAGCAATTCAGAACTAACTCTAGCATTAAACTATAAATATTAGCAAGAAAATCAAGTGTAAATAGTTCAAGCCTTATTCTCACCTAATT
>NW_008352752.1:2070199-2077587 GCF_000622305.1 Nannospalax galili | reverse complement strand
TTTATGACTTTTATAATTAAGCCATTCTTATAATTTATATGAATCCTTTAACAAAAAAAATTAGATCTAATCTAAAATTTTGACTTTTTTAACAAAGTGATTAATTTTCAGTCATCTTTTGATTGGATTGACATTTACATGTAAAGACATATAGGTTATTATTTTTGCATTTAAGTTCTAACAAGTGTAAATAAAAATCATTAACTAAAGGTTATTTAGTTTTTCAATTTAAATTAGGTTTCCTAAACTTCAGGATAATTTTAGGTAAATGCTTTTTGTTTAAAAATTACAAACCATATAATTATAAATGCAATTTTAATCTGTTACTTAATTTGAGATAATTTAAATTCAAAGAAATCAGGAATAGTTATTATAACTTTTAATTACACTATATTTGAAGTATATATTTTTATATCATTTTAAGAAAAAAACTAAGGTCATACACTATCTCCACTTCATTTTACTGTCAAGATATTTTATATTAAAATTAACCCTTGTGTTCTAAGAGAAAGCATTGAATTCATTTTCTTTCTTCAAAAACAAGTAGAATTTCCATAGTCAAGAGATGTTGCTAATAAAAATGTTAGCGAAAATTTGAAGTATAGTTTATGAATAAAGTGCCTGAAATCACCTAAGAGATCAAATCTGATTTCCTGAATGGTTACTTATCAGAGTACTTAAACTACTATAGTCAACTTTTTAAATATTTTATTTATTATTTTTATTTTATGTGTATAAGTGTATTGTCTGCATGTATGTAAGTACATCTGTGTTGCATGCAATGTCCACGGAGGTCAGAAGAGAACATGGACTTCCACTGGAATTGGAGATAAAGACGGTTCATAGCCACCATGTGGGTGCGGGGGATCAAACCCCGGTCCCCTGCAAGAGCTGTCAGTGCTCTTAACTGCTAAGTCATCTCTCCAGCCCCATAATCAAATATTTTTATAACAAAAATCAATGCAACAAATGTCTAAGTAAAAGGAATACTTCACATTTCTGCTGGAGGATCAATCAGTTCTATATATTCTGATGCATAAAAATCAGATAAAGTTTAGGAGTTCTTTATAATAGTTTTCATCTTTTGTGAATTAAGTACAAATTCAATGGCTAATGTCACTTAATGCAGTTTCTTCCCAATTACACACATAAATTAAATAGCAAAAAATATATTTCTATCTCTTCATAGAAAGCCAAGATAACTTCCTGAACAGGAAAAAATGAAAATATACAAACGTGTAACATGCTGTTGGATAAGCTTGTCCTCCAAGTGGCAAGCCCGACTGGCAAGCGATAGATAAATAGATGCCTTCTTCTCAGCTTCTCACCTGCTTGCTTCAAACTAATTGGACCACAAGACTCTCCATAGGAGGAGAGGGGCAGAGGAAGACAGTCACCCCTCCCACCCAATCAGTCAGCCCTAACTGCATGGGGGCTGACTAAGGATAGGGACAAGAAAGCCAGAGAGAGGAAAGGTGCTTTACCATCTTGAATAGCCAGCAGGAGGTTTGGAAGTTGCAGTCAGGATGCAGGGGAAAAAACCCAAGGGTGCCCATACATCTGTAAGTACTCCCTCACTGCCATCATATGTTCTGTTAGCAAGCCCAATAAATCCTTTTGTTCCCTACACTGTAGCTTGGAGGAATACTGTCTCAGTTTGTGTGGGGGAGGAGGAGGCCCTGAGGTGAACCTGGAAGCCAAGAATGCCCGCCTCCCAGCAGTAAATTTAACTATTCTAAGTACTATGGCAAATTCATTGATGAGCTTTTGGGGATTGAGAATCTTAACTGTTTTTTAAAAGTAACATTAAAAATATCTATATTCTCACCATCAACAATGTATAATGAGCAGGGCATAATGGCACATGCCTTTAGTCCCAGCACTTGGGAGACAGAGGCAGGAGGATCTCTATGAGACCCAAGCCACCTGGACTATACAGTGAGTCCCAGGCCAGCTGAGGCTACAGAAGACCCTGTCTCAAAACAACAACAAAGAACTTATAATGAATAAAATTCACATTATGCTTTCTACTTTCAACAAATACAAAGAAAATTGTTCATTCTATATGCAAAAGTATAGAGGCAAAGCTGAAGCCACTGTTCACTAGCCCCAGAGTCATTCCCTTTTGTCCCCTCTTATTACTACCACTGTCATGAAACTGGGAAATTCATTTCCTAACTTATTCACATAATTAATTGAATTGGGTTTTTCTGTTATCATAAATGGTATCACACTAAAAATACCTACTTTAAATTTAATATTAGTTTTGAGATTGACTGATCAATCTACTTACTCTTGACTATTATAAATACTGATACTGGACCACCTATGTATATTTTTTATTCATCCATTTCTCCACTGTTGAACATTTAGGTTATTTCTAATTTTTCTCTATTACAATGTTTTAACAAATATCTCTGAATAAGTCTTTTTTGTATATATGTAACAGTTTCTCTAAAGCAATAGAGGTGCTCAACTTAGGAGCTATTGACAATCAGGCCTAAATAATTCTTAGCTCTTGCTGTCTGTCATATAAATTACAGGTAGTTAAGTTTAGCGATATTCCTGACACCTATTCAGTAGATATCAATAATATTTACCATATATAATAACTGTGCTGAATAGTTTTTGTCAGTTTGACACAAACTTAGAGGCACCTGAGAAAAGGGAACATCATTTGAGAAATTTCCTCCATCAGACTGACCTGTGGCCTTGTATGTGAAGCAACTGATGTAGAAGGATCCAGTCCACTGTGGGCAGTGCCATCTATGGGCAAGGGGGCCTGGGCTGTAGTAAGAAAGGCAGCTGAGCCAGCCAGGGGAAGCAAACCAGTAAGAAGCATTCCTCCATTGTCTCTACTTCAGTTCTTGCTTCCAGGTTCCTGCTTGGGCTACTGACCTGGCTTCCCTCAATGATGGACTATAGCCTTTAAGTTAAAATACTGCCCCCGCCCCCCAAGTTGATTTTGGACATGCTGTTTATCACAGCAACAGAGTAGCAAATTAGGACAATAACCAAAATTACCTTCAGGTACTGCAAAATAGCCCTACTAGTAAAACAGCCCCTTTTGAGAACCACTGCCCTGAATTCTACAGAAAAGCACATGGGATGTATGTGTACTTTCCATTTAACTGGATAATGCTCAAGTGTTCAAATAGCTCTATCAATCCACATTCCTATCAGCAAATAACACTTGTTTCCAAACATATTCAACAAACTTGGTAATTTGTTTAATTTTCCAAAGGGAGTTTGACAATTATTTAAGAACAAGGGGTATACATGTGCCTTGACTAAGAAATAATATGAAAACTCTAAACTTTAATAGGGAAAATAACCTATATTATACTTTTGTATCTTTTGTATTTGCTTTTTTGTGTGTTTTTTTTTCTTTTAAAAATTCATGTTATTAGTATTAATGTACTGAATTACTTCAAACTTCTTAAAACTATTCTCACTGAAAGATTCACTATTATAATACCGGATCTACATTTCCTAATAAAATTTTGAAGACCAAACAGTTTTCAATAACTCACTTGAAATATTTTTAATATCATTGTTTGTGGTTAAAAAAAATTCCACTTCTAATGTTGACCTTTAAATATAAAAGTAGACCACACATATATGACTGGACATTCACAATAGAATATCCACCAAGAGTTGGGCATAAAGAGACAAAAAGACAAAAATCTTTCATAATCTGATGTAAGACATGAAGCAACACATCAAAAAAGCTCAAGGAACTCCACATACTATAAACTCAGAGATCCATGTAGAGACACATTATAATCAAACTGTTGTTAACACAAAAGAATCTTGAACTCAAGACAGAAGTAACCTATTGTGTGAAAGAGATCCTCAATAAGATTATTCACAATCTCTCATCAGAAAACATGGAAGCCCAAAAGTAGTTAAGATTACATATTTAAATACAGAAAGAAAAAAACCTCATTACAGTTCATTTTATTTGTCAAGGTGAATAGGCCATGGGGTGACTAGACACGATCAAAAAAAGGACATAACAAAAGTGCTAACAGGAAACTCCTACCTGGCAATCAGATTGGGGTATTAATCTTTTCCTGCCTTCAAATTCAAACTGAAACACTGCATCTTACATCTCAAACTGGCCAGCTTGCAAACTAGAACTTATACCATCACTTCTGATTTTCAATCCTTCATACTGAAACTAATAAACCTTTAGCTCTCTTTGGTCTCCAACTTGGGTCAAGTATAGATCTTAGGACTTTCCAACATTCATAATAATGTGAGTCAATTACTCATAAAAATCTATGAGACTAGGGATGTAGCCCAGTGTAAAATGCCTCTGCTTAGTGCAATACAAGACCTTGTTATACACACACACACACACATACATACACAAACACACACACACACACCCCTTCTGTTTTTTATTTAGATATTTTAAAATATGTCCATTCACATACTCCCTGAGTCTTTATATTTCTTGATAACCCTATGCTGTGTGACTTTTCCAGGGGAGATATAATCCCTATCTATCCTAGATAGTGCACCAATAAACCAAAGAAAGAATCATTTTCCTATTCTCACTTGATGAAACTGATGACTTTACTGAATTTCTTACAGGAGCATAGGCAATTCAAACATAGATAAAGTGCCAGGAAGTCCCCTGGGCAATGCACAGACACCTACACCACCGAGAAATTTCCAGGGCAACTGACAACTACCCCACTGAATAATCCCACCTCATTAAACTGCCTCTTGTATAATTTCAAGGAAAGGAAGCCCTTATGAACCTCCTGAACCACCCCTCTTCCTCCATGAGGTAATGTTAATTGGCCCAATATATGAGAGCTTCATGCAGGTGACTACAGATGCTCTACTTCACCACTGTCAATAAAATTTTAATCAAATTAAATATTAAAATTCCACAAACAAAAAAAGAATGTAACTGTGGTAGAAGTGTGCTTCAAAAGTAAGACCAGGTATAGCAGTGTGTGCCTTTAATCCCAGCACTCAGGAGACAGAGGCAGGCAGATCTCTGAAAGTTTGAGGCCAGCCTGGTCTATAAAAATGAGTTCCAGGCCAACCAGAACTACACAATGAAACCCTGTCTCTAAAGAAAATGTTTTTCTGACAGGTGTGGTGGCACATGCATTTAATCCCTGCACTTGGGAGGCAGTGGCAGGCAGATCTCTGTGGGTTTGAGGCCAGCCTGTTCTACATAGTGAGTTCTAGGACAGCTGGGGCTACAGGGAGACCCTGTCTCAAAAAAAGACCAAAAGGAAGGAAAAAAAAAAAAAAGAAAGAAAATATTTTTAATTAAAAAAGAGGGAGGGACCAATGCCTTTCCAAATAAATATTAAACAGAGCTACTAGTATAGATTTGCTCTATAGATAAGACTAAAAGGAATCCTTAAGTATACATGAAAGGTAACTCTACTGCAAGCCTTATGAAGAAATAGATGCCTCCAGTGCACATGGGCAAATATAAAGACTCTTTGGTGTATACCATTACTGTTAAATACCTACTATATGGAGTTGGAGAGACGGTTCAGTGATATAAGAGCACTGGCTGCTCTCACAGAGGACTCAAGTTTGAGTCCCAGCACCCACACTGTACATAACAAATATCCATAACTCCAGTTCCAAAGGATCCAAACACCCTCTTTTGGCCTCTGCAGGTACTGCACACAAATGTTGCACTTATATACATATAGGCCTGGCTACCTAATGTTTCTACCATTGTTTTTGGAAAGTGCCTTAATTTATGACTTTCTCTGTTCTGTTACTATAAAAATTTCATCAAACTGTTTCCACATTGGAATATGGAATTTAGAATAACCTAAATCTGTGTTCCTGGGCAATGGTCACTCATATTTGAGTCCAGAATAACTACCTCTTATCCCCTTTGAGATATAAAGCTTACACAGATTCAATGAAATCCCTGCCAAATTCCAATTACTTTGTTGTATAAACAGGAAAAGGCACTGCAAGATTTATTGGGGAGGGTGAGAATATTTTAAAACTAGTAGCCACTGCATTATATACTTTTAAATTAAGTGGCTCATTTGGTAAACGAATTATATTTCAAACTCTTAAAAATATAGATCTATTTACTAGTTTTATAATATTCTTTATTTTCTTTTAAAAATCTCATTCCTTGAAATGTGTTTAATTAATCAACATATACCTCCTAAATCTTCAGCATTAGCTCTGACTACTCTTCTGACCTCTACACTAGAATTACTCCACTTGGGCTAAATGTAAAACACAAGGAAACCCATTGCACACAAGGTCTTCACCCTACTTCCTCAACTTATTTCTTTTCCTTCCAATTAAAAAAAGCAATTATTTCAAAACATCAAACATTCCCCTTCCTCCAATTCCTCTTCTAACAAAAGCTTTTACTTCCAAATAGAGATCAAAAAATTCAGTCAAAAATATATCATACTTTCTCCTTCTCAAAGCCCTTGAGTAGTTTTCTACTTAACTATGGAATAAAATTCCACCACTCTTCAGTCTCTCATGAAACAGATCAACCCACTTCTTCTAATGTCATTCTTGAACCTCTCAGTCAGTGTGCACCATTTTTTAGCATACCACAGATTTTTGTGTCTGGGTTCTTTAAGACAAAAATTTTTACCACTTAGCTAAATTCCTCATCCACCAAAGATTTACAGGCCTTCATTATTTTCAAAATGCATAGCTTTCCTCATATCTAAGAAACTACCAGATTTCAAGATGTCTACCCATTTTAGAAATGGTAAAATGCTGGATAGATAGATAGATAGATAGATAGATAGATAGATGATAGATAGGTAGATAGATAGATATAAATGTATAAAGACACAGCAAAATACAATAAATTTCTTTCTTTATATTCCCAATTCAGTGTTTACATTTCTTATTTCTTTCTTAGGCCTCTTGGTATAGTGACCAAGTACTACTTACCTCCATTAGATTATAGACTCTCAGAGAAAAATTTAGATAGATAGATAGATAGATAGATGATAGATAGGTAGATAGATAGATATAAATGTATAAAGACACAGCAAAATACAATAAATTTCTTTCTTTATATTCCCAATTCAGTGTTTACATTTCTTATTTCTTTCTTAGGCCTCTTGGTATAGTGACCAAGTACTACTTACCTCCATTAGATTATAGACTCTCAGAGAAAAATTCTTACATCTATGACATAGTAAAAATTTCATTAGAGGGCTGGCAAGATGAAACAGCCAATAAAGTGCCTGCCACACAAGCCTGACAACCTGAGATCAATCCCTGGAACCAACGTAAAGGAGGAAGGGGAGAACTAACTCCACAAAGTTGTGCTCTGACATCTACATGCATGCTAAGGCACATGGCACCCCCCCCTTGCCACACACACACATCATACAATTTATATA
>NW_008352752.1:2061020-2070167 GCF_000622305.1 Nannospalax galili | reverse complement strand
AAAGAGAGTATGGGGAAATAAGACAGGCTAATAACACCTATATCTCACATGTATTATCAGAATAAATTAGAGAATATACATTAAAATCAGTTTGTGAAATGGATCTCATTCAAGTGTAGGATTTAAAAGATATATTTACTAAACTTAAATGTCACACTGCAAATCTGTCACTCTTCAATATCAGAAGCTTCATTACAAAATACAGGAAAATGTTCTCAAATTCCTATGTATTACTGCATCCTAACATACTTCTGTAACATAGAAGTCACCTAGCTCCAGAAAACCACCCTTCCAAAACTTATAGAGAATACAAAATCACAATTATTTTTCTCATTCTTGTTTCTAGTAAGCAGGACTCTCTCCTGTTTCTAGCCCTATTACAATGATTTTTTTTCCCAAGGGGAAATGTCAGATTATCCAAGAAGGCATGTGAAATTTGAAAACAAATAGCATTTGCCTGTTCTTTATTTCAAAGTCACCTTATTTAATTTTTCTGAACTTCCAAACAACATAAAGAAGAATGTTTGAAAGGACATGGACTGAAAGGCCTGACACTAGAAGGCACTTAGATTAAATGTGTAACTTAAGACATAAAAAGAAGAAACTACTGAGAATGTATGCCCACCACTCCTCCACTACCTGAACTGTTATGACGTATTAACTGTTCTCCTCCCTGAAGTTTAGCAGTCTCCTAAACTCTTCTTTCACTGTGGAAAGAGAAAGCCCAAACAAGTTAACCAGGCCACTCTACCCATTTCAAATAGATCTCAGTCTGCTTGAGACAAAAAATAACCTGGCCTCTCCCTGGCTCTCCAATCCTGTCCTAAGATTCTATATGGCACAAACCTGATACGCCAGCAAGTGACCTGATCCAAATTTCAAAACCCAGCTTTAGATTCTTTTTAGGCTTTTGTGCCTTTGTTCATGATGTTCCTCATCCCAGCAAAGTCCCTTCCCCTACCTTTGTCAGCTCTGACCAATCAGTCCTTCAAAGCATAGCCAAGTTTCCTATCCAACTGAAAGCATCTCATGAAGATAAAACTGATTTAATCTCTCCTCAAGTTCCTACAAACCCACCAGCACATCTCTAACTCATTGGACATTTTAGCAAAATTAAAATTACCTTTTAAAAAAATATTATTGCTTTCCAATTTTCATCTTTATAGCTATTCACCTCATAAGTCTCACAAATCTAGTCAATAAACATCTGAACTTAAATGCTAATCTTCATTTTAGTTTTCAAAGAATTATTTCTTTTCATTGATTAAAAATATAATGTGCACCCAATAGTCTTCTTAATAGCTAGTGCGTACACACACACACACACACACACACACACACACATATACTGATGAATACTATACAATAGCAACATAATTGTTGAAGTGGTCAACAAAACTGCTTTCAGATCCATTCCCTAGACTCAGCCTGCGTTGCTCAGTATTACAGACAATTATTTTCCCCAAGGACCCTTGCCCTTGTGTAAGAGTGAAGCACACTAGCAGTGTATAAGCACAAAACAGCAGGCAACATGAGTGGGTTCATTTCTCTCTGCTCTGGAATGTGGATATGATGTGACTAGCAGTTGAATTCCTACTTAAGCCAAATAAACCCTTTCCTCCTCGAAGTTTCTTTTGGTCAGGATGTTTTATTACAGCAACAGAATGAAACCAGAACATGTACTATGGCTCTAGCTTTCTCACAGAGCCTTGGGTTCTCTACTTTGGTTGTAAGCTTGAGCTTATTATTCTGAAAACAGATACTGAGAAAAATCAAGCCTTAAATTCTTAAAAAGTAAAAAATAAAGAATCTAACATTTTGTTAATACTAAAGTATTCCTCATCGGGATAAAGTTTTTACTCTGCTGCAATATTTGCCTGAATTAAGTCAATCATGTACAATAAAAATGTCACTTTTTTGAAACTTACTTAGTAGATGGGAAAATTGGAAAGATTATGGAATTTGGAGTCACTGCAGTCCAAGACATCTGTTCAGAAGGAAAAAAATGTTGAAGACCTCCTGTCAGTGACTTATCATTCAAATCCATAAAACTCAGCCCCTTTTTAGACAAATCAAACTAGACTAATCAGTTAAAGATATATGTTTATCCCAATATATTTGATACATTTCAGATCATAAAATATCAGAGTTGAAAATAATCACCTTAAACATAAGGAATATAAGTGCAATCTATACACAGTTCAGTGCTAGGTAAGATTATTAAAGAACCTCTCAACTCTTCTTTCAGTATTACATAAACTCTCCCCCCAACAGAACAAGATTGCTAAAATAATTCACTCACTCTTCATTACATTATTTCAGGAAATAAGAGTACTTCCAGAACAGAAAGAGCACGTATGATTTTTCTCTTGCGTAAACAGCATATCTTTTGAATACATGTTCTTGATCTCAACACAAAAAAAGGTAATCCCATTTGCCTCCAAATTAAAGTGAAAGATCAATTAAGATGATAAAATCTAGAAGAATGAGCAATGTAAAGGTGAAAGAGGGCCCTACATTAATAGCAAGTATCTGCTGAGCATGAAATTCCAGACATTTATATAAACCGCTTACTTAAAGCATCATGATACAATTTCACAAAACAGTTAGAAAATTTTTCCAAGCTATCTCACCAACAAATAAATATAGTAGAATTTCATTTCAGTTATAACTGGATTTATATTGTAATACTATTAACAATTCTCCCTTTCTCTGGAATAAGATGCATTATGGATAATTTCAATGTAAAAATAATTTTTTTTTTTTTTTTTGTCTTTTGAGACAGGGTCTCCCTGTAGCCCCAGCTGGCCTGGACCTCGCTTTGTAGATCAGGCTGGCCTTGAACTCACAAAGATCCACCTGCCTCTGCCTCCCAAGTGCTAGGATTAAAGATGTGCACCACCACAGCCGGCTAAATAAATACCTACTCTTTTACAAATCTTTTTTTCAAATACTTAACAAAAATAATATTTGTTTAAATCAGAGAGAGCTTTACTTAACCTCTATATTCAAGTTCTACAAATAAACATATTACCAGGACCTACCTCATAAAGTTCTGAATCATTCCAAATTAATATTTCTCACAAACAATGACTCAAAAATGAGATCAGCATATCTTAGCCATCATCCTATCTATTTGCACATGGCTGATTCATCATATGCTAATAGACTACAAGCCTTGCTGGGTCTTCCTAATCAACCCATCTTACTAGTTGGCTAATGTCTGAAAATAGGATGAAACGCTGAGTTATTGTCTAAGATCCTTTGCCCAAATTTTGTCATCCACTTTCTAGTAGCTACACGGGCACCAATCCTCCATACTACTCCTTAAAAAAAGAAATAAATGCCACTCTAAGGAATAAATAGTACACGGCAACCACACACATTATATAACTGAAACAAAAATGTGATCATCACATTTACATTTACTGTGCATAATGTATTTTCTAATTGATATTTTCTAACTTTAAAATGCCAGTAGCAGCCCACTAAGCCTACCTCACACACACTAACTTACACTCCACTGACAGTGTACTTATATAGCATGAGTGCTTGTCCTTCCTTTCCACAATGAAGAAGAAAAAGGTGAGAGGAACAAAAAAAAAAAGTGCTCTCTAGCAAATCAGAAGAGTTAGTATCCTTCAATACTAAAGGTATGAATGTTGCCCTGCAGAAGCCACCAGCTGACAACACCTGGTGCCCAGCTCATGCTCTTCCCTTTTCATTCTCCCCTCACCCACTACCATGTCCTCAAAGGTTTTCCCTAAGATTATTCTTGGAGTATGTAGCTATTAGTGACTTCTTTCTATTGACTTTTTAATCACTGTAAAGTACAGAATTAATTTTAACTATTTTGTGTACAACTCAGTACATTCACAATGCTTGGCTATCATCAATCAATATCCATCTCCAAAACTTTACATCATCTCAAACAAACTGAACCTATCACACAATTATTTCCCAATCCTTCTTTTAGGTAACCTCTCTCTGATTTTTACAAGGCTACCCAGTAGACACATACAAATGAAGTGAAAGAATAATGAACTTCTACAGACATATGACCAATAAAATTCTGCTAAGTTTATTCACCGACCCAAACCACTTATTTCACCCATACAAACTTTAGTACAATAAACTACAGATTCTTTTATTAGCATTATTACAATATCAAAAACAATTTTTAGTACTTTTGAATAATGCAACTACAGAAATACAATCAACCAAACTATAAGATTTGTTGTCACAAAAATTTTCATTGGTTTAATATTGTAATGACTTCGAAATCATTTCTTATATAAACTGTTTCTATAATGAGTTATAACTCAGTACAAAAAAAACTGTTTCAAACAAAACTTTCCATAGACTACCATCATCAGTATTGCAAAGTCATTGGAGAGAATATTGTTTTACTAAAGCTCCAGCATATTAGTAAGTCAAAAATGGAGCCTCAGCAGAGCACCGTAACAATAACCCAGGAAAGCCTGTGAGTACCATTATTTTATATAAACAATCATGGCTAATTAAAAAGGCCTATTTCTTTAGTATAACTTTAATGGCGTTTTGATTAACCTGTGTATTTTCTCAATAGTATCATAAAATGTGAAGATATGATTTCAAGTTTGCAAAAAAGAAAAGAGTCCAACTAGAACACTGAAGAGATATATGAAAAATCCTATAAACAATATTTCTATTCCTATGAGAAGATTCATTTTGATCCACTAATGTCTGATTTCATAAGATAAAAAAAGTCACTTTCAAAATGTATTAGAGGAAATAAAAAACAGGCTGAATCAAACAATCTATAACTTTACATATGTTACAATAATTAAAAAGAAATTACCAAGAAAGCAAGAAAGAAAGAAGGCAGGCAGGCAGGCAAGAAGGGCAGGAAGGGAGGAAGGGAGGAAGGGAGGAAGGAAGGGAGAGAGGAGGGAGGGAAGGAAGGAAGGAATGAATTACCAGTCAGGCATGGTGGTGCATGCTTTTAATCCAAGCACTCAGGATGCAGAGGCAAGTAGATCTTTGTTAAGTTTAAGAAGGCAAGCCTACACAGAGATTTCCAGGCTAGCCATGGCTGCATAATGAGACCCTTTTGTATATAAACAACCAAAGCTCAAAATATGAAATACAAAGCTAAATTTAAACAAGGAAAAAAATAAAAACATGAGTATTATATAATGTCTTTCTTAATCCTCTGTATTTTTACTAATGCAAAATAACTCAATTTAGAATGTATAATATTAATGTTCTTTAAAGTTTGTGATTATAAGGGATTACATCCAAGATCAAAAGCAGCGCTGCATGAATACTAATATCACATGAACTAACTACACAAAAATTTGCTACTGTTCAACTTCTATATCACCTGAGAGTAACTAATCAAGAAAATTAACACTTAAGATGTTTTTAAAAAAGCAAAGAAGCATTCTAAGCTGGGCATGGTAGCGTACACCTTTAGTCCCAGCACTTGAGAGACAGAGGCAGGTGGATCTCTGTGCGTTCAAGGCCAGCCTAGACTACATAGTGAGTTCCAGGCCAGCTGGGGCTACAGGGAGACCCTGTCTCAAAAAGACCAAAAAAAAAAAAAAAGAAAAGAAAGAAGTGTTGTATATATGTGTGTGTTTAGATAAAGTTGTGTCACTATTTTTATTCAAATTACTTTCGAAGTATTTGATTGAAGATACTATTTCTTGAAAAACAAGAAATGGCTGATATGTTTTTGGTCTCCATAACCTGAATAACTCACGAGTGACAAACATAGCATATTCCTGAAAACTAATCTTGTAAAACAAATGTCGACTTCAAAAAGAAAACTGTTTTCAGATATTATTTTTAAATGTTACTAGATAAGGTCTGAGGTTTAGAAATGCAATCAGCTATTAAATTCTACATGGCTATCATCACTCAACAAGGGAAAACGTCTAGCCATTGAGTAAAGCAAAGCTAGAAAGTAATTTACAAGATATACAAGTAATTCTACATCATAGAACATTGTTTTTCATATCTTGACTGTATACAATGAAAAGAAAAATTTAGGCCTATCAAATATTTTATAGAAATCAATAAAATTGTACTCAATTCATTGACGTGCTCTCCTGCTATTCTGGAGGCTAATAAAATTAGCTCCTGAAAAGTAAAGTGTAACATTGAACTAAATTCTGGGCTGGAGAGATGGCTCAACAGTTAAGAGCACTGACTGTTCTTGCAGAGGACCTGGGTTCAATTCCCAGCACCCACATGGCAGCTACGAACCGTCCTTAACTCCAATTCCAGGGGAATCCAAAGCCCTCTTCTGACCTCGTGGCATTGCAGGACACGGGTGCACTCACATACATGCAGGCAGTAGTACACTTGTACACATAAAATAAAAATAATAGAATTATTTTTTAAAAAATTGAACTAAATTCCTAAAGCATTCAAGTTCACCATAAATTAGCTATTATCATGAACTTCAACCTTAAGAAAGAGAAGAATATATAGCCAGAAGTCATAGTAACTTTCTAAACAAAGTCACTAATTTCCTCTTCGCCATTTACCAAGTAGCTCTCTGGGTGTCATGAAGAACTTGAAGCTGCCTGGCTTGTGGGCAACATACACAGTCTACTTCATACAAAATTAACCAACAAATCAATGAATGGTTTAAGCCATATTGACACTTTTCTTTCTCTTCAAAAAGACACATTTAAACTGGGTATGATTACATGTACTCCAATTCCAGCACTGGTAAGGCTGAGGCAGTAGAACTGAGTTTTGAGGTCAGCCTGGACAACTAAAAGAAAAAAGGAAGGAAGGAAGGAAGGAAGGAAGGAAGGAAGGAAGGAAGGAAGGAAGGAAGGAGAGGGAGGGGGAAGGCATGCTGGGAGGGAGGGAGGAAGGAAGGAAGGAAGGAAGGAAGGAAGGAAGGAAGGAAGGAAGCAAGCAAGCAACAGCAGCAGTTAAAAGGAAAAACAGATGGATTATGTACTTCACAGACTGCAGAAGTGATGGCCTCTGTATGTGTGGATGTCTGTGTGGTGTTTTTACAAGCTTGTGTATGTGCATGTATCCACGCACTATGGAAAGCAGAGAGTGATGTCAGGTATTTCTCACTGAACCTGGAACTCATAGCTATTACTAGGTTGACTGGTCAATAAGCTGCAAGGACCCACCTATCTCTGCTCCCACTCCCACTCCCACCCCCTGCCCAGAACTGTGGTTACAGACCAGCACTGTGCCACCAATCCATGGGTGCTGGGGATCTGAATTCAAGTCTTGATGTTTGCTCCGTAGGCACATTACCAACAAAAGCTATCTCCCCACCACCTCCAGGCCTACCTTTTTAAGGCCTGTTTGCCTTACGAGGTAATGGGTTCAAGAAGTAGAAGCTACAAAGTCTGATGCCTATACGTAAGGCCAGGGGGAAATGTGTCTGCCAGGTTTCTGGCTTGAACAGCTATCATGATGAGGATCATGATGAGGCTGCCATCCACTGAGATTTTAAAAATAATGAAAAAAAAAAAAAACTTCAAAAGGAGAAACAGGTTTTATAAGATTATAAATTCAGCTGCACATATGTACATTAAAGAATGCAATTTCCTATGGACCATCCAAAAGTAGAATTTTCTAATGAAAATTCTAACAGAGCTCTAAAAGCTCAAAGATAAAATCAAGGTTAGAAATGTAAGATAACAGACTGTTCAGAAGCTTTTGCTCTAACACTAACCTCTTGCTATCTCCTTTGTTATCCTTGACCACTCAGTTATTCTTCTATAATTCTCTAATAATTTGTTACTATGATCTCTCTCTATCTCTCTTTCTCTCTTTAAACCTTTTAAATTTGACCTCTCAGTTACTCTTCTATAATTCTCTAATAATTTATTACTATGATCTCTCTGTGCCTCTCTTTCTCTCTCTTTAATGCTTTTAAACTATGAAGAAAACTAAGTTTGCCACACCCTTTGCAAGGTAAAGTGATTGCTACTGGTCAGGGCATTTTGCAGGTAGTTTTGCAACCTCAAGGAAAGATAGAGTAATGATCAGAACCACTTCCCAGACCAGTGGAAAGCAAAATCAGTACTCTAAACCAAAACAGAAAGGAGGTAAAGAACAGAGAACAGGGAGGGCGGGTAGGAGGGAGGAAGGAAGGAAGGAAGGGGGGGGGATGGGTATATCTGGAAAATAAAGAGGCAGCCAGAAAATCAGTAACAGAACAGAAACAAGTAAGTCCAGAAAGATAATCATAAATCATGTCAGAGAAAGAACACACTTACCTGTTTACCTCCATCTGATTCTACTGTCACTGGATGCAGGCCTACTTATTACTTCCCAATGATTTTGCTATACTCAGTTTTAACAATTACAGCATTTGGCCAGAAGTTTAGCCTATGGTGGCATGGCTTGAAAGAAAATGTACAATAAATAGCAGACAATTCTATCACATAACCATAAAAAGAAAATTATGACACTGTAAACAAACTGTGATATTGCACAATATAAATTCTGTAGTCTGACAGTTTTCTCTTTTAATTTCTACCAAACCACATAGAAAAAACTGTCAACCTCTGAGAAGATAAAAGTGTAAATCCTCAGAGTAATTGCTAGTAGGGTAGACTAGAGGGTCACAATTACAAAAGAAGCTTCAGGCACTTTAACTTACTTAAAGTACCAGAAAGCTGTGTATATTACCAGGAGTCACCTGACATAACTTCTAAGCTTAAAGGGTCCTAAGAGATCATTTGGTTTTCAAGATATTTTAAACCTCTTCTGAGAACGCAGCAGATCAAATCACAATGGTACCCTATCAAAACACTGTGTTTCAATGAAACTAAGACAATCGTTTCAGTATAGCTTCAATAAGTGAATATTATGGGACAAAAAAAAGAAAACCTTTACACAAAAATGGCTGCCTCCAGCCAGGCACAGTGGTGCACCCCTTTAATCCCAGCACTTCAGAGGCAGAGGCAGATGGATCTCATCTCTGTGAGTTCAAGGCCAGTCTGGTCTACATAGTTTGAGTTCCAGCTGGCTATAGGGAGACCCTAGCTCAAAAAAGACAAAAATAAGGGGGGGGGGGGAGATGAAGCCCCAAATGGCAGGATTATTTACTTTGAAAAATCTAAGAAAATAAACTGAAAAGACATTCACTTACAAAAAAAAAATTCTAAAAGT
>NW_008352752.1:2006273-2060674 GCF_000622305.1 Nannospalax galili | reverse complement strand
AAAAATAAGGGGGGGGGGGGTAATGAAGCTCCAGATGGCATGATTATCTACCTTGAAAAATCTACAAAAATCAACTGAAAAGTCATTCCATTACATAAAAGAGATTCTAGAAGTGACTAGTTATGAAATAAATACGCCAAATAGTATTTCTTCAATTTATAGTAAGTTGGATAAGAAAGTATATATATAAACTTTAAGGATATTAATGAGTTTAATACAAAACATAAAGAGAGCAAGCATGAACACAAATAAGCATAAAATAATCAGTGGGACAGAAGACCAAATGATAAAGTTCCTGACATCAATGGGAAAAAAAAAAACAAAAAAACATGATTCATTAAGTAATAATAGTGAACAAATTAATTAAAAGCTAAAAAAAAATTTGGACCCTCAATCTCACATTATACAACTAAAAATAATCTAAAAGTAGTTACAAACCCAAAAGTTAAAATTGAAAGCTTAAAATGTAAATGAGCTAGTATATAAAAATAAGGAAGGGACTGGGAATGTAGCTCAGTGATAAGAATGTTCAACTAGCAACACAAGGGTATGGGTTCCATTCCCAATATATGAAGACACACAGGTAAGAAAAGCTTAACTATTAAGGAAAAGCAAGGTTTAACTTTATAAAATGTAAAACTTGTAGGAACACAAAAGAAAAGAAGAAAGTATAAAGTCGGTGAAATCCAGGCCAGTAGGAGTTGTAATGCAGGTTGCTTCTCTTGGATTTCTGCCAGGTAGCTACTAAGACACTTCCAAAAGTGTCCATTCTGGGGAAACTCTAAATTTAGAGTTTGACTTTAGGGGCTTGAGAGGTAGCTCAGAGCATGGGCTGGTACTACAGAGGACTCAGATTAGAGTCTCAGCACCCACATGACAGCTAACAACCATCGGTAACTCCAGTTCCAGGGGATCCAACACTCTCTTCTAACCTCTAAGGGCATTACATGACATGGGTGCACCTACCTACATTCAGGCAATATACTCATACACATAAAAAAATAAAAATAACAATGCCCAGTGTGGTGCCGCATGCCTTTAATCCCAGCATTTAGGAGGCAGAGACAGATGAATCTCTGTGAGTTAGAGACCAGCCTGGTCTATATAGCAAGTTCCAGGCCAGCTGGGGTTACAGGGAGATCCTGTCTCAAAAAGACCAAAAATAAAAAATTAAAATAAAAAATAAATTAAAGTTTGACTGTAACCATTAGTTATCAACAAACAGAATATACAACTCTGTATCCAGGACCTACAACTTGGCCTCCTTCTTGCAGTGCTTATTACTTTAATTCAATCAGAGAATAGGGGTTATTCCTCTTCAGTGAATCATGTGTAAGGTGGTCACATCTAAAGTAGGGGCTCACTAGTCTGGTGATTCTGAAGCTTCTCTAATTCAAAATGATGTCTAATTACTTTAGATTCAATCCTTTTATCTTAAACTTAAGAACAAAAAATTTCAGCAACTCTAGGAAATAAAAGAATCCTGCTAACCTACATCTGTTGCCCAACTTTCTAAACATTTGCAAGACAAAACTGACTTCTTCTCACCTAACAGTGAAGAGAACTTTAAAGAAATTCCCAAGTTAAGATACACTCACATATAACCTAACAACACTGTAAGAATTGTGCTTACACAAACTAGACAGTGTAAATTATCACCCAATATGGTAAAGCTCAGTAACAGAGCTCTTGCCCAAGCATGCCTAAGGCCCTAGACTCAATCTCAGTACCTCAGACAGACAAACAGGACTGCCATGATGGTTTACACCTTTAATCCCAGCACTCAGGAGGCAGAGGCAGGCATATCTCTGTTGCACTGAGACCAGCCTGGTCTACATAGCAAGTTTCAGGCCAGCTGGGGTTACAGGGAGGCCCTGACTCAAAAAAAAAAAATGGTACGAACAAAAGGAAGAAATGAACGGAGGAAGGGAAGAAGGAAGGACAAGCCTTAGACATAAGGTAGATAATGTTGCTGCTGGTATATGGAGCAGGATGTTTAACATAAACTAATATAAACTCTTATGTAAGTAGAAAGAATAAAATACAATAAAAAGTGCAGTAAGTGAATATATCTGCAACATCAGTATTTGTCATCACCAAGTATTTTGTGCTGCACATAATTACATGCACTAGAGTTCTATCATGATTGGTAGTGTAGTAGGTTTACAGCATCACCACAAACATGTAAGTAATGCACATAATGCACTATGACCTCACAATGGCTACCATGTCACTAGACAGTAGAAACTTTCAACTTCCATTATAATCTTATGGGACCACCATCATTGTATATGGTCCACTATTACTAAAAACATCATTACTCAGTATATCACTGTAATTATTTTTAACATTTATTTCTATGAAATTTCCACAAATAGTACTGCTTACTATAATAATTTAAGAAAAACCTTTTCCTAAAGGCAGGCTAAACTATCATACGATTGAACTGTCACTGTGATTACATACCCACAGAAGGATTTTCTTTGCACATATATCACATATATACCACAGCTAGCATGCCATGTTACCATACAAAATTAAATGCAATTTTTTTTTTTTTTTGGTTTTGGTTTTTTGAGGCAGGATATAGTCATAGATGGCCTGGAACTTGATATGTGAACCAAGCTGGCCTCAATCTTACAGACATCTGCCTGCCTTTGCTCCTGCCTCTGCCTCTAGAGTGCTGGGATTAAAGACATGCACCACGACTGGCTACAACCAATTTTTAAAAGGCAATCATTCTTAAAAAAAAAAAAAAAAAGGTAATCAAGGTAATCATTCTTCTAAATACAGACTTCATGATCAGCAAACTATTAAGTAAGCATTCTTGTCTTAAAAAATTTATGAAAACTTGTAATCATCTACAATACCTACCCCTATGGTCAAATATTTTAAGATGTTGTTTTTAAAAGTAATTCAGTAACTACCCTTTCTAGGCAACCAAGCTAAGAAATATGATAAATCTGCACCTACTAAACAGTCCGTGTAGTCAGCCACAGAAACCACGCACAGCACTAAGCGATGACTGAATGACATTATCTTTAGATGTTTAATCGAATTCATGAATATTTAATGCCAAATCCTATACTCTATAGGCTCCAAGAGCTCTCTGTCCAGTTCAGGATAGGCATTGTGAATACACACTAATAAATAATTATAAAATAGGTATGTTTAGATACATACACACCTACTCCTTTATCCTTAGTTCGAAAGATTTAAAAAAAAAAAAAAAAACCTCTAAAAACCAAAAATTATCAACAAAACTGGACCCAAACTAATGTGAGGCTGTTTACAGCCTTTGTTATTCTATTTAATGTAATGTCTCTTTTTAATGTAATGTGTCTATTATTTAATGTAATGTGTCTTTCTGGGGAAATCCATATGTAGACTGAGATGACTGCTCCTATCCACAAGTGCTTTCATGATATAAACACCTATGGCATCCTAACTTTCAAAATGGGTTTACTTATGACAAAGATACCACGATGGGCTTAGGATATGTAAACCAGGTCCAGAAGACATAAAAAAGAATTATTTCAAGAAGCAAAGGAGTCAGCTGAGGCAGGTAAAATGTATGCTCAGAATAGCATTCAGGAAAAAAAAAGGTAATCCTGTCTTAGGCCTCACAACACTATCCTTGAAAATATTAAATCAATCCTTTCATGCCACTAATAAACACATCTTTTTCCTACGGCCTTTTTTGTTTTAAGATATCTGAGCCATCAAGCCATATTTACAGTCTATTCCCCAAAGGGCTAAGAAAATTACCATATCAACTTCAGATTTTCACCCAAAAAGTTTGTTTTCATAGCTGGTTCATACAATCTTATTCCAAATAAATGTACACTTTCATTAAGCTCATTCAAATACAGTTAGTCTTGATTACGCAGATATAATCAACCAACCACAATGTAAATTATCCATTAGCAGAACATGGCATCTAACATTGTCATGACAGCACTAGGCATTTTACACACACACCCACACACACATGCACACCTGTAAGGTAGTTACTGTTATTCTGACCATTTTTAAGATGAAAAGTTAAAGCACTATGAGGCCAAGAGGCTAGCAGACATGGCATTGTTATAGATAGTACAGTAATACAGAATTTATGAAAAATATTAAAAACATTATTAAGATAAATGATACATTAGAAGGCTTCTATCACTTGGACATGCAACAAATGTTCCCTTGAGGAGCTGGAGAGATACCTCAGAGGTTAAGAGCACTGGCTGGCTGTTCTTGCAGAGGACCAGGTTTGACTCCTAGCAACCACACATGGAGGCTAGCAACCACACATGGAGGCTAGCAACCACTGAAAACTCGAGTTTCAAAGGATCCAGTGGCCTCTTCTAGCCTCCACTGGCAATGCACACATGTTGTGCACTTACATACACGAAGGCAAAACATTCATACACATAAAATCAAAATAAATTTTAAAAAATGTTCCCTTGAGGGCTGGAGAGATGGCTCAGCAGTTAAGAGCACTGACTGCTCTTGTAGAGGACCCAGGTTCAATTCCCAGCACCCACATGGCGGCTATGAACTGTCCTTAACTCCAGTTCCAGGGGAATCCGAAGCCCTCTTCTGACCTCTGCTGCACTGGACAACACGGGTGCACTCACATACATGTAAGCACTACACTCATACACATAAAATAAAAATAATGAATAAAATATATATTTTTAAATGTTCCCTTGAGTTTAAATCATGACTTGGGTACTCTGATGCAAGATCCAGGAAGCAAGGCAGAGTCAGTATGACCATGCATGCTACATCATCAGGGGAAAAAACATGCAGCGTTTCAATATTAATATTTAAAGAACTAGAATGAAAGAGAAAGTTTGGACAGTTCTAACAGATGATACTCTTTAGCCTATTTTCATCAGCCTTCTAATGTATCATTTTACTTAATAATGGTTTTAATATTTTTCATAAATTCTGTATTACCGTTAATATCTATAACATGCAACTTTACTATTGCACAGGCATTATTTTTAAATGTTTGTATGACATTTATAGACAGATGTAGGTAAATATTTTCTGGAACACATAATGCGTTTTTGAGGAAGCACTTAATCAGAAATTCGTTCTCATAACTCACTTTCTTCTGAAACTCTCCATTCCCACTAAGAGAATTAATGCTACTAAAAGCAGCACACAGGTCTCCATCCAACCACAATCTCTCATTTCTCCAGTTTTAGTCCACAAAGTATATAACATACTGTCAGTCTAGGGATCTATGCACACTGAAAGAACGATCCTAGACAGGTATACAAGCACCACTGCTCAGACTAGTGCAAAGAACAAGACAAAAAGGGAGTTGGAAGGATGATATAAAACATGTATTATTGAACTTAAAATATAATCCTTTATTCATTGGTTGGTCTTCAGTATTCAAATGTGATAATGGCCAATAATTAGTTTTTACTCTTCTTATTGGCCAAATAGAAAGTCAGTAATCTGATCAAGCCCTAAACCTAAACATTAAGAACAAATATAAAAAAAATGCAAAGAAATCTAGTTAATATCTAAAATCTAAACATTAGGATAACAAATACAAGGGAGGAAAAGTCTATCACATGAAATATGCATGAAGGTGGTGGGAGGGCAGACATAAGCAGGACATAAGAGGCTGAAACCTTTGTATGGTCAAAAGGAAAAAGATACCTTTTTACATTTAACACAAGTAAGTTAAGAAATTGACTGGTCCAGCAAACAAGTGCAAACAAATAAAAATACAAGTAGGATATAACTTTACAAAGACATCTTATTCATAAAAGCATAAGCATTGAAGGTTTTCATTTTAGAAGAGGATAAAATGGAAGAAATAAAAAGGTGACAAGCTTTCCTTTTAAAATTAAAGCTCCTAATTCTCAACAATATTAAAGAAAAAGTACTGAAAATATTAATTTACTTTCTAAACAGTAATAATAAAGACAGCTATAGAAGGTTGAGAAGAGTAAAGACTCTTAGGTCAACCAGTCAGAATCCCAGCTCTCTATTAGCTATGTAAATCAGGCATATGATTTACCCTTTCTCTGTTTCAGTTTCCTTAAAAGTTCACAAAAATAAAGAGAGTTAAGCTATGTAAAGTGCTTGGAATATAAAGAAAAAAGGTAAAATAATAACTAAAATGATTATAAAAATTATGAGAATAGAAGTAGCTATTATACTTCCCATAAAGTTTTTTAAAAGTTAACTACTTAGCTTGCACAAGGGCTCTGTGTTCAATTCCCCGCACCATAAAAATAAAAGTTAGTTCAATTCCCTGCACCATTTTTATATGCAAGAAGCATTAAGAAGTTATAAAGGACATGTTAAACAGGTTCATTTACATCATAAAAAGTACATGAGGATCTTGTGTCTTGTACCAGGCCAATTCAGACAAAAACCTAGCATAGAATGAGGGAAATGGGCAGCAAGCCCCAACCCTAGCTTAGGAACTATTGGCAACCGATTACTGTTGGGCAAAGGAGAGTAGATCTTCCTTAAGATCTCTAGATAGGCTGACTAGACTCCAGTGGATGAACTTGCACCAAAGGACATCTCAGTACAAATGCTGGACCAGATAGGACTTAACATAATCGACAGAATGCATGAATTCTGGTTGGGGATTATGGGGAGGTGCATATGGGAGAAGAGGGTCTAAATTTAATTAAGTTCTAGTATACAAAATAAACAAAAACTCAATAAAAGATAATTTTTTTTTCAAAAAATATCAATAAAGAAAATGTTTTAAAAATTAAAAATTTTGTGATTCATTAAAAAAATATTACATGAGAAAAAAAACTGAATCCAGTTAGGGCACCCTTTGTGTGACTCTCGACCATTTACAAAATATGCTTCACATCTCAAGAATGCCCTACCCAACTGAAGCTGCACTTTAGAGAAGAAACAACAGACACAATGCCTCTGCCATGACAAGAATCTTTCATTCGCCATTAGATTCAGAGACTCAAGAGTCCTAGCCTAGTTCTTAATAAAACTCAAGTATCTGGTGATCAAATCCTTCAGGAAGTACACCAAACCTCCATAGGAAAATAACAGGTCAGACGCAGGCACCACACAGCACACAGAACATGGAAACCGCACTTCTATCCCCTTCCCATGGATCCAGACTGGGCTGACTCTTGAGGAAGTCCTTCAGGCAAGCTTTTTCACTTCACCCTGTGATTAGACCTTTCTGCCAGGTTGGACTACTAAACGGAATCCTTGCCAATGCAGAACTTCATTTCTTAGCACAGCTTATCTACATCCTTGGGATCCATTAGTGTCTTGCCCAGAACCACGGGAGAAACGCAGATCAAGCCTGCAACTGGGGTGCTCAACTAGTATGGCATTTTTAGTAAGAGGCCCTAGTGACTGAGGTTGAACCACTTGCTTTCTTAGCAGACAGTTGAAATAGTTGTATTCCTTGACATTCAAATGCGAAGATGTGGTCTAGACAGCAAGACCTAGAACTGGGCCAGCCTTATGACAAAATACTAATGTATAAATGAACTGCTTTGCTAGTGACACTACAAGTATTTGAAGGTTTCCTTTGCAGCCCACACTTATGCAGCAATCACACTAACAATCGGTGGTTTTATTGGGACTGTATTTTGGTGCACTAAGAGAACGAACAAAAGCACTGACAATTCAGCGCAATCCAGCCCAAGCTGGTTAACATGCAACCTGCACGTAAAATTTTCCAGATTTAGTCCCAGTTCAGAGTTCACAAAGGACGCTCTGCAGAAAGTGATGAGACGGGGACCGGGGATCTAAAGGGTGTAAACTTCAAAACCATTCCATTCTCAAAGGCGAAGCTGTTTAGTAACTAGTACTGAAACTCAAACTATTTAGTAACTAGTTACTGAAAACTCAAACTCATTTAGTAATTAGTACTGACCAAACTCTAGGTTGCATTTGGAACAGAATGTCTTGGAAGACTTGTATGTTTCCAGGAAAAATGACAGGGGCGGGGAGGGGGGCACCCTCAACTTTCTGCACAAAGTTTCTCTCAGGCTCGGAGTGGCCTCCAACGTGCACGCTCAAGTGATGAACTGAGGTCACTGCACAGCAAAGGCACGAGAGGGACTCTGGGGTAAGGGGTCAAGGTCCGGGGGCTCCAGGTGCCCGGCTTCCGGCCTAAGGAGGAAACGCGCCGGCCCGGGCGGACGTGAGCAGGGCGGCCCAGGAGGAAGTTGGCTCGGCGCGGGGCGCTGGGCCCAGGGCTCGGCCTTCGGAGGGGCGCAGCCGCGAAGCCCGCCCGCCGTCGCCACCCGCCCGCCACCCCCGTCTGGCCGGTGGCGCGCAGACCAGGGCGGAGCGGGGCCTCGGGTCTCCTCCCGGCCACGCGCTAAGGGAGGCCGGGCGGAGGCGAGCGGGGCTGACTGGAGGGGAGGCGCCGTCACGAGCTCGGCGTGTGCGGTTACCTGTGGCGCGGCAGGGCTCCCCAGCTCTACTCCCTGATTCCTCCTCCCTCCTCTCTCTCTTTCTCTCTCTTTCTCTCTCTCTCTTGCTCCCTCAGCCTGCCGGGCGCTCGCAGAATCAGCCTGGCGGGCCGACCAGCGGGCGAACGGCAAGGGAGGGGGGGAGGGGGCGATGACCGGCGGCCACGTGACCACGCTGGCAACGTCACGTTGGCCGCCTCCCGCCGCAGCGCTCCACCTCTCGGAACCCTGCGGAGAGGCCGTGCGCATGCGCGCAGCGCGGGCGGCCAGGTGTCTAAGGCTGGCAAGGCGCAAGGAGAAAGCTTCAGGTCAGGGGATCCCACCAGCCGGCCCGCAGCTGTGAGCATGCGCGCGGGGCTGTTTTTTGTTTTTTTTGTTTTTTTTGTTTTTCCCCCCTCGGCTCTGGCCCCTGCCTCCTCAAGGTGCGTGGCTGGAGGCTGAAAAAACGCCCTGGGTCTTCACTAAAGGTTCCCAGTGGGCACCGTTTCTCCAGAGTGGGACTTGAGGAGACCCGGCAGCCACTGGGAACCTCCTCAGAACCTGGCACTCCTGCTTGGAACTCGGTCCTCTTGTCCCATGTTGACTTTCACTTCCTCTCCATGTTGGTCTCCAGCTAAGTATGAGCAAACTCATGCCACTCAAATGCACCCAACTCTTGTCTATGAGATCAGCCCAGCTCTTGTCACTATGAAAAGAACCCAACTCTGTTCTGTGGGACTCACGAGCACTTTGTGCAGACGTTGTGATATAACCCATTACGGTATAGAGGTTATTTGCCTGTAAAAAGCACACAGGTTGTATGGATCTCAAAACCTACTGTCTTCAGTCTTTTCTCCCTGGCCTTCAGATGACTGATCAGGCTGACTGCCACACCCAGGTCACTGGCCTGGGCTCCAGCATCACCATGATTTTAAGATTTCCTTTAACCTCCAGCACTGGGATGCTGATGTTGACATGTGTATTAAAGCACTGGAATTGTAATGCTAATGAGAGTGGTAAATGCCTCATCTAGTAAAAGATCTCTTATTAGCCCAGAAAAAAAAAAAAAAAAAAAACCTAGGGAGAGAAAGATCAGACTTTGGAAAGTTAGCTAGCTTCCAAGCAAACTGTGCTGTGCCCACTTCACTCTGGCCTCCCTTATTTTCTAATCCCTTCTTGCTACTGCAGAAAGTAAACGTGTTGAATGGGTTAAGTTAGTGCCCCTGGCTAGATTTAATTGAGCTAATAAATAAAATGTAAGAAGTTCTGGCTAGACTCATTATCATTACGGTTAGACAGATGAATTCTGAGATGTTGGTTGAGAAACAGCATGAGCAACACAATCCTAAGAAATGCGCCCTAAGAAGATGCATCTTATGAAGAAACAGAACAGACCACCCAGTCTTTTTGATGGTGGAAAAGCTATTCATATTTAGTAGAAACTATACTTTGAATATTTATCTTTTCCCAGACTAGCAATACAGCACTCAGCCACATGATCATGAAAGTAAACAGCTGGTATTCTATAGTGTGTACAAAGAACATTTCTCACCCCAGACCTTCACTTTGCTACCAATAATCACCTAGGTACCCAGCTTACCAGGGGGTTAATGAGAGAGACTAGAGAGAAGCATGGGGAAGTGGTAAGAGCAGGAGGTAAATTGGCTAGGCAGTTTAGGGTCAAGACCCCCCCCCAAAAAAAAAGGCCAGTTTTTTTCCTGGCTGAGAGCTGGAAATTCCTTGGATCTGCCAGTAAACTTGTCCCTTGCAGCTAGAGATTCCAGAACTATCTAATCCAAAGATATCTCTGGTTCCACCATAGCCAGAGACTGGGGAGGCCAGTAAGGGAGTCTGGTTTTCCTCTTTTTCCTGAAGTAATACCCTGTTACTGAAAGACCTGCTGAGGATGTGACCTGAACACCTGGAATGAGAACTGGACTGACCAGCTAATCTCCCTCTCCCCTCCTCCCTCCACTAAATCCTTATTAACTCCTGGGGAATGAGACTCAGTGGAATCCATTTCCAGGGACCCCCCTCCTGCTATACAAGACCTCTGCTTTCTCTATCCTAAACTCCCTATAATAATAATTAAAAAAAATACTCCTTTCTAAAACTCACCCTTTGTGGTCTGTGAATTTCATTCTTCAAATTCACAAGACAAAAACCTGAAAGCCTCTGGCTTGAGGTGGCTTTGGTAGCTGTTGAGTTTCTGGGACCCTAGCCTCTCAAGCTAAGCACAACAGAAACAAGAAAGGCTCAATTGCTCTCAAAGACACCCCGATATTCCTGTATCAAAAGCAGCCAGTCATACCTATTACCTCTGTCCTGGAGGCTCACACTAGGAGGTCCACTTGGACTCACAAAAGGCAACTGCAATGGGCACAACAATAACTCCAAGGAGCCAGCTCCTCTCCGGCTTGTCCTGTTCTTTACTCCCTAAGAAACAGCCTAAGGGATCTATCTATAAGACCCCACACAGTTCTCAGAGCACAAGGCTTAGAGTGGTCCCTTAGGTTCTTTCTCCAGCAGTTAAAAAAAAATCTAACCTTGGGAAAAGAAACTAATAGAGCTGATGTTAAACAACTCCATAAAACATAAGCATGGTATTTTAGAGTTATGCTTCTCACAATACAGTTCATGTGTTTAAGGTAGAAGAATTACATTTTCAACCAACATCAACATTCTTAGAAAAATAACACGACATTTGGTTTGTAGGCATTTGTGTGCTACTTGATTCTTTGACATCTATATGCATTCTTTGGGGGACAAAGGTGAAACACACACATACACACACACACACACACAAATACAAATGTCCCCTAGGAAAGGTGGAAGATAAAGGGACAGACAGCCCTTGACAATAACTGACTTTCCCCTAGGCCTCTGCTTTGTGGATGCTGAACCTTGCCTACTCAGGCCAGACTAACACGATAAGAAAATGTACACCTTGAAGTATGGCATTGTCCAAAGGGAAGTGAGAGAATTACAGTAAACATGCCAGTGGAGGACTGGCATCAAGAATCAGCTCCTTTGACTGGCAAGATAGCTCACTGGATGAAGACACTTGCCACCAGGCCTGATGACCTGAGTTGGATCCCAGGGACCCACATACTTGGTGGAAGGCACATCCACCTCCACCAGCAACCTAAAGAATCTGAAGAGAATCATTTTTCTTAAGCTGGATCATGGCCACTTGGCAGAAGGAAAAATGTTTGGCAGATAAACAATATGTGTTCACTACATTCCTTCTGTTAGATAACCAGGACACTTTTCTTCTCATATATAATTGCAAATACTCAGCTAATTTAAAGCATCTCAATATGTACTAATCCTATAACTAAACAGTGACTACTGGTAGTACTTAGCAAGTCGACCATTAATGTTAGGATTTGACTCTGGATTCGTTTTAAACCTCATCCTAATCAAAGAAAACAAAAATGACATCATTCTTTAGAGCGCCTACCAAAAAAATAAAAATAAAAATAAAACTGAAACCAGAAATTGATTTGCGTGTAGTGTCTGCATACCTACGTGTGATAGACTGCTGTCTCCCCTTCCCTTTCAAATTGATTTTTCTCTTCTTCCATTGGAATTGAGTTTTATCTGGGAACACGGCCATCCATCTGGAGGCTGCATTTCCCATTTCCCCTTGTGGCTGGGTGTGGTTATGTGACTCCATTTTCATCCATGGAATGCAAGAAGCAATGTGTTCATTTGCTACATTACTTACTTAAAAGAAATTTTCTCACCCTATGATGCCTCTTCCTCTCTATTCCTGCCATACATTCTATTCCTAAAATATAGACATGGTGATAACACAGCTCTTAGAGTGCACAGCCTAGCCAGAGCATCCAGACAAGACTGCTGGGTCTCCAGATTGCTTTGTGGAAAACTTTCTACCCAACCTGGACCACACCACCAACTTTATTAGAGAGATAAATTAATGTCTTGTTTTTTTAATATTTTATTTATTATTTTATTTACATCTATGAGTGCATTATCTGCATGTAAGTGCACCCATGTTGTGCAAATGCATTTAAGTCATCGACTTTTTAAGCTTTCATTAAAGCCAAATATGTATCCTACCAAATATAGCATATGAGACATTAATTAAGTTGCTATGTGAAGAATCTTGGGAAAAACTATCTAGATCAACTTTTAAAACATAAATAGAAAAGTACACTTGCCCTCATAAGAAATGGAGTTGGTATGTATAAATACATGAAGAATGTTAAATGCCTTAATACTGTAAAGTCCATCTTATATCATTATATTTGTTAATATCACCAGGCAAATGTGCTCAAAGATACTCCCAAAGAAAATGGAGCAGGTCCTGGAGAGAGAACTCAGCAATTAAGAGTACTGGCTGCTCTTCCAGTAGACCTGGATTTGATTCCTAGCACCCACATGGCAGCTAACAACCATCTACAACTCCAGTTCCAGGGGACCCAATACCCTCCTCTGGCCTCTTTGGGCTTTTCACAGCATGGGAGCATTTACATACATGCAGGCAAAACACTTATATACATAAAATAAAATAAAATAATAAAATATAAAATAAAATTATAATAGAGCAGTCAGAAGCTCTATTATATTAAGAGGTAATATAAAATAAACTCAGTAGTAGAATTGACCAATTCAAATCCTGCTCCCTTTGCTTCTTAGTGAAGAAAGTCATTTCAGTTACCTTTGGCGGCTCCAGTTCTGTCTGTGGGGTGGGGATAATGATTGTTCCTAAAGTATTAGAATGTTACTGAACATTAAATGAGATAATCTTCCATATACATTTAGCACATAGTAACCACTGATTAAAAAATAGATATTATTGTTATCTTGGAAACTATCAGAAAAGGCAGTCTGCAGGAAGAAACAAGTTATTCCAAATATACCCTAATGAAAATAGCAAACTTTGGACTTGATTTTGTATATCAAAAAGATAAAGGTTTTTTGCTGTATTGCCAGAATATTGGCTGTGAATATGCCAAAAAACATGGTAGGAAAACCAGTGCCTTTTATCCTGAAAGAAAAAGACATCTCAACACTGTGTCCAATAGATGGAGAAAGAACTTTCAAAATTATCAGTATTGACTTTCAGTCATTCTATGGAAAGACAATGGAGTCCTAATCATAACTAAGCCTCAAAAGTTATTTAAGTCCTTCTTCTCTGTGATAGCCATTATTTCCATTGAACTGATTTCTCTTGATCAGTTATATCAGCAGTTACCATTAAACATGTTTAAGCAGTGGTTTAATAGTATCTTTGTGCCATATGAAAACCATACATTTCTGTGCTGGATAGCTTTAGTGTCAACTTGACACACCTGGGTTGAGGGAGCCTCAATCGGGGAATTGCCTCTATTGGACTGGCCTGTGGCCATGTCTGAAGGGCATCTTCTTGATGAGTGATGTGGGAGGGCCCAGCCCACTGTGGGTGGTGCCACCCCTGGGCAGGTGGGCCTGTGTTGCATAAGAAAGCAGGCTGAGCAGGGGCCAAGGGAGCAAGCCAGTAAGCAGCATTCCTCTATGGCCTGTGCTCCAGCTCCTGCTTCCAGGTTCCTGCCCTGAGTTCCTACCCTGGGCTCCCTGGTGAACTGCGACCTGGGAGATGTAAGCTGAATAAATCCTTTCCTCCCCAAGTTGGTATTGGTCAGAGTGTTTTGTCACAGCGATGGAGAAACAAACCAGGACAATTTCGTTTCCAGGTACAGACTTATGATGTTGTGCCATAAAAACCAAAAATAAGCAACACAGTTCGTGCAATTAGCTCCTATCACTTTGAAAGTTTTGTATCACTGTGCTTTGAGCAAGTGCTTACAGGTCTGACTTTCTGACTATAAGCTTCTCAAGGGCAAGCCATGTGTCTTATTCGTCCCCAGACATTTAGTGCTTTAAGACATTTCTTCTATTTGGTAGGTATTCCATAATTTTGTTTAGTTGGTTGTTTTTTGAGGCAGAGTCTCCCTATATGGCCCAGGCTGGCCTCAAACTAACAATCAATAAATGATAGAAATGAATAGAAGTAAATATGTATCACAATATAAAAATCATCAACTTGGTGCTGGAGAGCTGGCTTAGCAGTTAAGAGCACCAGTTCACACCAGTACCCACATCGAGGCTAACAACCATCCATAACTCCAGTTCCAGGAGATACAAGCACATAAAAAATTAAATTTAAAAAATTTTAAATCATTAACTTGCTACATAATCATTGTATTGTTTATCTGATGCAATGTATCAGATTAACATAAATTTAGCTGCTTAAGCCAGGCATGGTGGCCGACACCTTTAATCCCAGCACTCCGGAGGCAGAGGCAGGCAGATCTCTGTGAGTTCAAGGCCAGCCTGGTCTACATAGTGAGTCCCAGGACAGCTGGGGCTACAGGGAGACTCTGTCTCAAAAAGATTAAAAAAAAAAAAAATTAGCTGCTTAAAGACGTTTATAAGCACATAGTTTCTGCAGCTCAAGAGTCTGCACAGAGCTTACCTAGAGTCTTTGCTTCAGGATATCTTCACTTGTTTGAAACCAAGTTGTTAATTCTATCTTGATTGGGGAAGAGCTTGCAGGTTCACAGGGTTGGTGACAGAAGTGAGTTTGCTTGCTAATTTTAGAACTGAAAGCCTTAGTCTCAGCTGGCTGTCAACTAGAGGCTACCAAGGGATCTTGCCATGTAAGACTTACCACACAGAAGTTTGTTTCATCAAAATGGGGGTGGGGGGTGGAAAAGAAAGGGAGCTATCGAGACGTAGCCAAATATGACATAGAATATAGTCATAGAAGGGACATCCTACTTACCGTTATAACATAATCTTTATGATAAGAAAGGTATTATATCAACATATAAATCAAGAGCCAAAGAAAAATTAGAGGTTCCCATAAGTCTTTCTGCCAGAGATATGAGTATGTACAAATACTCTATGAATATATAGTCATTCACACAAAGAAACTTGATTAGGTCATGAATATGACCAGATATATATTCAAAACTGTTAAACTCTTCAAAATATGGTATAAAAGGAAGAAAGTCTATTGCAAGAGTCCTTCCAATTGAATAGATAACTCATAACACATTAGCAGATATAGTTGAGCCTCATGATCATTGACCAGTTTATTATTAGAAATCTTTTTTAAAAGGTGACTAAAATTGGGTGTGGTGGCACACACCCTTAACCACAGCACTCAGGAAGTAGAGGTAGGCAGGGTTCTGTGAAGTCCAGGCTATTTGGGGCTACCTAATGAGTTACAGGCCAGACAGGGCTACATAGTGAGACCCTGTCTCAAAATAAAGGTAACTGAAATATGAATTTTAAAGGTATGTAATATCTTTCTGATACCTTGGAAAAGTTATAGAAAAATGTCTTACTCAGTCCTTGCCATGTTCAGTTGATTCATCCATTTGAATAACCAGCCAAAAACACCCAGTGTGCCCAAAGGAAAGCAAATGCTTGACCAGTGATGGGAAAGATGCTAATTAGCTATTGTCTCAACCAACAACGGTGCATACCCAACAACCTCAATATCTCAATGGCTTACAAAGTCAAACATTTATTTCCTTCACTCAGGAATTACAGGTTACATGATCTCAGTTGGGTTAGGTGAGCCAAAACGGGTTAGGGTGGTGTATTAGTTACTTTTCTGTTGCTGTGATAAACATCAAGACCAAAAGCAATTTGTAGAGGAAAGGGTTTATTTTAGCTTATAGGTTACAGTCCGCCCCCTTCTCAAGGGAAGACAATGTGGAATCTCAAAGCAGGAACCTGGAAACCGGAACTGAAGCAGAGACCTGAGGAATGCTGTTTAAGGCTTGCTGCCAGGATTAAATTGGTTTTCTTCTACTGCCCAGGGATAGGACTGCCCACAGTGCACTTCTCCCCCACCCCCTACCTCACATCAATTAGCAGTCAAGAAAATGTGACTCAGACGTGCTCACAGGCCAATCTGATGGAGCCAGTTTTTCAATTGAGGTTCCCTTTTCCGAAGTGACTCTATTTGGCTCAAGTTGACAAAAACCAGCCAGCACAGTTGGACTCTGGACTTTTGGTTGAGTTCAGATCTATTCCATGCATATTCTCTATTCTGGGAGGAACAGCTACACATGTCAGTTTGTGTTCTGCTCTTGGAAGATAATAGTACAAACATTCTAACTTAATTAAAACTTTGTATCAGAAATCGTACTCTATCAAGTTTGCCCATATTCTATTGGCTTAAGCAAGTCACTCCACAAAGGCCAATGTAATATGATGAAGAAATATATTCTGTATGCTCTAATGGAGATGATGTGAAATTCCACAATGGAAGATATGGTTAATAGTTCCAATATAAGAAAGGACTGAAGAATGACAAATAATAATCTAAGATCATCAAGGATAGGTAACCAACCATAGAGGATGGTCAAGGTGCTTGTAATTTATGTTAAGCGTCCTGTCTGCCACTGCAGAGGAACAAGGCACGCCATCAGGAAGCTATCTACACATTGGGGTAGCATTGTGGTACTTTCATATGTAATTTTCTACAAAGCCTCAAGTAATATACAACAGTCATATAGTGAATGTTCTAATAGGTGACCTGGTAAATTTTCTTTCGTTTAAAAAGGCTACAGTGGAGTCATCCAAATAAAATGAAACACAGTTTCTTATTTTCTGTTTTTGTTTCAAGTTTCAACAGTTTACTTGATGGTTCTTTATTGGGCTCCATTTCCCCATAAGAGAGCTGACTTCTTGAACCTGGCAAATTGATACTATTTTCTGTTTACTGTTTGACACATCAAATCTTAAGAGCATCCATTTTCAACTTAAGCATTTCCCTGAACAGTTAAGATGGATTAATATGAAATAATTCAGATCTTGCCATTTAATTTGGCTATTGGAAGGGCATACTAGAGACTATGCTATATTAATTATATTTTAATTCAATTTGCACACTAAAATAGCAGAAGTTGAAACACTATTCTATCAAAAATTCTTAAAGAACATAATGCTATTCCTTCAAATATAATGCTATTCCTTCCAAATTCTGTAGTGTCATAATAAGTGTCACATATGTAGCCAACTCCCCCTGATATCAAATTATCAATTCATTTATGTATGCCTTAAGACATGAACAGATGCATTTCTGAAAAACTGGAGTAGAGCTAAATTCCATATAGCAGACTACTCTCTCATTTAACTTTCATATCTTATGTTAAAATGTTGAAGGTATAGGCCTACAGCAAAAGTCTTTAGGGACATGTCTACTATTGAGATTCACAAAGGAATGTCTAGAGATGTCTGATAGGCCACCTTATGATTTCCTGCTAGAATGCCTATAAAGACACAGAAAAGATGAAAACCTGGCATATGGCAACATGGACTCAAGATGAGAGCAGACAAGTTGTTAGGATTCCATCAAATCCCAACTCACTGCTTCCTTGATGATGATGGACTGGAAACCTACTCTTAAACTATTTTCCATGAGTTCCTCCCTTGGAAACAGGACATGATAAATGATGTAAACAGACAAAACAAAACAACCACAAAAACAGAAAGAAAGAAAGAAAGAAAGAAAGAAAGAAAGAAAGAAAGAAAGAAAGAGAAAGAGAGAGAGAAAGAAAGAAAGAGAGAGAAAGAGAGAGAGAGAAAGAAAGAATGAAAGAAAGAGAGAGAGAAAGAAAGAAAGAGAGAGAAAGAGAGAGAGAGAGAAAGAAAGAGAGAGAAAGAGAGAGAAAGAATCTGCTCCTCTTAAATAGCATGATATTCTCTCTCTCTCTTTCTCTGAAAGAAAGAGAGAGAGAAAGAGAGAGAGAGAAAGAGAGAGAGAGAGAAAGAAAGAAAGAAAGAAAAAAGAAAGAAAGAAAAAAGGCATACCCTTGTTGACTGCCTTTAACTCCAGATTACAGATACTTTACTGACAGCAAACAAACAGGAGCAGAGCAATGACAGCTAAAGTTCCATGTTTTTGAACCTAATCTCACTAACATTTCTCTCTCCAGGCATTCAGAAAAAATTCCCAGCATGCACCATAGGGGGAAGGGAGGGGAAGGAACAGAAATGAGTTTAATCTTGGGATTCATACCCAACGACAAGGGCTAAAAAAGGGCACAAGAAGCATTGCCTGCTAGGTGAATAAATTTGTCCAAATTCAGCACTCTTCAAAGAAATATTGCCAATGGTTTAATCAGAGAAATCAATGTGTTAGGAGGAGAAAAATGTGATCTCAGACCAGTACATGTAGCTATATATCTACATATATATATATATAAACATTGGAATTTGATTGTTTACTTTATGCTAGGGATGGAAGCATGGCCCCATTCACACCAAACACACACTCCACCACTGAGCTACATATCCAGCCCTGAGCAGGCAAACATTAGTGTCTTATGGTGACAGTTCTCAATGACAGACTTACTGTTTCTGGAAGGCATGTAGTTTTCTTTCTTGATTCGAGAGCACTTGATTCCATGTATTCCAGGCATTAATGTGGGTAGCAAAAGCTCATGACCTTGAGGCACAGAACAACGATCATTTTATTACACTGATAGATTCCATGGACCCGGAATTGGACATATTCAAGATGTCTTGGCATTTCTTTATCTAGGTCTCATCTGTGACAGTCTAGAAGGACTCTGGGTGGTTGACTGTTGGGGGCTGGAATCATCTAACATACCTCTAGTCATAGGTGTGGAATGTGGGCAAGAAGGACTAGCGCTCTGGACAGCCCAATCCTGCTTCTCCGTAAGGTCTCTTCATGTGGCTTTGCCCCATCCTTGCAAGGCAACCTTAGTCTTAGAATTAAAAATCGGAGGTCCAAGGACCCCATCAATATCACACAAAAACACGTGGACAAAGAGAAAGCAATTTGGCAAGGCAGAGTTTACTTTTGCAAAAGCGTGTTTCATGGTCAATCAGATCCAGCAAGCACAGAGGACCTTGTGTAGGCTTTTATTCCTAATGCAAGAGTCCTGTGCTTTTCCACTTAGCTGGGGTCTGTCCTCACAGTCTTTCCTGGTTGGCTCATTTAAAAGAATAGGTGAGAAGGGAGAAGAGCTACACTTTCCCAGGCTACAGGCTCAGGAAGACAGTAGAGCTGGTTCTTTAAACAAGTCTTACAGGGTGCAGTGGGATTAAGGTTAGAATTCCTTGTCATAAACCAAGTTCCAAGTTTTACAGGGTTTGGAAGAAAAGACTAATACTTAATGTTTCTTACATTAAGATACTCAGACTTATCTGCACACAGCAGCCCAAGTCTCTGCGTAGGGCTTTTTCAGCTTCATGGCTGGGTACATCGTACAGCATTACTTCTGCCTAATTTTACCAGATAAATGTCACTCTAGTTTGCCCACATTTGAAGTTAGGGACAGACATATTTTCAATGGGATGAATGTTAAGGGCAATATTGGTTCAGCTATAGCATATTAACTCTGCCACAGCCTGTCAATTTGTACTTATCTTCTATGCCATACCAATTTAACCACTCAAAAAAAATGTTAGTATTTTTTTTTGGTAAATAGGTTAAAAGTTTGACACATATTTTATCAGACTGAAAACCAGGGACTTTGCTCCTTTCTGGAGTCTGGGGCGTTATGAGAGGTAGTGGGGGATGGAGAAGAGACTGCTCCTCCTCATTTGGACTGTTGACAGAATTCAGTTCCTTGAGGTTACAAAACCAGGTCTTCATTTTCTGGATAGTTGTCAGGTAAAGGGTTTTAGAAGACACTCATAATTCCTTGATTTATGGTCACTTTCTTTCTTCAGTCAGCCACAACATCGAGAATCATCCTCCTGTATTTTCCCTCTGATTTTTTTTAAGTGATCACGGCCTTCTTAGACCCCAACACAGAACTATGGAAAGGTTGTCTTTATTTCTAAGGATATAGGCATTCTTTTCACTAGGCCTACAACCTTAATCCCATTTGTAGGGTAGGGACGTCTCTGCAGTAACAGGAGATACCTTCTTCTGCTAGTCTAGAACATCCTAAGATACATGCCCAAGTTTTGAAATTCTCCTTTTGGTACTAGCCCAGGCCTGGATAAATATGTACTATCTACGAGAGTTTGTATATCAACTTGCTCTTCAGAGTTAGGTCTGAGAAACACATTAAAACATTGTGATATTATCTGCTTGAAATCATCAAATCATACCCAAATTTGTGACTTCTTTGTGAAACGAACAAAAATGACAAGACTGATAGAAAGATTGCTATGCAAGCAAACTTATTTAAATGAGAAAAAGATGTAAGAGAAAAGACTATGAAAGCTGTTTAAATTAAATTTAATTTTTTAAATTAAAATCCACAGAGAAAGGAATTAAATGATAAAAACCAGCATTGTGGAAATAATAAACCAGTGATTTAGAGGAGAACCTGTGAAGTCCTTCTAGAATGGATTACAGCAAGCTAAGGAAATGTTTGGTTTTGAAGAACTCTATTCAATCTAGCCAATGGATTGTTCTTTGAACTAAGACTGTTGGAGTGGAGTCTGCCACTTCATGACTTTGCATGATATAATTATTAAAACTGATTTAATAAGAATGAATGTGCTCCACAAATAGAGGTTGTGCCCTTGCAAATGACTGTGGAAGAATATTCCATTTAGCCACTTTTTTGTCTTATATGAGACAGATGGAATTAACTAAATTTGAGTTTTTTCATTGAAAATTCACATACATGTTTCTATATTTTTGTGTAAAGATATTGTACTTTACTACTGAAAAAAATCCACAAAAAAAACCTAAAAGGAAAACAACTCAACCAGAGAAACTGAGGTAAGGTAGAAATAAGGAATTAATAAAAATTAAAAACAGAAATAAATGAATAAGACACAGAGCAGGACTGATAAACCCATGAGAAACTTTTATGAAAAAATGGCAAAACACAAGGACTTTCTAAATCAATTGCTCAGGAATTAAGGTCAAGAATCAACAAGTGGTACCTTATTAAACTAAAAAGCTTCTGATCAGCAAAAGAAACAAGAAAGTGAAGAGAAGACCCACAGAGTGGGAGAAAATCCTCACCAGTGACACGTCTGACAGAGGTTTAACATCTAGAATAAATATATAAAGAACTCAAAAAACAAAGAATCAAGAAAGCAAGTACCCCAGTTAAAAGATGGGCTAAGGATCTGAGCAGAGAGTTGTCAAAGGAGGAAATAAAGATGTCTAAGAAATATCTTAAAAGGTGTTCAACATCCTTAGTAATTAGGGAAATACAAATTAAAATCACTTTGAGATTTCATCTTACACCAGTCAGACTGGCTTAAGGTCAAGAAAACAAATGATACCAAATGTTGGAGAGGATGTGGGGAAAGGGGAACACTCATCCACTGCTGGTGGGATTGCAAACTCATGTAACCGCTATGGAGAGCACTGTGGAGAACTCTTAGAAAACTAAAAATGAACCTACCATTTGACCCAGTTATACCACTCCTTGGCATATACTAAAGGACTCATCCTATTATAGAGACACTTGTACATCCATGTTTGTTGCTGCTTTTTTCACAATAGCTAAGAGATGGAAGCAACCTAAGTGTCCCTCAACTGATGAGTGGATAATGAAAATGTGGTTCATTTCCACAACGGAGTCATACTCAGTGGTAAAGAAATATAAAATCATGAAATTTGCAAGTAAATGGGTGGAACTAGAAACTGTTATACTAAGTGAAGTAACACAGACTCAAAAAATAAAACAAGACAAAAAGCCAACAAAAAACAAAAACAGCATATATTCTCCTTCCTATGTGGATCCTAGCACCTAGTATGTGGGCACTTATCCAGATATAACTGCAGGAACCAGGATAATGAAAAGGAACCAGGGAGGCAAATGGAAAGAAAGAACCTGAGAGAGAAGATCAATGGAGAAATAGATAAAAATGAGAGTATTTAAATAGGAGGGGGAGGGAGGGTTATACAAGGAAACTTCGGGATAAAGGGAAAGAAGGAGCTCAAGAGAGGTGGGACTATAGGAGTCTGGTATTGTCAAGGGAGAAATGGGGAAAACAGGGATACTTTACATGGGGAAGCCATGGTCGAAGGGTTAGACAGGGAGAGAGGGAGGAGAGAGATAAATAATGCCTAGCTAGTTTAAAAAAAAAAAACATAGGGAATCATATTAGTCCAACAACCTAATGACAAATTACACATATAGTATCTCTACCTGAGTCCATGTGTATATCTGAAGGCTACATAACAAGAAACAGTGCCAGTCAGGAGAAACCTTCCTTTGAGTTGTGGCCAGAGTGGTCCAAAAGACTCCCAAAATTACACTGGCTATTGCCATGGCCCTTGATTGTCTCACAGAACTTGAAGGTTAGACCCTACTGCTGAGGACAGAACATTCAGACACAGGATTTGGAGCAATGGAGCTAGAACTGACTTGGAAGCCACTTCGCCTCAAGGCAAGCTCTCATACCTATGAAGGTGCCAAGGGAAAACATCAATCGATGGTCCAACACCAGCTTGAAGACCAAATAACCACATCAATGGCCAGCAAAGCACATGACATTGGTGCAGTAGTGGCACTTTTATCTTGGGGGCAATCAACAACTAATTGGACTAAAAGCCCACCCAATGGGAGGAAACTCAAGTGTGGAACTGTAAACATAACCTAATACACATGGCTGGAGAGGGCACAGATCTTAGAGAAAACCTCAAGACTGTCACATCCCTAGACTAATGTAATTTCTTACTATGTGCAAAATATGTATCCTATATTTACAGGCAAATATCCCAGACACCACATCAAAGAAGCTTCTTTTGCACCAGACAGAGACTATTACAAAATACCACAACTAGTTATACATAGACATTGTCTATGAATTGCCCAGGCCTATGTGACACATCTACAATGCAACCTCTACACCTAAGACTCATGGAACATAGAACAGGGGTAAAGAGGTCACTAATGAATCTCTCAAGTCTCATAAATGAAATTCCATCATGCAACAGAGGACTGGAAACACAAAAGGTCACAAATGGACAAAGTGTAGAGTCTACAGAATGCTGGTCCTTGGATAGTGTTTCAACATTAAACTTCACCCACCCAGGGCTCAGGACCGTTGCAGAAGAGGGGGCAGAAAGATTCTAAGAGCCAGGGAGGAGGTGCACAACCATAAAGAAATAGACTCCTACAAGCTTCTGGGACCCTGCTCATATGAACCTACAGCAATGGTGTCAGCATACACAAGTCCCATGAAACTCAAGCAGACAAAAACCCAGCATAGGACTGGGGAAATGAACAGCAGACCCCAATCTTAGCTGAAGAAATACTGGCAACTAATTACTGCTAAGTGAAGAAGAGCTGATCTTCTTAAAGCGAGGGACTCTAGATAAGCTGACTAGACCTCAGTAGATAAACTTGCACAGAGGAATGTCTGGGGACACTAACTTGACACAATAGGCCTTAACATAAACAATGGAATGTATGAATTCCAGTGGGGGGGTGCCAGAGGAGAAGATTGTATAAAGATGATTAAGATTGATTGAGATGTTCTGTATGAAATACACAAAAATTCAATAAAAACAAATTTAAAAAATATTATTTCTGCTTAAAAGTGGATATAATAGAAAACTAAGTGGAAATATTTTGTTTTTGGAAAGCTATTTAAATAATTTTATGAAACTAACATAAGTTTAATGCCAGATATTAATAATTTAATATGATATTTTGCTTATATAACATCAAATAACCAATAATAAATAATATAAAATTAATGTTATAATAAAATAATCTGCCATGATTTCATTGTATTTAAACTTATAATTCAAAAGAGCTTTACTATTAGGACACTATATATAGGTGTATATCATATTATTTAAACAAAGAAAAAATCTTTATCATTAGAGTTGTGGTTGAAAAAGTTATTTAATAAAGTGAAAATTAATTCCTGAAATTCTTAGTAAACCAAGAATGAAATTATTGTTCCTTTATAACTGTGATGGTTGATCTTCATTGTCACCGTGTCTAGAGTTGGAATGACTTAAGAGATGTACCTTTGGGCATGTCTTTGAGGGCATTTCCAGAGAGACTAACTGGAGGGAAGACCACTCAGAGTGGGCAGCACTAGCCTACGGACTGGGATCCCAGACTGATTAAGAAGGAAAAGGACCTGACGACCAGCACTCATCTCTCTCTGCCAGCTAGCGACCTTACTTTCCTGCCACCACATCTAGAGCTTCTCTTGTCACCATGCCTTTCCTGCCACAGACTGCACCCTCAAACCATGAACTAAAATGAACCCTTAATTCCATAAGTTGCTTTTATTGGATATTTTGTCAATTCAGCAAGAAAAATAGTACAATAACTACCTTAAACAATAACCTAAATCATTCTTTTCTTTGGCGTGTGTGTGTGTGTGTGTGTGTGTGTGTGTAATGTACATGCTGATGTGTATGCATGTTCATGTCTGTGGTTGCATGTGTGTGGGCAGATATGCATGCATGTGCATGAGGGGAGGGGACTGATGACATCTGGTGTTTTCCTTGATCACTGGTATCAGTGCAAAAGCACAACTCTCATCTCAAAGGGGATAAGAGATAGGCTTACTCTGTTGCAAAATATGAGTGACCATGGCCCAGGAACACAGGTTACCCCAAATTCCATGCTCCAATGTGGTAAAAGTTTCATGAAGTTTTAATAGTAATAGAACAAAGAAAGCCATAAATCAAGACACTTTTCAAACACATTGGTGGAGACATCAGAAAGTCGGGTTATGTCAAAGTGGGGAGAATTCTGCTGTAGACCTTAGATACTATCTGACAGGCTTTTTAGACTTTGGGTTGGTAGAAGCTAAGTTAATATATCTGTTGGGCACAAGATGTTAAGTCAGACGCAGAGGTGAGCAATGAGTGGCTATTTAGGGGGCTTAAGATAGCCCAAGCTATATTGTAAATAGGCTCTGGATCTGCAACGTTCCAAATTCCCCACAGTCAATGAAGTGCTAATCAGTTGATCTGTCTTGCAGAAGTTCAGTCCAAGATGCAGGCTTTTTGTGGGAACTTTCCTTCACACTAGACACTTTATTGAGGCAGGGTCTCCTGCTGAACCCAGAGTGCACCATTCAGCTAGTCTGGTTAGCCAGCTTGCTTCAGGGATCCCTGCCTCGCCCTTCATTGAGCTGGAATTCCAGGCAGACTTCCATGCCCACCAGTTCGTGTGTGGGGATCTGAACTCCAGGCTTCAATGTGCTAGCCAAGCATTCTACCCACTGGGCCATCTCCTTGGGCCCTGAATCATTATTGTTGTTGTTGTCATGTTTGACATAGGCACTCACTATGTGTCCCTGGCTAGCTTGAAACTTGCTATGTAGACCAGGCTAGCCTTTAACTCATAGAGATCCTCCTGTCTTTGCCTGCTAAATGCTGAGATTAAAGGTGTGTACCACCACACCTGGTTCCTAAATTGCTCTTAATAATGAATGATTACAGCTCAGTTTCCCCAAACATCATTGGCCACTTGTTCCTTTTGAAAAAATGACTTAAACTTGGTAGTTTTCAGTGCAAAGTGAGGGTGGGATGAGGAGATGAGATTAGGTTGTCATTTCAGAAAGCACCTCATTAGCTTTTAGGTATGTTACAAAAGTAAAAGCAAAAATGGAAGCATTAAAAGATGAGAATTAATTAATCCATCCAAAGAAGAACTTTTAAGCAGAAAAGCAGCTTAGGAAATCATAGAAGATTAATGGATTCAACTTCATTGAAATTTACATTTAAATCACAAGGGTTTTTAAAAGTTTTTTTAAATTATTTTTATTTTATGTGTATGAGTGTATTGCCTGCATGTAGGTAAGTGCACCTGTGTCGTGCAATGCCCACAGAGATCATAAGAGGCTGTTGGATCCCCTGGAACTGGAGTTATAGACAGTTGTTAGCTGTCATGTGGGTGCTGGGATTCAAACCCAGGTCTTCTGCAAGAACAACCAGTGTTCTTAACCTCTGAGCCATCTATCCAGCCCCATAAGGGTTTTTTAAAAATAAAGGCAAATGCAAATTCTGGGAAGTATTTCCAACAAAATAACAAAAGTTTTATCTACTCAATCAACAAAGAGCTCTCACAAACCAATAAGAGAAATATTAATGTTTCCTTGAGAAAAATAAAAACAGAAGTTAGATAGCTTACAAAAGAAGAAATATGAAGGGTCATTAAACTTAGGAAAATGTGAATTAAAGCAAAACAAAAAATATCTTTTTTTAGTCTCACAAATAAACAAAGACTAAGAGAAGATAATATTCAATGAGAGAAACTTGAGCTACACAGACACTAACTATAAATTGCATGCACACATGTATAGAAAGATTTGTATAAATTCACATCTTTAAACCCAATAATTGGCTTACAGCTTTCTATCCAAAGGAAGTAATTAGCAATGTAGATAAAGATGTAGAAAGATGTTCATTGGAGGAATATCATAGACTAATCATTGAGAATAACTTAATTATTAAACAATATGCAAATGACTAGTTATATCTCTGAAACATAATAACAGTACTACAAGGAATTTTATCTATATGTACATCGCATAGTATTTGCATATTTACTTTCATAACATTATGCAATATACCAGAAAAACTACAAAAAGCTTTATTTATTTATTTATTTATTTATTTGGAAAAAAGGTCTCACTATGTAGCCTCAGCTGGCCTGGAACTTACTATGCAAACCAGGTTAGCCTCAAACTTAGAGATCTGCCTGTCTCTGTCTCCAAGGTGTGGGATCAAAGGCATGTACTGCCACACCCAGCAACCAAAAACTTCTAGGTTATTACATCTTAATTGATGAGTTACAGGCAATTTTGACATCATTCTTTTTTAGTTTCCAAAATTTTTATAATGAACACATATTATTTTTATAGTCAGGCAAAAGTGATTTATTTTGTTCAGCAGTCCCTGAAGTCCACCATTCCATCACTGTGTCAACAGTTAAACTCAGAGGCTCATTCCTATCATGACTGAATGCTTGCTTTTATTTCAAAAGTGCTCAGACTTCCAAGTTGTATCTCCTTATTGCTTCTGGGGATGAATACCTTTGTATAAGCTGTAGAGGTGTGTCTGTCTGTCTGTCTGTGTATATCTGTCTGCCTGCCTTGGAGGGAGGTGGTACTAGAGCCTTGCACATTCCAGGAAAGTATTGAATGACTGAGATATATCACTGGTCCTCCTTTTTACTTTTTACTTTGAGACAGTGTCTCACTAAGTTGTCCAGACTGGCCTTGAACTTTCTGTAGTGCAGGCGGGCTTGAACTTGCCATGTTCCTACCTCAGCCTCCCAAGTAGCTGGATGATAGACCTGCAGTAACAGGCCCAACTTACAATAGCCAAAAGGTGGAAGCAATCCAAATGCCACCTACAGATGACTAAATAGGCAAAATGGAGTATATTCACTAAGGGGACTACCACAAAACCTTAAAGATGATTTGACATAGGATGCAACATTCATGAACCTGGGGGATATTATGTGAAATTAAATCACACCATTGTTAAATTAAATCACACACACACACACACACACACACACACACACACACACACACAGTCACACACAAAAAACACTTCAGGTTTATAGAGACAGAAGTAGAATGGTAGCAGTCCAGAGTGGTGGGAAAAGGAAAATAAGTAGCTCCTTTAGTGAGTACAGTTGGGGTTTTCAAGACGAAAGAGCTCTGGAGATTGTTTGCACACTATGAACTAACTTAACAACACTAAGCTATACACCTTTAAAAAGTTAAGATGCCAAAATTTATTTTGTATGTGTTTTGTCATAACTTTTCAGAGAAAGGTTTAAGATAGAGATGGAGAATACAGTAAGGAAGAGCAAAAAAATCTCCATCTAGCACAAGCAAGGTGTAGGTATTGCACCACTAGCAGAACCTTTGAACTGGGCAACTGGGACCTTACCTTTGATTACTGCAAGTCTTCATTTACTAAATTTGTTCCCCGCTTTATTAATTCTGTGAGATGAAAACTCTGCATATCAAGGTGTCACCAATTAATGGATACTTAAATACCAAACCCATAAGGAAATAAGCTTTCCTAAAGCCACATTCTTTAGAGGGCTCTTAATTTTGAGATCATCACTCTGATGAAGTGGACCATGAGTGGCATTGCAGGGTTCTTTACTTTCCTGAAAAACTCTGTGTGTAGCAGAGCTTGTGTACTCTCATGGGAAGGTATCCTTTTGCCATTGGCAGATTTTCAAAGTGGTCCCAAAGTGGAGAACTGTTGTACCAGAGCCAGGCATGGCAGCACACACTTGTAATACCAACACTTAGGAGGTGGAGGTAGGATGATAAGGAGTTCAAAGACAACCTCAGCTACATAACAAGCTGGAGCCAGTCTAGGCTACATATGACACTGTCCCCAAAACACAACATGTAACACAACACAAAACAAACAACATGAAACATGCTATAAAGAAGCATGTGTTCCTTATATGGTACAAACTACTAAACGTCACCGTAATTTGTACGTGGTGCCCATATATGTCAGGCATCTCTCTCAACTTTCTGTACCTCAGGATTGTATAGACTTAACAGATTGAGACTGACTATCCTTCATGACTGGAAATTTATGACACATCTTTATCTTAAGCATGAGAACATAGAATGAGTTAGAATGAACTCAGCTATGAACAATAGCTTTCAATTTTTCTTAGCAGTGGCCCACAGAAATATTCTGTCATAACCTATTTACACATACATATGAAACCCAAGTTGCAAAACAGTACTCTAATTGCATGTCATACACTTTCTCTTTCAGTCTCCTCCCCTCCTCTTCCTCCTCCTCTTCCTCCTCCTCCTCCTCATCTTCATCCTCCTCCTTCATTTTTTTTTGTGGTCTTTTTGAGACAGGGTCTCCTTGTAGCCCCAGCTGTCCTGGAACTCACTATGTAGACCAGGCTGGTCTTGAGCTCACAGAGATCCACCTGCCTCTGCCTACCAAGTGCTGGGATTAAAGGCATGTGCCACCATGTCCGGCCTCCATTCTTCTTTATTTATGAAAACAATAACTAGTTTTGACCTTCACAAAACTGCCCACACATTAAAATCACTTAGAAATCCTTTAAAATTACAGGTTTAGGGGCTGGATGGCTCAGGGGGTAAGAGCACTGGCTACTCTTGTAGAGGATCTAGATTGTGTTCCCAGCACCCACATGGCGGCTAACAACTATTCGTAATTCCAGTACTAGGGAAATTAGGCATCTTCTTCTGACCTCCATGGTCATGGCATGACACGGGTGTACTTACATACATGCAGGCAACACACACACATAAAGTAAAAATAAATAAACTTAAAAAATTGCATTTTACTCCTGAAATACTTTTTTCATTGTTGTATGAAGACATCTGACAATGGCAACGTAAGGAGGGTTTATTTGGTTCACACTTTGAGGGATGGTGGCAGCAGGGGCTTGAGGCAACTATCGTATTCAGAAAACAAAAAGTGATGAATACTGGTGCTCAGCTCACTTTTTCTTTCTTGTTGGGTCTGGGACCACAGCCCATGCAAAGGCCGCCCATATTCATTGCAGGTCCTCCCTGCTAAGTTGGACTTTTCTGGAAACTCTCATAGGCAGACCCAAAGGTAAGTGTCTCTGGCAATTCAAAATCTCATCAAGTTGATAATTTAGATTACCCATCACACACCCTCCATTCCTTATCCTTATATACCATTAAAGATTTTGATTTAATTGATTTGGCAAAGGGATTTTTTTCACCCATGTCATGCAGTGCCCAAGGAGGTCAGAAGAGGGCATCAAATCCACTGAAACTGGAGTTACAGATGGTTGTTAGCCACTGTGTGGTGCTAGGATTTGAACTTGGGTCTTCTGCAAGAACAGCCAGTGTTCTTAACTGTGGAGTCATTTCTCCAGCCCCCATTTTCCAAACCATCTTTCAGTTTGCTGTTTCTTTGAGCTCAAGTCTTTTCTTTTGAGACGGGGTCTCCCTGTAGCCCCAGCTGTCCTGGAACTCACTATGTAGACCAACCAGGCTGGCCTCAAACTCACAAAGATCCACCTGCATTTACTGGGATTAAAGTGCTGGGATTAAAGGTATGCACCACCACGCAGGGCCCTTAAATTATTATTTTTAAATTTTTTATTTTTTATGGAATTTTTGTGTATTTCATAACAGATCATCTTAATCAACCCTATACCTCAGGAAAGAGTTTGACTATTGAGATTGTAAATCTACTCCAGACATTCTAACCTAGAGCTGGTATTGAGAAACAGGGGTTTAAATTGATTGTATAATCCTCTCCTAGATGTCACACCTCGATTTGAAAAGCAGTGCTTGAAATGGCCTCGTTGATGATGTACTATTGAAATATTTTCATTATCTTTGTTTTGTTCTTTTTTTTTTTTGTCTTTTTGAGACAAGGTCTCCCTGTAGCCCCAGCTGTCCTGAAACTCACTATGTAGATCAGGCTGGCCTTGAACTCACAGAGATCCGCCTACCTCTGCCTACCAAGTACTGGGACTATAGGCGTGCGCCACCACGCCCAGCTTGTTTTGTTCATTTGTAATAATATTAACTTTCTCTTTATGATGTACTTAAATGAGACTCACATACAAAAAAATGAGGCTTGCACTTGCTTCTTTACTTTGGGACTCAGATAAGCTCACTTGATGCATGTAGAATAGGCCAGTACTTCTCCAGTTTTCATCTCAGGCTTTAACATGGATGAGAATTACCAGTGATCCTTGTTGCAAAGAACATTCCTATTTAGTGTGTCTGGGGCTTATGATCAGCATTTCTAATGAGTTCTCAGGCGCTGTAGATGCTGTGGATCCATGGATCACACTTGAGCAGCAAGGTGAAGATGCTTCAGCTCAGATTCATGTGGCTCCATGGGCCACACTTCAAGGTGACGATGCTTTACCTGTTCTCTGACTAGCTGCCTCTGTGCTCTTTTTCTTTGTTATTTGCAGTTTTTCACAGACCCTGAAAAGGCAGATAGTATTTTAATTCCTTCCCAATGAAAGACAAATGTCCTTCTGATCGGGGACCAAGATACCAGAGAATCCTCCCCTCAATCCCAAATGGGTAGATAGATGAACATGTTGAATATTAGGTATCAGAGCATTAAGTACCCACTTGCTATGGTGGTGAGTATCCACTTGTGGTAAAATAAATGTTCACATTGTAAGCATTCTTTTTAAACATTGAAACCGAGTAGTGTTTTCATAGCATGGTATTTTGCTTGTATTTAGCACTGTTTTACACTGATGCTACATATTGACAAATCTCTCCCTTTTACTTGCTTATAAGGACTTTAAAGTCCTTTAAAGGCAGATTATTTTACCTTGTTCATCTTTGCATCATCCCAGATCATACTAGGTACTCAGTAAATGTTTCTTGAACAGCGGCTGTGAATTGTTAATCACATGAAAGTGTTCAGCAACAACCACTTCACATCTCAGTGGCTTAAAATGACTAGCAGCTACTGTTTTTTTTTTTTTTTTATGCTCACTAGTCCAACAATTTATGTAGGTTTTAGAAAAATAGATTCTCTGATCCAGACTCAGTTCATTGACCAGTCAGTGGTCAGCTCCCTGCCACGGAATAAACTTCTACTTATATGCGGTTTGATGATGTTCTGTTGACCCCAGGAGCTACCTGGCCAGGCCAGATACAATAGTGACAGGACAGGAGAGAGGCAAAGAATTGAAGCCACTTTTTGCCACCATTCTACCCAAGTGCTGTTCCTTTCTTCTTCCGTCTTCCTGCTGTCATCCTCCAAGTCTAAGAGTCCCACAATGTGTGAAAAAGCACAGTGCACTGGAGTCCTTCCTGATTTTAATTTTCAAACCACTAGTTAGTTCTGTCATAATAGACGCTTGATCTGAAGTGATTTAGTCAAAGACACGAAGATCCTGATTTTTACTGGAGTACAGCCTGGGTTTCATTACAGTCCATTCTCACGTCAGCCACAATCCCATCCACCTGCTAGTGCACGATCCTTCCAGGCACTGGGCCAACATGCAGGGAAACAGACAGCCATGTATTTTAATCAGCATCTGCATCTTGATTTGGGGGGGGTTGCTCTTTGAGCCATGTTAAACAAAAACAGAAAAATTACCTTAAAAGCACCTTGATGAAAAGACACTGTTATCAACTTTCTCATCAGATGGGAGAAAAATTCTGAACAGGGGGATGAGAGACCAACAACACTGATTTCAATGAAAACAGAATTAAAAACCTAATAAATGCCTAGTTTAACAAAATGATCATATAGAAACCATTGATTGTAATAACGAGAAAAACTAAATAACCAATGCCATTCTCAGTGTCCTCTTATTCTTCTACCACAAGGAGATATATTACCCAAAACATATGTCCTCAATTGGGAGGAGAATAAAATTGCCTAAAAAGAGATACTCAACTGACAGCAATAAAATTTAGACCAAATATCAGAAAAACTATTAAGCCTAGCTGTAACATTGATTAGAGCACTGTTTTCTTATTTGGTTGGTCCTAGGAGGAACATTGAGCTGCTATTTTGTTTAAACTAGTGGAAAGGTAAACTAATCTCGTTTAATGGGCAGAAGCTGTGCTTTCTCTTCTCGGTTCAAGGGGTGGATGGTGCAGCTTCAGTGAGATTATGGGGGTCAGTGCACTTATGGAGAGACACACAAGAGCTCAGTGAAAAGTTTTCCGCTGGCCCGGTATAAAATTGTGAAATAGAGCGGCTTAATCTTCAGTTCCCCTTTCAGTCCTTTCCTTCACATGGCACTCTACTGCGAATCAGCGTTCAAGATCCAAATACAATAAATCCTGCTTTCTCTTCACTATGCAAAAGACCTAAAGGCCACTTGCATCTCATAGGCCCCATGCCCAATGAGGACCAAGTTCTCCAACAAAGGTTTTTGTGGTGAAGGTATACACAGTTCCCACCCCTAAGATAACATCCAGGTAACTGTCTTTTTGCAAGGCAGAACTCTGAAAGTTAAAGTTGATAGTACATCTGGAAAGAAATAAAAACTATGTAAGCACATCACATATAAAATGGAAGTTGAGTGACTTCTGTTCAAATATACCAGGTTGAAGAACTCTAGAAGTTCCCCTCTGCTAAAAATCTCACCAGAAATACAGAAAAGCATAAACTCAAATGGTGAAAGCAAGAGTGATGGAGCCAATGACAGTTAAAGGGTTTGAAACTTTATTTTAGGAAACTAATACAATGAATGTATGGCAACCGACTTGTATCTGTGTTCTTTACCAGGTTTCTGGGAGATGTCGGAGGAGGATACGGAAGGAGTAGTTTCACAGCTAAAAGTCTGAGGAGTTGAATGGACAGTTCTGTCAAGAACTGTGAAGGACGAGATAGGGTATGTCCAGGGTGGTATTATACCCACCCACAGATAAGTGTAGCTCTCACACCTCATCAAAAAAGCTTCTTTTTGCCACAGATGGAGATAATTACAGAGGTCCAAACTGGTCAAGATGCAGAGAATAAGTGACCATGGGTGCCCAGTTCCAATTGTTATGTCTACAATGCAACCACTGTACCTAAAGCTTGAGAACATCATAGAAGAGGGGTGGGAAGATTATAAGAGCCAGAGAACCAGGATGCTGCTGTTAGTGTTTTCCAGACATGACAAGGAAGCTGCACCCACAACAACCAACAATATGGCCGCCTAAGAAGGCGTAATGTCAACACCAGTCAACATGTCAGCATAGACGGGGGAGAGTTCAGAAGCTCCCACTTCTAGATGAAGAACTATAGACAATCGGTGGCTGCTGAGAGGAGATACCAGTTTTCTCAGGGGATGAGCTCCCTGATAGGTTAGTCAGTCCCAAGTGGTCAGCCCCTAAACACATGTATATGAGAGCAATGCTAAATGGACTCAATAGGTTTTATATGTATGTATGTGACATTAATAAATAAAGAAGAGGTCATACAATTGAGAGGAAGGGGAGATGTGGGGGGAGTGGGAGGGGGAGAGGGAGGGACAGAAATGATGAAACAACAGCACTCATATGAAATTCTTTAAAAGGTTTTTGTTAAATTATTTTTTAAAAAGAAAAGAAAAACCTGGGAAGGAGCCAGGCGTGGCAGTGCACATCTGTAATCTCAGTACCCGACTTGAAGCTGAAGCAGGACAGCTGTGAGTTTGAGACCAGTCTGGGCTACAGAGTGAGACCATGTCTCAGAAAATATATATATATATATATATATATAAAATAGGAGATAGGAGGGGGGGAGAGAGAGAGAGAGAGAGAGAGAGAGAGAGAGAGAGAGAGAGAGAGAGAGAATGGGGGGATGGGAGAGGGAGATACATTCTTTCTGAGATGCACCCTGTTTTCATACATACAGGCTGCCACATGGATGTTGACAGGGCCTGGGACTCCTGTCTCAGAGGTAAAGTGTATTTCTCAGGACACAGCAGCAGCAGCTTTACGTTCGTGTTGGCTCCCCTCACCTCCCAAGTCTCACAAAGAACCTGAATAGACCAAGCTGGTGCATAGGCAGTGAGTCACAGCTGAAGAATCAGTTCAGAAAACCCATGCCTGTGGTGTGCTTCTTAATGCCTCTTGTTAGCAAGCCTATCCAGCTTTTACATTTGAAGGAAACATTACTATATTGGAAAGAAAAAAGAAAAGAAAACAAAACAAAACCCAAACCCTTTCTGTTATTCCATCCAGCTCTCTCTTCAAAGACTCTTGATTTGTTATATTAAGGACCTTGAAGAAAAAAAAGTAATAGAGGCTTTCAGTACCTCTGCTCATAAAAAATGCAGAACTAGTACAAGAAAGATGGTTCAGTGGATAAAGGTGCTTGTTGCCAAGCCTGAGGACCTGAGTTTGATCCCTAGGACCCACATGGTGGAAAAAGAATCGACTCCTGCAAGTTGTCCTCTGACCTATACACACACAAACACACACACACACACACACACACACACACACACACACAGTGGTGCATGCATGCCCACATACAAACATCAGGTCCCTCCTCCACACACAATAAATAAATAAGTAAATGTATTTTTTTTTTTAAAAAAGGGAGGGACTGGCTGGGCATTGTGGCACACACAAGTAGTTCCAGCACTTGGGAGGCAGAGGCAGGCAGATCTCTGTGAGTTCAAGGCTATCCTGGTCTACATAGTGAGTTCAAGGCCAGTTGGGGCTACAGGGAGACCCTGTCTCAAAAAGACCAAAGGAAAAAAAAAGTCGGGGGTGGGGGGACTGGAGATGGCTCATCTGTTAAGAGCACATACTGTTCTTGTAGAGAACATAAATTTGTTTTCCAGCACCAAGCCAGTTGGCTTGCAACAGCCTGTAATTCCAGCTCCATAGGGGCTTTTATGGCCTCTTCTGTACTCATACCCACACACCCACAAAGACACAACCCCCCTACAAATATATAATTAAAAATAAAAATAAAAATAAATCTTCAAACAGTACTCTCTAATCAGTCATTACAGATGGGGAATGGAGAGATTTCTCAGTGATTAGAACACTTACTGCTCTTACAGAGGACCCAAGTTTGGCTCTCAGAACCTGTAACTCCAGCTCTAGGACATCCAAGACCCTCTTCTGGCCTCTGTAGGTACCTTTACACATTGTGGCATTCACTCACACGGACACACACACACATACATACACATAAACAAAATAAATTAAAAAATAAGAATAAATCCTTTAAAAAGAAATGCAGAAATACAAGAAACCCACGAAGAATTGCCTTCCAGCCTGTTTTCCAATAGACTCATGAGACCTTCCAGCGAACTTGTCCTGTGGTCACAAATAGCTTCAATTACATTATGAAACCGTGCAGGTGCACTTTGGGACCAGGACTCCAAGTCCTCCAGAAGAATGCCCTGAATCATTCTTCTACCTCTAGAACACAGATGGGAGCTAGAAAGCACAGAATAGGGGAAAGAGACCCTCATCGACTTCCAGCTTGGGTTTGCCTCCTTTCGGCAGGGGAGGACAGCTCCAGCTGTAGCTCTGGGCTTTAGGCACTGCAGAGCCATCCCTGCTCCGAGGTATCCATGACAGCCATTTTTTTTTTTTTTTTTGGAATAGGAGCACTCCACTTCCTCTTCCGCCATCATTTGTCCTGGCAACTGCTGTGTTTATCTGTTCCTCAAATCTCATCTCCCCTGCCTGCCAGCCCTGACTCCTTGCCCTTCTGGCTTCACCTCCTCTTCAGATATTTGCCCCTTAAATGCCTTAAAGTGTGTCTTCCTAGATTACACTTCCTTGGAATCTTTAGGTCTTTTCCTGTTTGTTTTCTCAGCCCTAAAGGTGATAAATTTTCCTGGCATTTTCAATATCCATGTTACATTAGTTTCCAACTCTGAACCTTCCCATGCCTGTGTAATGGTTCTCTGTATTACTCTCTGTTTGGAGATATATGCACATTCATGTTTATTGTTGCACTATTCACAATAGCCAGGGAGTGGAAACTGCCTAGATATCTATCAATTGATGAATGGACAAAGAAAATGTGGTATGGAGCTAGACAGATGGCTCTGCGGTTAAGAGCACTGGCTGCTCTTGAAGAAGACCCTGGTTCAGTTCCCAGCACCCACATGGCAGCTAGCTCTAGTTCCAGGGGATTCATAGCCCTCTTCTGATCTCTGCAGGCATTGCACAAAACAGGTGCACTTATATGCATGCAGGCAATGCACACACATACATAATATAAAATAAAAATAAGCTAAATATTTTTAAAAGAAAATGTGGTACATACACACAATGGTATTTTATACAGTTGTAAAGAATAATGATCAGGACATGGGAAGGAAAATGAAATCTACTGAGATCATTATGCTAAGCAAAATAAACAGGACTCAGAAAGACAAATACCACATTTTCTCTTATATGCAGAACCTAGATTTAAAAGAGTGTGTGTGTGTGTGTGTGTGTGTGTGTGTGTGTGTGTGTGAGTGTGTGTGAGATGGAACTAGAAAGGAGATCATTAGAAGGGAGGAAGAAATCTTTTTTTTTTAATTTTTACAAAAACTTTATTGAGAATGTCATACATGCATATAAGGTGTTTTTATCAAATCCATGCGCACTCCCTCTCCTCCAACATTCCCCCCTCTGAAGAGGTAACCCTAAAATCTTTTAAGGATTAGATACAAGCTCCCAAATACTTTTTGACATTTTTGACCTTTGGAACAGAGTATGTTGCTAACAGGCCCAAGGACATTTTGACTTTTAGTCAAGAAACTGGCTACATTTCTTTGGGGTCTTTTTACCTAACTGCCTAGCCAATTCCTACCTCCTATTCTTATCATGCCATCCTTTGAAGGGGTTACCCAAATTGCCAATAAGGAATAGGGACACAGACCACTCTGGCTTCTTCCATGCTGAACAGGGACACAGGATGAGGCAATTGGAGTACCCAGAAGGGAGGAAGAAATCTTAAGGTGAACGATGGAACATATGTGTTAAGAGAACAGAAGGGGTAGCGAACTGAGGGGAGGAAAGGAACCAGTGGGAGTGGAGGGGACACAGGAAGGGTCCTAGGGGAGGGACCAGATGAGAACAAAGACAATGACATGTGCGCGTGAAGATGATGGGATGGAACCCATCACTGTGTAAATAAATAAATTCTCTGCTTGAAAGACTCAGTATGGGTTGCAGCCCTGACTGGCTCTTGAATGATGATTTACATCTGTAGTTGGAGCACGTTCATGTTCTAATACAGGGTCTGCATTTTTTCCATTTTTAAATCAAAGTTTTTTGCATTCATATAATATATCTTGATCATATTTATATCCCCTCCCCTATTTCCATCTCCTGTGACCTCAACCCTAGCCAGGTTTTATGCATTCCGCCATGTATGTTAAGGCCTATTGAGTCAAGTTTGTATCCCGGGATGTCTTCTTGTGTGAGTTCATCCACTGAAGCCTGGTCAACCTATTTAGCGTCACTCCTTTAAAGACCAACTGTCCCTCCCCCAGCAGTAAATAGCTGTCAATAATTGCTCAGCTAAAATTGATGCTTTTTACCCATTTTCCACTTCCATGCTGGGTTTTTGTCGGGTTTGAATTGGCATGGGTCTTGTGCATGCCGTCACCGTTGCTATAAGTTCATCTGAGCAAGTTCCCAGCCACCTGGAAAACTGCTTCCTGTGGTATCCATCACCCCTGGCTCCTACAGTCTGTCTGCCCATCTCTTCTTCAGCAGTCCCTGAGCCCTGGGTGGCAGAGGTTTAACACAGGAGTCCTATCCGGGGACAGGCACTCTGCAGTCTCTTATTCTCTACATTTTGGCCAGTCACAGCTTCCTATGTTAATTAGGTTAAAAAGCCATCTGCTTTCATCTGTTTGTCTTTTTCTCTTTCTCTCCTTTTCTTCTTCCCCTTCCCCTTCCTTTCCTCTTTCTCCTTCTCTTCTGCAGAGGACCGAACCTAAGACATTATTCATATTAGATAAACATGATCACCAAGCTATACCCCAACCCCTTATTTTCTTTTAAATCTGATTTTGATCTTTATTAAAGGAAAGCTCAAAATACAATGAATACAACAAGCTTTTGTACCTAGCCAAGGTTTGACAACCAGCTCTCTGGAGAAAAAAAAAGGGCCGCCATTGTAATGTATGTTTATTTGTATGCCATAAATATTCCATTCATGAGCAGCGTCATGTTAGCAACACGATATCACTAAACACAGGCTTGGGGTTAGATGTACATCACCAGCCAGTGTGAGCAGTTCCAGAACATTCCTGCCTCTCCCTATTTCTCCTCACATTCCAATCAGCCACTGCACCTATTTCAAACATTATTTCTGGCATCCCATACTTCCATGTCAAGATAACTAAAGGAAATGCCTCTCATTCCCAGGGCAGATGCAGAACATAATTAGCATTTACTCAGCACACTCTCTGTTTACTTTTCAATTAGTTAATTTCTTCTCCTTCATGCCTCAGTTTTAATAGTATTTCCAGAGAGAGAGGCCTTCCCGGACCACCTCAGTTTAAATTAGGTCTCACCTGCTGGTCATTCGCAAGCCACTGTATTCTTTAATTTCATGGCACACATCCCAGTTTGTAATTATGTAATTATATTTATGTTCCTTTATTTATTGTGTTGCCTCTTCCACTAGTTTATAAACTCCAAAAGGTCAGAGACTTCATATGTTTTGTTCCTTACTGTATTCTTGACTAACACCTGAAAAGCACTTTGAACAGTACCTGGCATAGTATAGGTGCTCAATAAATATTTAGAGAATGAATGGATGGATGGATAACTAAAATAATGAATATCTAATGCATGCTAGCTACCCCTCAGAAATTCTTTCACGCATGCTGTTTTATTTTTGATGATATCCCATCTGATAGTTATTACTGTCATCATATAGAGGAGGACATTGTCCTAAACAGGCTAACCAATAGGCTTCAAAGTAGTGGTATAAATAAAAATTAGGCCATTTGATTAAAAGCCTTGAGACTTTTTTTTCTAACATCCAGCTTCATGACTCTTCTATGGCCTTAGGTTGAACCTCGTTCCCAAGTTTGCATATGTTCTGACTGACCAAAGCCTGTTCTTGGTCCATTCTACTAATTTGAACAACACACTCATCATTACATGACTATGGCCACAATCCTCTCATATGAGAATAAAATTGCATAAGGTAATGGGGTCAACTGCCAGTGAGCCAAACTAAGAACTGAGTTTTCTTTCTGTCCATATGTTCAAGCATCTATGAAAATTATATATGGATAATTCTAGCTGCTTAATAGATGAGTCAGTTTGAAAACAGCTTTAGAGAGATTTTCTTTAATTTTATTTCTCTGTCATTTTTTTTAAAGTGCTGATCAAACCCAGGGCTTTGCACATGTTAGACAAATGGTCTACTGCCGAGCTTCATTTCTAGGCCTATAACTTTATTCTTCATATTACAAAAATATTGACTTAAATAAATATACGTCTGTGTGATATCTCTCAGAGACAAAACAGAGTATACTTCTTATGTTTTTTTTTAGATGAAAGAGAATTCAAAATAGTTTTTTACTGGGAAATAATTTTCAGTGATAATTAGATAGTGTCTGAGTTCTTAATGCTTCAATATGTTATTAAAATAATAATAGGCAAAATGCCTAAAACATACATGAAAACAATTTAATATCAGGAAATGTAGTTTCAGAGGCAGATGCTGGATCATCTCAATTTTTGAGAATTCAGGATAATGCTGATTAATTTTAATAAGTGCTTTCAGTGATGTATATATAAAAAGAAGCATACCAATTAAATATTAGGTTTTCAGGATCAAATTCTTTAAATCTTTCAAAAAACATATAACCATTTTAAATAGTACCAAATGCTAGCTCAGTGTATTTCACTATCATCATAACTTGGAATGAAATATTTGGGGCGCAACTAATACTATTCAGACCTTGCTCACATCATTTCATGAGAGTCTACCTTTCATGAAGCAAGTCCTATCTCTATGAATACTTTGTTCCATAGCCCACCTCATTCTGTCGGTTAAAAATTCACGTATTATTGCATAATCTTGTTGAGAAAAATAGAGCAACATCTTGAACAGCCGAGTAACTCTTTTATTCATTTTCAACAATAATGTAAAAATGGGACCACAAATTGATTTACGCATGCAGCGCTATTTGTAGTAAAAATGAAGAAATCTTCTGTTTTACAGGGTTCAATTCTTTTTTTTTTTTTTTTTTTTCGGTCTTTTTGAGACAGGGTCTCCCTGTAGCCCCAGCTGTCCTGGAACTCATTATATAGATCAGGCTGGCCTTCAACTCACAGAGATCTGCCTGTCTCTGCCTCCCAAGTGCTGGGACTACAGGCGTGCCCCACCATGCCTGGCTAAGGGTTCAATTCTTTAAGGAATTGTATGTAGCAACAGTCTCCTCTCAGTGCATTCTGCTAATTTTTGTCGAGTTTTAACCATTTATTTCCCTTTATAAAATTTCTATTGGGATATGTCTGCTTAAACAACACTGACGCAAGTACCATGTATTAACTTGGAGGAATATATAAAGGATAAGAAAAATAAACACATTAAACTGAACACTGGACTTAATGACTAGGATGGACCATTCTGGGATGTAGCTTAATTTCATCCTGAAGTGACTATTTCAGCCATTCCTGCCTTTCTTTTTAGACTGGTAGACCATCTCAGTCACAACTTCCCATTGCTTGTGCATTCTTAACCTCTGTCTGGCTCCTTTACTTCTGCCAGAAACACTCACTTCTCTGTGTTCTAAATTAAAACCGTGTCTGTCAAGCTACAGTTCTATCAGTGTCCTCCACTTTATCATTAAATCATGAGCAAGCCTTCTAGAGTCCCTCTCCTCTCTCAAACCCTCTCACTTACCTCTCCCTGAGCACAGCACTCTGAATAATCTTAATTTATTTCAAGTAAGGAAGGGCAATGTCAATAGACAGAACCTAGGTGGCATAGGCTATCCTGAGAGGCGGTCTGCATATTTCAATCTTTTCATGCATGGGGTATAGTTTATGAGTTTGAAAAGTAGATCACATAGTCCCACTGAATCTATGGTCAAGAATTGTCAAGACCAAGAATCTCCCTCCTGCAGCCTCCTGAATATTTGTGTTAATAATCAAACTTTCCTTGCTTGGAAATTGTTTTCTGTCTATAAAGTATTACAGTCTCATTACAAAAATGTAGACAATGCAGTAAAAAATAAAAAGTCAACCCCCTCATTTATCATTATTTTCTAACATTTACTATTTATTTTTGCCACAATGCACACGTGGAAGTTAGAGGATAGCCTGTCGGAGCTGGTTCTCTCCTACCATGTGTGTTATAGGGATCAAAATCAGGATGTCAGGTTTGGCAGCAAGTTCTTTACCTGCTAAGCCATCTCCCTGCCCTCCCCTGTCATTTATTCTTGTCGTCCAAAGATAACCACTATAAATACTTCTTTACTGCAGGAAAGAAAGAGAGTGTGCATGCATATTTCTGCCTAGTGGAACTGCCAGTTTTATTCAGAATTTTCCTTCTTAATATTAAATTAAAGGCAATTCCCTGAATCATTTCATGATTCTTCAAAAACCTGACTTTAAGTAGCTGCATAATATCCTGCCATGTGAACGTAGTTTTATTTTCACAATCCCCATTCATTAGAACAATGGCTCAGTTGATGCTGCATGATACATTCACTGAATGCTCACCACGTTCCAGGCAGTGCTCAAAGCTCCTGGCATTCTTATATTCTTTTGCCTTGTACATCAGAAGTACTGTTGCTGTTTACCACTTGACTGATGGGGGGAAAGCATGGGAACAGCAGGTGTTTCCCTCTTGCTGATGATGCTATTTACGTCCCTTGCCTTAGTCAATCTTCTCTTACTTCCTATGCTTGGTAAACTTTCTTAATCTAATTATACCCTCTGTGCTGACTACTACAAGTTTAAATCTATGTTCTGACTTCTCAAGGGTTCACTATGTAGCCTCCGCTGTCCTCGACCTTTCTGTGTAGCCTAGGCTTTCCTTGAACCTGCAATCCTCCTGCCTTGACCTCCCAAGTGCTGGGATTACAGGTGTGAGTCTGGCTGCATCCTGGTAGTCTACCCTAGGATTTCAACAAGACAGCTCAAACTTGAGATAGCCCAAGCTATCCTCCCCCACCTCAAGACTACTTTCTTTCCTTCCCAAGTTTAGTGAGTGACCTTCTAGTTCCTGTGCATGTAACTTAATCATTTTTCTTCATGTGGTCAACTGCCAAGTGCTGTCCTTAACACTTCCCACAGTCTTATTTACCCATTTCCTTGGTGAGTGAGTTCCTAAGTGACATCTTGTGGCTTCTTGTCTAGACCATTTCAGCAAACTCTTCAGGGCTGTTCTGAGAGCAATCTTTTCTAGTGTCAGCTCATCCAGTTTCTCAGCATTTTAGTATTCTAGGTCAATTCTGTTTACACATATACACTGGTACCCCATTCCCTCGGGAAAGATCTAAATCCCCGAGCATGATATTTAAGATGTTATATTATTTAACAAAAACTTACATTCTAACAAAAATAATTTTCACAAACACCTGTGCTTTGCTTGTGCTCTCTACTTGGAGTGATTAACCCACTATTTCTCTTTTCCATCCTCCCACTTCCCCATCTTTATGATTGACAGATGCCCATCTATCAATATCCATTCCAGAAATGTGTTAAGATTACTTCTCACAGATCCTGCCTCATCCTCCCACTCAGGAGAAATCTCCTTCACCACAAAACCTAATAACTCCTTATTTATGGACCATTTGTACCATGCCTATACCATGTCTATCACCATGACAAAAAGATTTGTTTTGATTCATGGTTTTATGGGTGTCAGTCCATGGTCAGTTGACCTTGCTGCTTGTGGGCCCAAGGTAGTAAAACAGTTCACCATGGTAGAAGCATGTGGTAAAAGCTAGTCACCTCATGATACCCAAGAAGCAAAGAAAGAAGAAGGGATAGGATTCCAGCATCCAGGATACTGAAGGGCGTGCCCTCATGATCTTATTTCCTCCCTCTAAGCTCCACCTCCTAAGTTTTCCACCATCTTCTAATAGCACCCCAGGTTGGAAACCCTTATTATTATTTGCGGAAGAACCATAGAACCATATCACTGTAACCTCGTAGAAACGTAGTGTAAAGAACTTCTTTGTGGGAGCTGAAGAAATGCTCGGTGGTTAAGAACACTGAGTGCTCTTGCAGAGGACCTGGGTTTGAATCCCAGCACCCACATGGCAGCTAACCACTGTCCTAAACTCCAGTTCCAGGGGATCCAAGACCCTCTTCTGACTTCCGCAGACATTGCATGACATGGATGCACCTACCTATATGCAGGCAATACACGATACACATAAAATAAAAATAATAAATACTTAAAAAAAAAGAATTTCTTTGCCTCTTCTACCAGAAATCTAAACCCTTTGGAGGGTAGGAACTTCAAGTTATGCCTCTTTGGAGTTTTGATAGAACTCAGCACAGTGTTTGGTACATAAAGAATATTCAGTCAATGCTTGTTGAATGTGGAAATAACTTTGCTGACTAGTATAACATCTATGTCATTAACTTTGTTTCCTTCTTTTACCATGACGCTTTATAATTTTGCCCTGTGTTTTCTTTCACATCGATCCTTCATTTTCATACCCTGAAAAATAACTTATGGAAGCTGGAGAAATTGTTTGGTGGCTAAGAGTGCATTCTGTTCCTCCTGAGCTCAGTTCCCATAACCCACATTGGGTAGATCACAACCACCTTTATAATTCCAGCTCCAGGGAATATGATGACGTCTTCTAGTTTCTATAGATGCACACATACACATGGCATATACACACAGACATACACACATACACGTGAATAAAAATAAAAAACTTAAAAACAGTAACTTGTACCGATTTATCTCTGTAGAGCTCACTTCTAGAAACAAATCACAAACTGTTGGGCTGATGTTTAGTTACCCACACATTTACTTTCTGGAAAGTTGGTTTTCCACCACTGCCCAGAAAAATACACTATTTCGGTGTGGATTCTTTTGGTTACAAGTGACAGAAATTCAACTTAAACTAGCATGGGCCAAAGGGGGGCTCTCTTTTATCCTCTCTTCTACCATATGACAGCTTTCCTTCTGGCTGGAGGATATAGTAAGAAAACACCAGACACTAGTTGCTAGTGAGTTTATTCTAGAATTCCCAGCCTCTAGTACTATAATAAATAAGTTCTATTCTTTACAAAGCATCCTATTTCAAGACATTCTGTTATAGCAACCTGAACAACCCAGATCTGGAACAAGTTTGGAGTTAGAATTTACAGAAGAGCCTGGAGCCTGGGCCCGTGGGTTGATGCTAAAGTAGGCATGGAACCCGAGGCTGTAGGGGCTGGCCTAGTGCTGGGCTGGGTCTAGAACCTGGAGCTAGAGGCTCTTGACTGGCTTCAGAGGGCCTGCTGCTGGGCTTTACAACAAAATCTGTGGTTCACATTACTTTGGTGACATGCAGTGGGTAAGGAGCTGTGGGAGAAGATAGCAAGGATAATGTGAAACCTCCTTCCCTACCTTCATCATGCGTGTGTGTGTGCATGTGTGATGTATATGTGTATATGTATGCCTGTGGATGAGCACGTGTGTGTGCACATGCACTCCAGAGGTTGATTAGGGGAATCATCTTTAATGGGTCTTCCACATCATTCCTTGAGACAGGTTCTCTCAATCAAACACAGAGCTCCTTTACATGGCTAGTCTCCCTAACTAGCGTGCTCTGGGGGTCTCGTGTCTCTAGCTTCCCAGATTGGAATCACAGGCAGACCACCTTGCTCACGTGGCAGTGGTCATTTATGTGAGTACTGGGGATTTGAACTCAGGTTCTCAACATTTGTAGGCAATCGATTTAACTACCAATCCATGTCCTCAGCCCCTGCCTACCTTATTGATTACATCCTTCCTCCTTTCTGTGCTCTCTCCAGGTCTCTTATTTGCACACTGGGATCCCTCAGCTGCTGCACTTGTATTTGTTGTGTGGGTAGTTTGTCAGGTTGATGTTCTGTGAGAAGAATGCACCAGAAATGCCCGTTCTCCCACCTTACCGATGTCACACCTTTCCTTTAAAAAATTAAAATATATGATTGATGATTTCAATTTCTTTCCTCCAAAGTTTGTAAATTGAAACCACACCAGCTTCTAGATTCATATTTACTCATAATATACTTCAAAGATATTTTGTATCTTATTCCTTAGTAGTTTTGGATAAATTGCTGTTATGTCAAACTTTTCCCCTCCCTTTTATTAAGGCAGTTATCCATTTGCCAATTTTATATGAATTATCATAGGAAAATTTATTTTTCCTATAAAAATAATTGGCTTTCTTAACTGCAGTTTTATTCAGTAGTGTTTAACTTTATAACTGTTCTCCATAAGGGTTTTTACTGAGGGAATTTAACTTCTTTTTGTTTAAGATCTTTGAGGTCGAAAATTTTTCTTTACTTTGGCATTTCTGAATACTTAGTAAATGGCCAGCAATCCATCTGTTGCTAGACACTTTGGAACACTCTCATAAGCTATGATGTGATGCAATGTTATGCTAAATTAAAATTTATATATTCTTTGATTTTCCTTTTAATGGCTATTAGAAAACTTTTATCTTTGAGTAATGGATTATTGAATATCCAACATGATGTCTTTTTATCTTTCTCTGTTCATATTATCCATATTAATCCACTTTTACATGATCAGATAAAAGGAATTTCTGCATCTGAATTTCTAATGGGCTCCTAAATACATTTTTTTTGCATGTTCAAATATCTACTTGGTATGAGGAAAGACTGGTGATTCAAAACACTGTTACCTGTATTCCTGTTTCAAATTTTACTGGAATCTATTGGCAGGATCTAAATAATCTGTATTATAATGTCCTGGTTCATAATATAGAAAATAAGAGAGTCAGAATTTATTGGTTTTCCTTTAAAACTATTTTGGACAATGACTAATTTTTTTAAATTCAAAGATCATATTACCCTCTGTGTATTTTCTTTTTAAAAACTAATCTCTGTTCTAATAAATCTACATCTAAATAGATTTTCTTAAAGAGAATCTTAATTAACTCAGAAAGGAAAAGGAAATTTTTCTAGAAATCGGAGCATGTATGTCCCTTAGTGCATTTTCTTCTACATCAGTGATCTGAAAAGCCTGGTTCTGGATTTGGTGTGGTTCCTTGAGTGTCCTGGGATCAAATGCCATATGTTAGGAATATTTATACTATAGCAACATCTGTGTTTGGTCTCTGGCAGGTTAGTAATCCCCTCTGTCTTTAGCTAAAGAACTCCAAAAATCCTATGAATTTCTATAATATTATCTGACTGAATATTTCAACACAGTAAAAAAAGTAGTTGGGATTTTAAAAACTATTATTTGAGGCAGCAGATATAAAACCTGCCATTTTAATCAATTTTACATCAACTATGAAGTATTAATGACATTTGCCATGTTGTCCAACCAAAGATAGTGATACAATTTCCATTTTTTTCACCTGCTTGAAAAGAAACTTTATATCCAATAAAAATAATTCCTCATTCTTACCGGCCTTGTCTGTTTCTACACGTTTTCCTACTGTAGATATGTAAGTGGAGTCAAAGTGTGAGCTTGTTAGGTTTTGTCAACTTGATACAAACTAGAGACACCTGGGAAGAGGGAACCTCATTTGAGGAATTTCCTCCATCAGATTGGCCTGTGAGCATGTCTGTGAGGCATTTTCTTGATTGCTGGTTGATGTGGAAGGGTCCAGCCCACTGTGGGTGGTGCCATCCTTGGGCAGGTGGGCCTGAGCTGTTTAAGAAAGATAGCTGAGCAAGCCAGGAGAAACCAGCCCATAAGCAGTGTTCCTGGTCCTCTGTGGTTCCCTTTTCAAGCTCCAGCCTTGAGTTCCTGCCTTGGCTTCCCATGATGGTGGACTATAACCTCTAAGGTAAAATAAACCCGTTCTGTCCCAAATTGGTTTTGGCCAGTGTTTTATCACAGCAACAGAAAGCAAGCAGAACAAAAGGTATTTGTCCACTTGCATTTGACTTAGCTTTCAAGTTTCATTTGTGTTATACCATGTGACAAAATTTAATTCCTTACTGTGGATAATAGCATTCTTTTGTGTACATATACTGGTTTTTTGTTTATCCACTCATCTGTCAATGGACTCGGGCTGTTTCCACCTTTGGCTGTTGTGAAGAGTGCTACAATGAAAATTTGAATATAAATTTCTGTTTGAATCTCTATTTTCGGTTCGGGGGGGTATATATTTCGAGTGGAATTACTAGGTCTGCTTAATTAGCCTTTCAAAACAAATTTAGTATACTTTTATTTTGTGTGTTGTGTGTGGGTGCGTGTGTGCCATGATACCTGTGTGGATATCAGAGAACAACTTTCAGGAGTCAATTCTCTCCTTCAACCCTGTGGGTCCTGGGGATTGTATGTACTCAGGTCATCAGGCTTTACCCGCTGAGCCACTTTTGAAGGCTCTGTTTAGCCTTCTGAGGAACGCTAAATTGCCTTCCATGCTGGCTGTATAGTACTTTACATATCCAGGTCAGTATTTGAGGGTTCAGTTTCTCTACACTCATGCTAACACTTGTTTGTTTTAATCGCTTATCGCTGTACTAATAAGCATAATAAGTGGTAGCTAACTGTCATTTTGATTCATCTTTCATTGATGACTGATGATCTTGAGAAACTTTTTGTGTGCTTATTGACCATTTCAAATGCATATTCACATTGCTTGTTCACTTTCTAATTGGGCTTTTTGTTTTTTTTCCTCTTGTGCTATAGGACTTCTGTATACATCATGGATATTAAGCACTTGCCAGATTTCCCTCATTTTGGGAGGTGTCTTTACTCTCTAGCAAACATCTTTCAAAGCACTGTCTTAATTTTGATGAAGTCCAGTTTATCTATGTTTTCCTTTTGCTATCTACACATTGATGTCACCTGTAAGAGTGGGGCCTCTTACCCATTTTTCCACTTCTCTGCTTGCTGTCATCGTTGCTCTATGTTCATATGGGCAAGTTCCTGGCCTCCTGGAAAACTGTTTCCCTGTGGTCATCACCACCCCTGGCTCTTACAATCTTTCTTTTTCCTCTTCCACATGGTCCCTGAACCCTGGGGGGCAGAGGTTCAATATAGGAGACCTATCCAGGGACAAGCACTCTGCAGTCTCTTATTCTCTATATTTTGGCCAGTTGTGGCTTTCTGTGTTAATCTGTTGCATGAGGAGCTTTATGAGAGTTGAGAGCTGCATTAATATTCTCTCCATTGTTCCACTAAGTTCCATGAGCCTTAGGTGTAGAGATTCCATTGTAGATGTGTTACTTAAGGCTGGGCATCTCACAGACACTTATTCTCTGTGCTTGACCAGTTTTGGAACTCTGTAAAAGTCTCCAACTGTTGCAAAATTAAGAAACAATTGCTAATCTAAAATAATGATTTGACTCTGTGTTTTCTTCTAAGAGTTTTATAATTTTAGCTCTTAAATTTGTTTTTAACAATTGGGGCTGCAGAGATGGCTCTGTGATTAAGAATACTGGCTGCTCTTGCAGAGGACTGGAGTTTGGTTCCCAGCACCCACATGGAGGTTACCAGCCCTCCTTAATTCTAGTTCCAGGACATCAGAAACCCTTTACTGACCTCCACAGGTTTGCACCAACATGGTGCCCTTACATACATGCAGGCAAAACACTCATACTTATAGAAATAAATATGATTTAAAAGATAACAATGAATGGAAACTGTTCCTGTAGGGAGAGAAGACTGAATTTTGTATGCTCAAGCCTCTAGCCATCAAAACACCATTTAACCCGGCATGCTTAGCGTGGTGCTTTGCATTTGCTTCTCACTGCACCAGTTCAGTGAGGAACTTCTCAGCCTCCAGAACTGAGGTAGGGTTGAATGTACCACAGAAAACTCACAAGAGCAGTAGTTCTGATCTGGGCTACACGCTAGAAACAGTAGGGGAGTTAAAAACGCACCTGCATGCATGTATGAATATGTGTACATGTATACACATGTATGTATATATACATATGAAGCAGGCTACATATACTGATTAAATACACATCTCATATATACTTATATATGTATACTGATTATATTTATATAAGCATAATCATATACACACTGATATGTTTACATACAATGGTAATTAGGACATCACATATATAATGATTATATCTATTGATTTTATATAGCTACATAAGAGCATATCCCAAATATGCAGATAAGCCAAGAGGGAATGGATGGATAGATAGACAGACTGACAGACAGGTAGATGGATGACATATCATGTTTGGCACCACCCAAAATATTCTGATTAAATTCATTCTGTCAGGCTCAGGAAAGAGGTCGAATTCTTTTAAGATTTTATTTTTATTTTTAATTATCTGTATGTTTGTGTGTGTCCTGAATGCAAGAGCCCAAGGACAGGGGTGTTTGACTCCCCTGAAACTGGAGCTACAGGCAGTTGTGAATTGCCTGTCATGGGTGTTGGGAATTGAACTCCAGTCCTCTGAAAGAAGACAATGTGCTCTCAACCTCTGAGAGGCGGTTTTAAAAGTTTTACAGGTGATTGTAATTGTGTAGCCAGAGCTGAAAAATCATCAGTGTTGGATAAACAATAAGAAATAGGGAACAAAGAGTCAACTAAATCCTAAAAGCACTATTGGTATGGTTTGGGTGTATTACCCATATTTCAGGTGTTGGGACTTGAATCCCATAACTCATATGATAATGGTTCTTGAAATGCAGGCTTTTGGAGAGGTAATTGGGTCCTGAAATCTCAGTCTATTCATGGGTTAATGGAATTCTGTGGGGGTGACTTTGTTCAAAAGTGAACTCTTTCTGACTAGCTTGCTCTGCCTCATCATCAAATGCCCTCAGCAGAGCCTCAGTAGCACGATGGCCCCCACCAGATGGGAGCCTCCACAAGGAACTTTTCAGCCTCTAAAATTTTAAGACATAATTTTCACGTCTTTATAAATTGCCCAGTGTCTGGTATTCAGTTACTTTAGCAGAAAATGGATTATGACAGCTATGAAGCCAGATATCTGAACTCTAAAAACTGACCTGGTTTTGGACATTTACAGATCTCCTTTAAGCTTAACTTCCTTTAGCTCCTCTCTGGGAAGCGGTGATCATTTTTACCATAAATAATTCAGGGCCCCATGCCTAGAAATCCTCCCTCTTAAAGGTCTAGTGGCAGGAGAGCTGGAGGTACTCCGAAGTTCCCTTTCCTGTCCAAAGACCTGTATTTCCCCTGCTTGTTGGCATAGGAAAGTTTACTTTCTTCAGAAGAGAACTAACAGAATCCTACACCATCAGAAGGACCATAATCCATAGCTGTCATCGTGCCTTTCCTAGGCAAGCTCTTTCCTAGCAGCAGGCTAATTCCCTCAGCCTGTCGGCTAAGCCAGCGTGTTCTCAATCAAACCCAATTAAGTTTGATGATTCTTTTTTGGAAGCCCATAATTGCCAATGCACAGGACTTATTTAACATTAACCTACTGCTGTATCTTTGCCTACAAATCTGAACTTCCTGAGGACCAGCACCAGAGCAAGCTAGCTTTTTAGACACCAGGGCTTGGGAATGCCCTCTTTGTAGCACCAGTGCTGGAGTCTGGAGCTTAGTTTTTAGTCCCGACCTATTGTGTTCATGACTAGATGGCCTTCTTCCACTGTTCTCCTCTGCTTACTAAGGTACAGGTTCAGCCGGCTGCTGCACTGAGCCTGCATGGACTTTTCTACTCTCCATACCCAGGTCCAAATTGTAGACACTTTAGGAATGCACTTATGTTTCTGGCCCTACTAACAATCGATAAGAACCTCAGGACTATACTCAGAGTATGAGTGAATCTCTCTGACCAAATTAAGAAATAACTGAAAATAACTACATTCCTCCAATTTGGCAGATGGAAGCATCAAGGTGGTAGGCTGTTGTTGTAAACGAAGGTGATTATTGAGTTCATTAGTCATAATGTTACACCTTTGCTGTGACAAAAGACCTGACATAAACCACATAATGGGGGAGGGATTTATTTTGGCTCACAGTTCCAGAGTGTCTAGACTACGGATGCTTGGTCCTATCGTGCTTGGACAAAGAATCACAATGGCAGGAACATGTGGATAGAGGAAACTCTTCCTCTCATGACAGACAGGAAGCAGAGCAGAACAGCCTACTTTAGTGCCAACAGGAAGTGGAGTGAAGTCAGAGCAAGATATAGCCTCAAGGATTCAGCAAGGATGAAGGGAAAAAATGAGCTTCCTGAAAATACAACTATAAACCAGATTTTAATGTAGCCATTATTGTTTCTAATTAAAGGTAGAGAACTTAGGGTAAAGGTAGAGTTCCAAAGGGAAATTTAGAGAATCACATCATATTGAGACACAGACTTGACTGGGAAGAGCTGATTACATTGTGTTCTTGGCAAGACTATTAGGCCTTGGTCAAAGTCTCCTGCAAGTATTTCTGTGTGACTCATATAAGAAAAGTTAAGCAAATCCATATATATTTATTTTTACATAAGGACTACATCAACAGATAAACAGTAAATGGGCACCTATTTCCCACATGGCTGTGACTTTTTAAAAGGTCAATTCACTTAGATGTGCCAATTTCTTTTGTAATGAAAACATTCTTTAAAAAAGACAGTGAATTAAAGGGTAAAAACTCATTCAATTTTATGTCTTATAGGGTTTATACTGAGTTCAATATTGTATAACTGTATTAATTCAACTGTGAACCTAAAAATTTACATCCACTTTTCAAAGAGATGAATCCTTGCTCTGGAATGTGTTACTGAATATGTTAAAGCTGTAATGAAATGCTTCTTCTAATTGGTTATTAAATTAAAAAAAAACGTGAAAAGCTCACACATTAAAGCTGTACATTTCATCACATAAAAGGCTTTAAGATGCATTCTGTCAGAATCCATGGAAGAAACAACTTGTGTAAATGACTTACTGAGGAGGTTACCCTTACTTTTCTGATGAAACAGGAAGTTGATGCTTTTCACCTTGGAATTCAGCCTGCAGTTAGTTATAGGTTCCACAGACAGCCTTGAGTGGGGAAAGGTATATGTGGCTATGTAGACAGGATGGTCTGAAATTTGTCCAGCCTTGATGCTGTGGTAATCTGGAGGGTGCGCTGGTGGTCTAGGCCTTGGAGTGGCACCATGCTGGGCTAGGACTCATGGAAGTGAAGGGAAGGTGTTGATGGGATCTGGAAGAGCTGAAATTCAAGGCTGTCCCTGGCAGATGAATGACAATGTACATGACTTGCCAGTGTCCACCACATGCTTCTGTCTTTCTAACTTCACCCAAAATGTCTATTGAGACCAAAGCTAACTGGGAGTCATAAGAGGAGAATGCTGAGAAAAGAAGCTCCAGTTTCATTGAGTCCACCAGGTATCAGGATACCACAGTGCAGTCTCCTCTATAGCTCAGAAACCCCATCACCATTGATTCTTTGCCTCCCCATCCATAGTAAATTGCCCAACCATTCTATTGAACAGATTCAGCATCCCCTGGAGAGTTCTTAGTCCCATTCATAAAATATTTTAAGAATGGACTCAATTAGAAGCTTTAGAAAATTTTATTAGAATTTAAGAAAAAAATCCTCAGGGCAAGCAAGCCGTAACTCTCAGCAGCTGCCTTGAGGAGAATGGAGGGAAGCGGGAAGAAAGCCATGAGGCCAGGCCCACTGAAGCTTCCATGGACACCAGACAGACATGAGGCAGACTAGCAGCCACATGGCAGGGAGAAGGGAGTTGTGCAGAAAAGGATGAAGAAACCCAAACATTGAGGCAGCCCACTGAATTAAGGAAAGCATAGTTAGAAAAGAGCTAAAAAGAAGGAAAGGAGAGATTGCGCTTTTCTGAAGACTTCAGAAAAGTGGGTCACATGTCTATGACCCTGAGCCACAAGAATCGCACTGAGGGGGCGGATTCAGGGCAGGAGAGGTTCACTATCTCATTAACACACTAGCATTTTTTTTTTATTAGAAGAAGCATTTCATTACATCAGCATTAACCTGTTCAATAATATTTTTCTGAGCTAGGGTACATCTCTTTCAAAATTGGCTGTATATTTTTAGGTTTACAGATGAATTATTATGCTTGTATAGTCTTTTACTCATTATAAACTCTGTAAGACATAAAATTAAATGAGGTCCCAACGTTTAAAAAAGATCTCCACTTCATTGTCAAAACACACAGTTTCATACAGAAAAATTCATTCCAGGGCTCTTGACATTGAGAAGTTTTCACATGCATTTCCAATCTCTATATACATGACTATCACTGGTCACAGTCACCCACCTTCTGAGCTCCTCGGCATCTGAGCATGAATACAAACTCGTCAGGTAGACAGCCTTCCTCTCCCACTAGAGCCTCCATACTCTGCTATCCCTGCCACTGTTAATCTCTTCTTGGTTTAGTTGTAGTGGTTCCCATGCCTTTAGATATGCATCAATTTCTTTTAGGCTTTCAAATTTAGTAGCATATAGGTTTTTAAAGTATTCCCTTATAATGTTCTGTATCTTTCTGGTGTCTGTTGTGATGTTT
>NW_008352752.1:1998750-2001461 GCF_000622305.1 Nannospalax galili | reverse complement strand
AAAGGATCAGGGAGAGGAAAGGTAAGCCTCGGAGCCCCAGAAAGAGGCTGTCAGCCCCAGAAAGAGGCTGGCAGGTGTTGCAGGACCAGGGAAGCAGAGAGAGGTGAGGGCGGGGCCGGGTCCAGAGGCAGTACTCCTGGGGTCCAAGGAAGGCACCAAGCTGGTCCGGGTGAACAGGGTCATGAAGCAGCACTGGTTCCCCAGGTGTCTGGGGTCCCAAGATTAGGAATGGCACAGGGCCCAAGCTTGGAGTAGAGAACAGCGGGGGAGATGGAAGGGTGAGCGTGGCTGGGGGAGTCACGGCGCGGCGCGGCGCGGAGGGCTGCGTGGTAGACTTACCCCAAGAGAGGCCTGAGGGCAGGAGAGTGGGCCAGGAGAATTAGCCAGTGGTGCAGGTCCGGGAAGCAGGGAGAGGTGAGGGCGGGGCCAGGTCCCGCAGAAGCAGTGCTCCTGGAGCCCAAGGAAGGCACCAAGCTGGCCTGGGTGAAAAGGATCAGGAAGCAGGACCGGTTCCCCAGGTGTCTGGGGACCCAAGACCAGGAATGGTGCAGGGCCCAAACCAGGAGCAGAGAACCCCGGGGGAGATGGAGGCCGGGGGAGTCAAGGCGCAGAGGGCTCCGCGATGGACCCACCCCGAGAGGCCTGAGAATAGGGGAGCAGGCCAGGAGAGTTAGCCAGTGGTGCAGGTCCGGGGAAGCAGAGAGAGGTGAGGGCGGGTCTGGGTCCGGAGGCAGTGCTCCTGGGGCCCAAGGAAGGCCCCAACCCGGTCCCGGTGAACAGGGTCAGGAAGCAGCACTGGCTCCCCAGGTGTCTGGGGTCCCAAGACTAGGAATGGCACAGGGCCCAAGCTTGGAGTAGAGAATAGCGGGGGAGATGGAAGGGTGAGAGCGGCTGGGGGAGTCACTGCGCGGAAGGCTGTGGTAGACTTACCCCAAGAGAGGCCTGAGGGCAGGAGCAACACACTAGCATTTTAAGCTCACCTCCTTAGCATGACTTAAGGTGAACCCACCTACCCAGGGGTGTTCTTATGATCAGGAACCTGACCAGTGCAACTGGAAAGTTGGGTCTTCATCTAGACCAGAGATTACCTGACTGGTATTCACCCAGGGTTTTTTGTTTTTGTTTTTGTTTTTTTCTAGTGTAAGAAAACTTCTCTTTCATTGTTACAGTTACTTATAGTTTTTCATTTTGACCATGACTGTAGTTGATGTCTGGAAAACTCCCTGGTTTTGGTTTCTCTCTTCAATTATGTCCTAGGAACAAACATCGAATTTGTTCCCCAGTTTCAGAGACTTCCATGTTTTGTTCCTGATTGCCTAAATCCCAGTTTGAGCAACCTGCTTTGCACTCAGTACCACAAAGGCAAGGGTGGTTTTACAAGAGAGAGCAGGGGATTTATCGTTTGCCTCTGAACCTGAGCCCTGTAACTGGAGTCTTCTCATTTGCTAATGCTCATCCTTGTTACATCCTAAGTTAGTTTTGCCATAACCTGACCTGGTTATTTCTAGGCTCACCTGGCCAGAGGAGAGATGCCAAGAGTTAAGACCTTAATTTCCTACTTAGGCAACCTGTCTGTCTTCTACCATACATACCTGTGACTGTATTTTGTCCAACTTAACTCTCTTCCCATTTCCTGCTATTGGGCCACAGCCATTCTATTGGGTATGTAAAGTTCCTGACTCTTAGATCTTGCTATGATCCATGAACATGCTCTTCAAAGTTCCTGACACATCTGCCCCTATAATACCACGGCTTTCAGCAGGATCAGCACTGTTGATTAAGCCTCCTCCCCTGCAGTACCTGCAATCATAGTAAATTGTTTCAGCTCCTATCCAGTTACACAAACCATGACTTGGAAACATCTTTGATGCTTCTCTCTGTCTTACATCCAGTCCATCACATAGTAACTCTACTCCATGTTCCAAGTTGACAGAACATGGCTGATGAGATGGCTGATAAGGCAGAGGTAGCAGAGGACATGGTGAATTGAATCTTCTCTTTAGAAATCTCATGTTAGCTGAGTGGAGTGGTACATATAGGAGGATTGTGAATTTGAGGCTAGCTTGGGCTACCTAGCAAGGCCCTCTTTTAACAAATAAAGATAGAAATTCTCATGTTGAACAGGAGTCCCCTACTTTGCATTTTAGTAACCAGAACAGCTCATAAAGCCATGCCTGAAGCCAAAAAGAGAGGGATATGTGTAGCCTTGTCTCCTGGAGAGGAAATGCGGGTGGAAAATCATCAGCTGTGTCAGGAGACACATACAGCTCAAGGCTGTAGCCTGCAGCCTGAGGAAGACACCCCTTAGAGACCTCTTCTCAACTTGGGGTATCAACTTTCCATACAAAACAGAATTTCAAGAGAAGTATGAAGCAAAGTTGGGATTTATTAGTAAACAGAAAACACGTAGTTTAGATTTAAGCTTGGGGTAGAGTAGATACAGAACCCTCCAGTTTCCTAAACTACAAACATAAATATATTTGTAGCTTTGAAGTTATTTCTCTTAAAAGATGCAGTTTACAACCAGGCTCAAATGTTAAGCAAAGTTTTTTTTTTAATTTACAGAACCCTCCAGTTTCCTAAACTACAAACATAAATATATTTGTAGCTTTGAAGTTATTTCTCTTAAAAGATGCAGTTTACAACCAGGCTCAAAATAATAATGGGCTGATACATTGCGTGTGTGTTTTAAAAATGATAATGACCAATAA
>NW_008352752.1:1995555-1997394 GCF_000622305.1 Nannospalax galili | reverse complement strand
TATTAACACTGAGATGTCGGCACATGCATCTCTAATCTGTATGCATCTGATTATTACTAGTCATAATTGGTTGCACCTGGATCCTTGGCGCCTGTGTATGTCTATAAAGTCATCGGGTAGATTTCAGTGGTAATGTTTATCACCTCTACTAATTAGCATGACATAAATTTCAACGTTTCCTCCTCAAATATAATACATTTTAAAAAATTTGTTGATTTTTTTTGTGTGTGTATATCACACAAAACACCCCAAACCATCTTGTTCGACTATACACCCACTTCCCAGATGGCACCCGCCCATAGCCTCCCTCACCCCACTAGAGCCCTTATACTCTGATATCCCGGCTACTGTCTGCTGTGTTGTCAGCAGCCCCCAGCCATTCCCCACTACTTGCTCTTCTGGTGAATCTAGTCAGCATATCTAGAGCTTTTTGGTTTAGGAGGGTCAGCTGTTCCTCATCTGTCAATAATCAGTTGTCAATATTCCTTTAGATAAGATTGGGATCTGCTGTTCATTTTCCCAGTTCTAAGCTGGGTTACTATCTGGGAGTCCCTTTGGCTGCCCTGGCCAACAATTCAAAAGAAGGTATCTCCTATCTGGCATTGTTGCTTGTTATGTAGCCTTTAGCTATACATATGGACTCTTAAGAAATTATATTGGCCCCTTTAATCTTTGTTTACACTTTCCTTTTGTGTGTTTAAGTCCATACAATTGGCCCAGATAAACCAATTTATTTTTACTCTTAAGGTCGTTTGAGGATCTGTTCTTCAGGGGTCACATGGGCTTGGGAGGAGCTCCTGGCTCCTTTCTTTTACCAGTTCTGTCTATGTGAAGATAAGTCAAAGGTCCTGTTCGACCATGGATGGCTTTGCTTGGAAGCATGGAGGAAATGATTCCTCTGTGTTGACCCTCCTCTTTGTAGACTGGACATTGGTTCAAGTCCATCTGGTGGGGTTTCCTCGAAGTCCTTGATCAAGAGGACAGGTGATCCACCACAATTACAGGACATTTTGAGAGATGCTCATAGTACCCTGGAGCTAGTCGACCTAGGAGGGCAAGGAGCAAAACTGTCCTTTATGTCCCTCTGACCAAATTATTATAGGCCTCAAAATATGTGTGTTAAACATCCAAGAAGTTTACTTCCACCAGTCTGGTACTTTTAATTACTGAGTGTCATGTAGAGAAAACTTGGGCAGAGCCCAATTGTTCTCAGATAAACCTTACCTAGACATATATTTCTTGATCTGCTATGTATAACTTATCAGTAGGTTGTAGGAGTGATATTGTTCCCTCTGTTTTTTAAAACTAACTAGGCATTATTTATCTTTCATATTGTCTCATCCCTCCATCATGGTTTTCCTAATTAAGGTGCCACCATTTCCCCCATTTCTCCCTTAATAACACCCTTCTCCTATGGTCCTATCTCTCTTGAGCTCCTTCTTTCCCTTTATCCCCTAGGTTCCTTGTATACCCTTCCTTCCCCCCTCCCTTAAACTAACCCAATTTTTATCCATATCTCCTTTATTAAGGCCTGTTTCCTACTGTTCTTCTCTTTCAGGTTCTTTCTTTTCCTTTACCTCCCTGTTTCCTTTCCATTATCCTGGTTCTTGTAGTTATGTCTGGATACATACTCACTTATCAGGGTTTAGTTCTAGGATCCAAATATGAGGGAGAACCTATGTCGATTTTTTTTCTGATTCTCTGTTACTTCACTTAGTATAACAGTTTCTAGATCCATCCATTTTCCTGAAAATTTCGATATTTCATCTTTCTTTACTGCTGAATAGAACTCAATTGCATAAATGCCCCACATTTTCATTAATCATTCATCTGTTGAGA
>NW_008352752.1:1993546-1994273 GCF_000622305.1 Nannospalax galili | reverse complement strand
TGTTATTCTTGTTTATCTTTTCAAAGAACCAGCTCTTGGAATTGTTGATTCTTTGTATTGTTTTATTTGTTTCAATTTCATTAATTTCTGGCCTGATTTTTGTTATTTCTTCTTGTCTGCTGTGCTTGGGTTTCATTTGCTGTTGTTTTTCAAGTGTCTTGAGTTGTTACGTTAAGTCATTTATTTGCGTTCTTTCTGAGTTTTTGATGTAGGCACTTAGAGCTATAAACTTCCCTCTAAGGACAGCTTTCAATGTGTCCCAGAGGTTTCATTGTGTGGTATTGTCCTTTTCACTGAGTTCCAGGAATATTTTTATTTCTTTCTTAATTTCTCTTCTGACCCATTCATCATTCAGGAGTGTGTTGTTTAATCTCCATGTGTTCATGTGGTGATTAGGGCTTCTTCCGGTGTTGATTGTAAGCTTTATTGCATTGTGGTCTGATAGAATGTATGGAATTATTACAATCTTTTTGTATTTGTTGAGGTTTGTTTTGTGCCCTAGTATATGGTCAATTTTGGAGAATGTTCCATGGGGTGCTGAGTAAAAAGTATGTCCTTTGATGCTTGGGTAGAATACTTAGTAGATGTCTGTTAAGTCCATTTGATATATGGTATTGTTAATTCAGATGTCTCTCTGTTAAATCTCTGGCCTGTTGACCTATCTAATGGAGACAGTGGGGTATTGAAGTCCCCTAATATTAGTGAGTTTGGATTAATCTGGGTCTTG
>NW_008352752.1:1992800-1993280 GCF_000622305.1 Nannospalax galili | reverse complement strand
TGCTTTTTTCATAGTACCATTTTCTTGGTATATTTTTTTTCCATCCTTTCACCTTAAGGTAGTGCCTATCCTTTAAAGTGAGATGAGTTTCTTGCAGACAACAAAAAGATGGGTTTTGTTTCTTAATCCATTCAACTATTCTGTGTCTTTTGACTAGGGAGTTCAGTCCATTGATATTTAAAATTATTAATGAAAGATGAGTATTGAATCCTGTCATTTTTATTTCTGTTTATATTCGTGATATAGATGTACTTTTCCACAGTTATACAATCATTGAATTTCTTGCTGCAACCCTTTGGGTATAGTCGTTCCTTTCTTCAGCATTTTGTATTGCTTCCAGAACTCTCTGAAGGGCTCGTGTTGTGGACATGAATTCTTTCAGCCTATTTAGGTCATACAAGATTTTTCTTTCCCCTTCAACTATAATAGTCATTTTGGTGGGGTAAAGTAATCTGGTTGGCGTCTGTGGCATTTAGAACT
>NW_008352752.1:1983729-1992737 GCF_000622305.1 Nannospalax galili | reverse complement strand
TTCCTTTATATGTGACTTGTTGTTTCTCTTTTGAAGCTTTCAGTATTGTCTTTGTTTTGTATGTTTAGTGTTTTTACTATGATGTGCCGTGGAGAGTTTCTTTTCTGGTCTTGTCTGTTTGGTGTTCTGTATGCTTCTTGTATTTGTATGGGAATGTCTTTCTTTAATTTTGGGAAATTTTCTTCCATGATTCTGTTGAAGATATTGTCCATGCCATTATCTTGGGATTCTTCTCCTTCCTGTATGCCTTGGTTCATAAGTTTGGTCTTTTTATGGTGTCACACAATTCCTGCATATTCCATTCTTGTGATTTCTTTAATTTTTCATAATCTTTTCTTGAATGGTCTAATTCATCCACTTTATGTTCTAGTCTTGATATTCTGTTTTCCATTTCATTCATCCTATTGCCGAGGCTTTCTCCTGTCATTTCTAATTGGCTTACTGAGTGTTTCACTTCCTTCATTTCAGCCTGCGTATTCTTCAATATTTCTAGCTCTTTTCTGCATTCATTCAGAAGATCCCTATCTTCCTTCAGTTCTTTGAATTCTTTGTGTGTTCTTTAAAATCACTGAATTCTTTTATCATGTTTATAATTGTTCTTCTGAGTTTCATATCCTGCATTATCTCTAGGGGGTTCCCATTGTACTCTAGAGGATTACTGGTATTTGGTGGGGATATGTTATTTTGGTTTTTCATGTTATTATTTTTCTCTTGTGATTTTGACACGTGAATTTCTTTTGTAGTTTCTGATTCTTGTGTGAGACTCAAGCCTTCAAGTTTAGGTTTGCGTCTTTTTGTGAACTTTATGTGTCTTTGTGGTTTACTTTTTGGGCATGAAAAGCTGGTTCCTCTCAGGTTACGGTTCTCTCTTTTGATTTTATATTGAATTGGCCAGATTGCTTTTGTCTTCAGGAGTTCCCAGAGAGGCCCAATCAGATGAGGATCAGATGCTCTCAGGCTTTCTCCTAAGGTCTGAACCCCAAGGAAAGATTTTGGCCTCTGGAATTTGGGCATTGTACTAGCCTGGGAGCCTGGCCCAGGCTGGTCTAGGGCAGCTGGTGGCCATGCCACCCAGAGATGCAAAGGAAGATGGATGTGGGAAGCAGCCCCAAGGGCCCCTGGGGGCTGCACTGAGGAGCTGGCTTGGTCTGGATGCAAAGGACCAGGAAGAGGAAAGGTCAGCCTTGGCTGGCGTCCAGGAAAGAGGCTGGTGGGTTGTGCAGACCCAGGGAAGAAGAGGGAGGTGAAGGTGGGGCCAGGCCCAGAGTGCCCTTGAGGACCAGAGAAGGAACTGAGTTGGTCTGGATGCAAAGGATCAGGAAGCAGTGGTGGTTCCCCCGGTGTCCGGGGTGCCAAGATAAGGAATGGGACAGGACCCAGGCTAGGAGGAGAGACAGGCGGGGGGCATGGGAGGGTCAGTGAGGCTGGCAGGGAATCAAGGCACGGAGGGCACGACCAACTTACCCCAGAGAGAGAGGCCTGAAGGTCGTGCAGGCCCAGAGAAGCAGAGAGTAAGCAAAGATTTAAAATTAAAAATATGAGCTAGCTTATTCTTAAATAATTTTCTCTCTTAAAAAATATTTTATTTTTATTTTATGCAAATGAGTGTATTCTTTGCATGTATGTAAGTGCACCCATGTTGTGCAATGCCCATGGAGGTCAGAAGAGAGGATAATGAAGAGGACACTAAGGAATCTCTCAGTTCTCAATAATGAAGCTTCCTCATGCAGTGGAGGGCCAGGAACACAAAAGGTCACAAATAGCCAGAGTGTAGAGATCAATAGCCTGCTGAATGTTGGTCCTTGGTCGGTGTCGCCAGAGTTACCTCAGGGTCTCTTGCACTACGAGGAAAACCATATAACATATCTTTATGTGCATTTATTATTGTCGTGCTGGGGCGGGAGGGGAGTGACTTACAAAGAACCGAGCACAACCTCATGCCTAGCTCCATGCTGCTCAGCTCCAGGGCTGCAGGGCTCAGAGCCCCCCAAATCAGACCACTCCAGCACAACGCCCATAGTCACCACTAGCTTTCACCCATGCCTCGGGCCAGTGGGTCTAGCCCCAGGTCCATAAGTGCCAGGCCATTCTGTCCTTGAGTATGCCCAGCTACTGCTGCTGCACGTTCCCCACGCCTGTGGCCACGCGATACCCAGCTCCCAATAGCCCCTCAGTAGTCCATCCTTTGAGGCAGGCCCTGCCCCTTGGAGGAACTAGTCACCTGGGAGACAGTCAGGAACCCTTTATTAACCTTTTCCCACCCAAGGCTCAGGAACTATCAAAGAAGAGGGGCGGAAAGATTGTAAGAGCCAGAGAGGAGGTGCATGACCATATAGAAACAGAGTCCTACAAGCTCCTGGGAATCTGCTCATATGATTCTATGGCAAAGGTGTCAGCAAACACAAGTCCCATGCTAACTCAGGCAGACAAAAATCCAGCATAGAACTGGGAAAATGAACAGCAGACCTCCATCTTATCTGAAGGAATGTTGGCAATGATTGCTGTTAGATGAAGAAGAACTGATCTTCCTAAAACAAGGGACTCTAGATAGGCTGACTAGACTTAGTGGAAGGACTTGCACTGGGGAACGGCTGGGGACACTGAGAGCCCAGTAGGTCTTAACAGGGATGACTGAGTATATGGGCTCCAGTCGGGGAGGGGGGTTATGGGAGGGTACCAGTGGGGACGGGGGTATAAAGATGATTAAGAATGTTTGAGCTGTTCTGTATGAAATACATAGAAAATTCAACAAAAAAGGCCGTGGAGAGAAAAAAAAATTATTATTTTATGTGAATGAGTGTATTGCCTGAATGTATGTAAGTGCACCCATGTTGTACAATGCCCACAGAGGTCAGAAGAGAACACCACCTGGAACTGGAGTTATGGAGAGCTGCCATGTAGGTGCTGGGAATCGAACCCAGGTCCTGTGCAAGAGCAACCAGTGCTCTTAACCACTGAGCCCTCTCTCCAGCCCCAATACTTTTCTTTTTAGAAATGAAACTTCAAGGTCATTTATGGGGTGCATTGTTCAGGTTTAGGGATGAGAGAGGAATGCTGGTAAGGTTCCACCCACACATCACATATGTTTTGACCTTAAGCATGCTCCTTTGCTGATTTGCCACACTTCTTGGAGAAATGAAGTACAGTTTTGTGTGGGTAGGGGAAGCGAAGGGCTTCTTTCCCTTCTAAGGTCTCCTTGACCTAGGCTATTGCAACAGCCCTTGCATCAGGCAGGGTTCCACAACAAAGTCAATGAAAGTAATAGGAAGGAGGTTAGAAGACAACTGCCCACCTTGGTGAAGTACTCTCTGCAGGTTGCTGTCTATCTCTAGTCTTGGGCCTGGCATTCCAAGACAGATCAAGCTGATGGTTGGAAATGAAAGCTACATGTGGAAAGCAAGGGTAAACCGAGGCTCAACTGGATCCTATGGGGACAAATAGATCTCTTTCTCTCCTTCCTCCTCTCTCCCTCTCCTCCTTCCCCTCCCATCCCTCCTTTCTCCTTTCTCCCTCACTCTCTGTTCCTCCTGTAATGCTTTAGGTGACCTGTGGGAGAAGCTGGGCTATTCTCTCTCTGAGGGTCCAGGATGGAGAAAAACAAAGGGAGGAGAGCTGTGGGTTCTAGTATAGACCAGTGACATATGTGAGCCACCTTTCTGTGACCCTGAGAACTCAAAACATGGCTGCTGCTCTATTTTTAACTTCTCACACAAAATGTGTCTTTTGGCTGCTCAAGACCATGTTGGAATTACAGTCCCGGATTGGATGAGTTGACACATAGTTGCTACCCTCAGTTGCCCAACTGTGCTGTGTATACACAGTCTTGGATCATTCCTCTCTCTTCTCCACCTGAAGTCTGATGTTTTCAGGGTACAGCAGATTACATCACTCACCTGCTTAAAGCACAGCAGTGGATTCCTTTCTCTCACCTCCCAACCTGGCCTGTACAACCCTGCGTAGTCTGGCCTTTGCCTTCGACTCTGCATCTTGTAACACAGTGAAGTGTTTTTGTTCAGAGTCACCTTATTCTCCAAGGGCCTGTGTGTGTGTGATGGCCTCTCTACCTATGTTCTCGTTTTTCTGCTTTATCGGGTCAGTTCTGACTCACCCTTTAGCTTTGACCTCCAGTTTAATCTTCCCAAGCAATCTCTTGTTGCTTTGATTAGGTCCATCCCTTTATGATTCACTCTCAGGATGTATATCTCACATTCATTGTCCTTATCAAGACTGCTATGTAAAAATTTTGATTGACACATAATAATTAAACACAGTGGTGAGAGGCAATGCGGTTTTTTTGATTCATGTCTACACTATGCATTAATCAAATCAGGGTAATTATGGTGGCCATTGCCCTAAATGCTTATCATTTCTTTATAGTCGTTACAGTACAAATCCTCCTGGCTATTTCAAGATGTGCTTTGCATTGTTGTTAACTATATTTATTCTGACACAGACACCAGAACTCATTCTTCCTAACTGTGACGTGGTGACCGCTGACCAACGTCTCCTCCATCCCTTATCCCCTTCTTTCTTCAGTTTTTAGTCATCATTATTTTAATCTTAACTTTCATAAAATCAACAGTTTTAGATTTCACAGATAGTGGGATTACACAGTGCTAATCTCTCCATGACTGATGCATTTCGTGTCCTCTAGGCATATCCCATTGTCACAAAAGGCAGAATTGCATTCTTTTTTTATGGATGTATGATATTCCAGATATCCAAACACACCACATTTTTCTTTTTTAAATCTATTCACCCACTGATGGACAATTAGGTTGATTCTATATTGTGGATAGCTCTGTAATAAACACTGGAATGCAGGTATCTGTTTGCTAGGCTGAACTTTTAATTCGTTTATGATTGGGGCTGGAGAGATGGCTCAGCAGTTAAGAGCACTGGCTGCTCTTGCAGAGGACCTGGGCCCAATTCCCAGCACACACATGGTGGCTAACAACTGTCTGTAACTCCAGTTCCAGGGGAATCCAATGCCCTCTTCTGTGGGCACTGCACAATTCAGATGTACTTGCATACATGGAGGTACTCTTATGCATAAACATTTTTAAAAAAATATTAATTTGTTTATAATTATTAAGCTAAAATCTTTCTTCTCATAATGATGTATGCCCTAGAATAAGGGCCAGTGATTTTTTTTCTATAAAAGACCAGCTAGTAAATATTTTAGACTCTTGCAACTATTCAATCATGTCTTAAACAGAAGCAGCCACAGCAAATGTGAGCAAATGAGTTTAGCTGTGGTTTCATCTTAAAAAGATGGCTGGTGGGTGGATTTGGGCCCTGCTTTGAGGTTTACTTGCTGCTCTTGGATAGCAGGCATTGTCTGTCTTGCTTTCCATCACATCTCCAATCCCAGGTCCACTGCTTTATTCATAGTGGGCATTGGAACATGTCACTGCTCAGTGAACACATGAGTTCTATACAACACATTTCCATCATTTTGACTTTCCAACAAGTCATACATTGTTTTAAATTTTTTATGTGTATGAGTGTTTTGCCTGCATGTATGTGCAATGCCCACAGAGGCCAAAAGAGGTCTTGGAACTGGAGTTAGTTGGTTGTTAGCCACCATGTGGGTACTGGGAACTGAACCTGGGTTCTTTGCAAGAGCAGCCAGTGCTCTTAACTGCTGAGCCATCTCTCCAGTCCCTGAGCCATCTAGTCTTATCCCCAATCCAGAAACTATATTTCATTTCTCAATTCGCTTCTTGCATACTACTTTTCCCTCAAACTCTATGATGATGTGTATTGTTACAGTTCTGAATTCTAATAAAAGTCATTCTCTGCCAGGCATGCTGATGCACACCTACGAGTCCAGCACTTGAGAAGCTCAGACAGGACAAACAAAAGTTCAAGGCCAGCCTTGAACACTTATTGACACTGTCTCCAAACAATATCATCATCATCAACAACAACAAACCCCAAGAAACAAATATCCAGAAGAAAACCCCATCTTTTCTGTCCCTGTAACTTGATGGAGTACACTCATAACGAGACCCTTGCTTCATAATTTAACAAGGCACTTTGACCCAAACTCCTTTAAGTCTTATTTAGTTGTGGGAAGTGAGGGAGAAAGAAGGCAGTGAGAAACAAACATGAAACTGAGTGAACAAATTATCCTTCTATGTTTGAGTCAGCAAACATGCCGCGTACTGCAGCCTGTACCACATTTGGGGTAAGAGTTGGTCCATGTGCACAGGGGAAGGCAGACTTTATTGAGGAGATGAGAGCTGAGGTAACTTATTTTTTAGAACATTCATTTATTTCTCATCTTTGAATAATACCAGAAACTTCATTTGATTCCCTGCACTCCCAAACATTTCATTCAGAAGCTTTTCAATCATAACAAAATCCCAATTCAAGGAATGCCTAAATAACTACCATTTGGACTCAGTGACTGTTACTGTTTTACTATATTGCTTTACCTTAGTTTTTCTTCTTGGAAGTGACTTACAGACATCAAGCATTCTATCTGAAATAATCCATGTGCATTTCCTAAAAGTAAGGATGCTCTCTTTTGTAACCACAATACTGTTAGCAATACGTCCCTCCTATCATCTAATATCCAAGCCACATTCGAACAGCTTGTTTATCCCGCAAACTGCCTTTCATAGCTGTTTTTTTTTTTAAAAAAAAAGATCCAAACCATTCAGTTATTAGATGAGTCTGGCTATAAAAAAGGGAATTCAAATAAATAAATGATGTGTTATAAATAAAACATCAAGAATAGAGAATAGCTGCTGCAAAACCAAAAAGTCTTTTTGAGGATGTGGGGATGTGAATGAGAAATGACAGGTATTTGAACACTTGGTCCCCAGTTGATGATGTTTGGGGTGGAGGTGGAGTCTTGCTGGAGGAAGTACATCACTGGAGGCTTTGAGGCTTTAGAGCCTCACCCCACTTCCTGTTCATGCTCTCTACTTCTGGGTGTGAATAGAGACATGATCTCTCAGCTCATGCTCTCTACTTCTGGGTGTGAATAGAGATATGATCTCTCAGTGTCCTGCTCCTGCCCCTGTGCCTGTTACCTGCTGCCACACCTTCCCAGCCATTATGGACTCTCTCTGCAACTGTAAGCCTAAATAAACTCTTCCTTCTGTAAGTTGTTTTTGGTCATGGTGTTTTATCACAACATCAAGAAAAGACTGATTTGCCTCCTCAGAGTTTTTCTCAGAGTTTACTACGATCGTCCTAAGAGGCTGATCAGCACAAGAGATCTTGAGCCCTCTCTCTGCTTTCTGGAAGCCTGTCACAGAGCAGCCCTTGTAGGGCAGAACCTGTGCTATGCTAATTATTGATAAAGGTAATCATTTGCCTTTTCCACCGTGAAAGTCTACATTCTTTATACCAGTTACAGTTGGGTTACCATTGATGCAAACCCCACATGTAAATCAACATTTCCCCCTTTGACTTATAGTTGTGGACTCAAAGGCTAACAGAGCTTAAATTGCTTTCTGGGGGTATGAGGGCAAGATGGTAGGGATCGCAAATTGCCGATCATGTCACTGAGCGCCTTATTCACACAGTGTCTCTCTGTGGGGCATCTGGTGGACTCATCTGGTAACAGATATGCAAGGAACTGGTTGTGGCTACAATTTTCTCTACCTTCTTTGACCTTCTCATAGCCCCCCAATGCCTTGAATAGCCATGTCAATGACAACTTACCTATTCAGGTCTGGTCATATACTTTTAGGTTTATTCAGTCAGATGTTCAATTATAGCTTCTAATTATAAGTTCTTACAATAAAACTTATCTTCTTGGATTTCTTTCTTTTTCTTCTCTCAAAAATGGGTTTTGGTAGGTGTGGTGGTACACACCTGCAATCCCAGCTCTCTGGAGGAGGCAGGAGGATCAGGAGTTCAAGGTCATCCTTATCTACATAGTGGATTTGAGGTCAGCCTGGGTTATAGGAGATGGATGTCTAACAAAAGAGTTTTGGGGAAGAGTGTGAAGGGGTCCTTGTATTCATGTTCTTAGGTTGGGTTCCCAGAGGCAGAGCTTGGGATGAATATTATTTAAGGAATGCTCCCATGTACTGCCTAAAGAGGGTACTCAAGAGACTTCTAGATCACTGTGATGGGGAAGTCCTGTATCTTGATGTAGTTTGCTGTTTTATAGCACATTCCTTATGTGAAAATTCATCAAGTCTTACACATCATTGAAAGTATTATATATTTTTCAAGGTTTATTTTTATTTATGTGTATGTATGTCTATGTGAGTATATACCATGTATGTGCAGGTGCTTACATAGGCCAGAAGAAGACAGCAGAACCCCTAGAGTTGGAGTTACAGGAAGTTGGGAGCTGCCTGATGAGGGTTCTGAGGATTGACCTTGGGTCCTTTGGAAGAGCAGCAGATTTTTTGAACTGCTGAGCCACCTCTCCAGCCCCCTGTATTATTTTATCTTATTTTATTTTATTTTTTAATTAATCACTCCTAAATGATACTGATTCTCCCCTTCCAGCAGCCATCAGTTACCAAAACCTACTCCAGTAGGGTTGGGACTTCTTCCCCACTTCCTGAGGTCCATGTTGGGGTTTGGTCTGGCTTGAGCTTATGTACATCTTGTTTATGTTGTCACCATCATTGTAAATTCATATGAGTAACTGATCAACTATCTGGAAAACTCTGCTTCCTTGTGATCGTCCACCACCCCTGGCTCTTACAGTCTTTCCACCCCCTCTTCTGCAAAGATCCCTGAGCCATGGGAGGCAGAAGTTTGATATAGGTGTCCTAATCAGGGATAAGCAGTCTGTACTCTCTTTTTCTCTGCATGTTGGCCAGTTGTCGGTCTTTGTGTTAATCATCATCTGCTGAATAAAAAGATATATTTTAATGCCTTAGGATAGCAAATGAAAGTTTTGCACCTCTTGATTTGGATGTACATAGGCTCCCTTAGGTTTTGTCCTTAAAAATTATTTATTGGAGAACTGAAGAAGCTCAGAAAACATGAATGGATATTTATTCTGGCATTAAAATTATTTTTGT
>NW_008352752.1:1980069-1980249 GCF_000622305.1 Nannospalax galili | reverse complement strand
TTTGTATTACTGTTTCAATTTCTTTTTGTGATATGGGTCTGTTTAAGCTGTTAATCTCTTCTTGGTTTAGTTTTGGTGGTTCCCAAGCCTTTAGATATGCTTCCATTTCTCTTAGGTTTTCAAATTTAGTAGCATATAGGTTTTTAAAGTATTCCCTTATAATGTTCTGTATCCAATACT
>NW_008352752.1:1974132-1977656 GCF_000622305.1 Nannospalax galili | reverse complement strand
GATCAGAAGTTTTCAGACTTTCTCCTTAGGTCTGGAATCTTCTAAGAATGCTTTTGGCCTCAGGAACTTGGGTGTTGGATTGACCTGAGACCCTGGCCGTGGCGGCGCCACGCAGGGGTGCAAAGGCAGATGGGGCGGGAAGAAGCCCCAAGATTTCCCAAGGAGTTGATTGAGTAGCTGGGTTGTACTGGATGCAAAGGATCAGGGAGAGTAAAGGTTAGCCTCGGAGCCCCAGAAAGAGGCTTTCAGCCCCAGAAAGAGGCTGGCGGGCATTCCAGGACCAGGGAAGTAGAGGGAGGTGAGGGCGGGGGCCCGGACCAGAAGCTGTGCTCCTGGGGCCCAAGAAAGGCACTGAGTTGGTCTGGGTGAGAAGGATCAGGAAGCAGTATTGGTTCCCCAGGTGTCTGGGGCCCCAAGCCTAGGAATGACGCAGGGCCCAAACTAGGAGTATAGAATGGCGGGGGGGATGGAAGGGTGAATGTGGCTGGGTGAGTCAGGGCGCGGAGGGCTGCGCTATAGACTTATCCCAAGAGGCCTGAGGATAGGAGAGTTAGCCGGTGGTGCAGGCCCAGGGAAGCAGAGAGAGGTGAGGGCGGGGCCAGGACCAGAAGCAGTGCTCCTGGAGACCAAGAAAGGGACTGAGTTGGTCTGGGTGAGAAGGATCAGGAAGCAGTATTGGTTCCCCAGGTGTCTGGGGCCCCAAGACTAGGAATGGCGCAGGGCCCAAACTAGGAGTATAGAACGGCGAGCGGGGGATGGAAGGGTGAATGTGGCTTATGGAGTCCCGGCGAGAGTTGCGCTATAGACTTACCCCAAGAGGCCTGAGGATGGTAGTGCCCCCTGTATTTTTAAAGTTCCGTTTGTTTTTTTTTCTGGCTACACTTTATTCAATCCTGTGGATATAGAGATATATGTCAGTTTTGCATTACTGATACAAAATATCCAAGATAAACAACTTAAAGGGAGAAAGATTTATTTTAGTTCATAGTTAAGAGTGGTTTTGAGGCAGGATAGAAGGACAGTAAAATTTAAGCGGACGTAGGAAAAGAAAGGAGTCCCTCACCCTGGCATCTGGCTGACGTCTCTCACCAGCGGAAGGTCCAGAATGATAGCATCATTAACATTTGCTGTTAAGGTTGCCTACAGAGAGACAATATTCCTTTTATAGAGAGATATTTCAAATAAGAATGTTAAAATATCAATGAATTCTATTTAGGGCCTAAGCATATATGGTCTTTCTCCTTTCCCAAGCTGAAAAATTGCGATTTTCTAGGGCTCTCAGAAGAAATCCCATTTATAGTACAAGACATGTCTTAACCTGTGCAACCCTGTGACCCATGGTTTTAACTTACTGCAATCCCTGTGTAAGGCACCTTATAATCTCTCATCAAAAAAGAAGGAATTTTTTTTGGTCTTTTTGAGACCAGGTCTCCCTATAACCCCAGCTGTCCTGGAACTCTCTATGTAGACAAGGCTGGCCTTGAACTCACAGAGATCCTCCTGCCTCTGCCTCTCCAGGGATTAAAGGCGTGTGCCACCACGCCCAGCAAAAGAAGGAATTTAAAAAATATTTTATTTATTATTTTTTATTTTATATGTATGAATATACCTCCTGCATATATGTAAGTGCACCCATGTCATGCAATGACAATGGAGGCCAGAAGAGGGCATCAAATTCCCTTGGAACTGGAGTTACAGACAGTTGTTAGCTACCATGTGGGTGCTAGGAATCGAACCTGGGTCCCTTGCAAGAGCAGCTAGTGCTCTACACACTGAAACATCTTTGTAGCTTTCTAGTCCCAGATTTAAAAAAAATTTTTAAGATTTTTTTTTTTTTTTTTTAAGCAAAACTTGGGACTGACCAGCTTGTCCTCCTCCCCATCCCTCACCACACTTTCTGGCCTAAGTCCTATTAAGAGCCCCCAGACTTCTAGCGCCTTGATGGTTCCTTATTTCCTGGGAACCACTCCTGCTAAATAGGAGCCCTGCCCCCTTCCTTCTCTCCCTTGAGCTTCCCCTTATGAATCTGTAACCAGCCTCTAAGATTCACCCTCCGTGATCCATGAATTTCATTCTCTGAATCTGAGAGACAAGAACCTGAAAGGCACTGGCTCAGTGAAAGCTTTGTGTGACTGTGAGTGTTCAGCACCCCAGCTCCTGAGCCAAGATACTGAAGAACTGAGAGAGACTGTCACTGTCAAAGACATCTCAACGTTTTCCCTTCAACACACACACATACACACACACACACACACACACACACACGCATGCACACTCATGCGCCTGAGAATCTTTAAGAGCCATACCACGGCAACTAAATATAAAATCTTTTGTGCCATTACAATATCTTTTGTTTTAAAACGATAGTTCACTGAGACACAACTCACTGTGTTAGATAGACCTCCTGTTGCTGTGGCTCATGTCTGAGGAAACCAACGTAAGAGAACAAAGATTTATTTTGAGTAACAGTTTCAGGATTTTCATCCCCTGACTGGATCTGTGTTTTGGGGATTGTTATAAGGCAGAGAATCACGAAGAAGTGCATGATGGGATGAAATTCTTACCATACAGCTCCCAGGAAGCAGAGAAAGGAGAAAGAGAGACAGCTGGCATCTTTCCTGCCCAGTGACCTACTTCCTCCAACCAGGCACTACCTCCTACTTTTTTTGAGACATGGTCTTGGGTCTTACTGTTAGCTTTGGCTGGCCTGGAACTTGCTATGTAGACTAGACTAGGCTAGCCTTGAACTCACAAAAATCTGCCTCCCTTGCCTCCCAAGTGCTGAGATTAAAGGTGTGTACCACTAAATCTGCCTTCCCATCTCCTACTTTTTACCACCTCCTGATAATACCATCATATTTTTAATCCATTAAGGGATTATTAATCCATTGATGAAGTCAGAGCCCTCAGTATCCAGTCACTTCCTCAAAGGTAATCTATTGGAAACCAAGCCCCCAAGACATGAGATCTTTGGGGACATTTCATATTCAAATCAGAACATTCACATAGTATAAGATTCACTTCTGAAAGATTAAATTAAGTGATTTTTCTTGTATTCTCAGGGTTGTGTAGAGTTAGGTGCAGGCTTTGGTGGCAAAGGCACACTTAAAGCAGGGGCAGGGGTGGTGGTAGTGGTGTAGGCTGGTATACACTGAACCTCTAAAAGTGACCTCAGTGTTCATTTCACATGTCCCCTTGCTTCTCTTGGTCTTTGTAGACTTTCTCTTTGACCAGACAGTCACCTCTTACTTTGTAGTCCAAGAGAACAGTTTGAGTCACACAAGCTATTAAATGTGGCAGTTTGTATGATTTAGAATCTTGGTTGTTTTTGGCTAGGGCTGAGAAAGCCTTCCACATGGGATGATGCATTGTATAACTTACATATCTGTGTGCTTGCTTATTTGGCCTTACCATGGTTCACACTGCCTTTCTAAGCTTTACCATTCTCTACTTTCATGACTCAGACATCCCACCACATGGTCTTTGCCAATAGTTAAGTTTGTCCCTTAACATGGTGGTCTGCA
>NW_008352752.1:1946632-1969132 GCF_000622305.1 Nannospalax galili | reverse complement strand
AAAAAAATAGTTGTATATCTGAGTTGACAAGTTTACAGGAGACCCAGTTGTGGGTTCTGACAAGACTATGGCGAGATTCTTGGAATGGGTTGCCAGAACAGAGAAGATGCAGGTCACAGGAGCTGAGGAGGCAAAAGAGCTGTGACGCTGGAGCACAGTGATCCGGCCTTTGGGGTATATTTTGGGTAATGCAACATTTGATGTGGAGTAGTGAACAGTAATCAGGTGGCAGTATTGTTTGTGTGTATCTGTGTGTGCACAGGTGCATGTGTGTGTGTGTATGCACATGTATGCATATGCCCATGTAGGAGAAGTCCAGAGGACAACCTCACATACTACCACCTGTTTTATTTTTTTGAGACATGGTCTTTTACTGGCCTTGAGCTCACCAAGTAGGCTAGGCTAGCCAGCCAGCAGCCGAGGATCCACTTGCCTTTCCTCTCTAGCACTGGGATTGTAAGTACATAGCATACCATGTAGCTTTTTTAATGTGGTTTCTGGGGATCTAACTCAAATCCTCATGCTCTGTATTAGTTATTTTTCCATTGCTGTGGTAGAAACACAGAGTAACTTATAGAAGGATGAGTTTATTTGAGCTTATGGTTGGGAGGCTCAGCAGCAAAAGTGGCTGGAGGAGGAGCAGAAGCTAAGCTCTCACATCTTCAAGCAGGCACAGGAAGCAGAGTCACTGGAGATCCAGCAAGACTTAAGAACTCTCTAAGCCTGCCCCCAGTGATGTGCTTCCTCTAGCATAGCCACACCTTCTAAGACTTCCCAAAACAGCTTCCAAAACTTCCCAAAACAGCTCCACCAACTGGGGACAAATGTCCAAATACCCGGAGCCTATGGGGGACATTCTCATTCAAACCATCACATGCTCTTTCAGCAAACTCAGTTTACTGGCTATCTCCTTAACTCTTGGTGCCAGTATTTTCGTTGTTGTTTTCAACAACATTGCTGTTGTTTAGGGTCTCACTATGTAGTTCCTGCTGGTCTCAAACTCATGGCATAGATCAGGCTGGCTTTGAACTTGCAGTCATCCTTCTTCTGTATACCAAGTGCTTTGTGCCTCCTCTTCTGGGCAGTGTTTTGGGGAATGAGAGAGAATTGCAGTCACACAGGTTGTCTGTAACCCTATGAAGGCAGAAACAATACTGTCTCTTATCTCAGTCCCTCCATGGCAATCCCTACTACACTGTCTTGTTTCATGACAAAGTACCTCATAAGTTAATTGCTTAAATCCACAGCAAACAGTGATTGAATTGTAGCTTCTGTGGGTTAGGCATTGAGGAAGAGCTTAGCTGACACTTCTAACTCAGGGCTTCTCATAAGGTTGCAGTTAAGATACAGCTGCTACTGTAGACATCTGCAGCCTTATTTATCAGTCTTGTCAATGACTGGAGGATCCATTTCCAACATGGCTTACTCATTTGCATGGGACCTCCCTGGTTCTTTGCCACACAGCCATGTATTGAAATTTAGAAAGTAGGAGGAAAACTAAATTTGCAACTATGTAAATAGGAGATTTTGTTTAGAGCCTTTCATCTCAAGGTGCTTAAGGGACAACCTAAGGGGTTACCAAGGGTAGTTAGATATATGAACCTGGTGTCCCAAGAAAAAGATGAGATGGGAATAAAGATTTGATGGCATTAACACATGGAACATAAGTGAAACCATGGAATAACTGAGACAGCAAAATGGGAAAGTCTCAGAGGAGGAAGAGGACCCGCACCATCAATATAAGATGATTGTCAAGGAAACACTGCTCCTGGATGAGGGTCATTTCACATTATGTTCAAGAGTCAGTGAAGATGCCCCAGTGGTTGGCAGCACACCCGTGTATGTATGGATAGCACTAATTGGACTCGGGGTGATTTAAAACAATAAAATAAAATGAAAAGAGGACGTGAAGCTGGGAAGGAGATGGGCTGGGAATACTAGGGGGAGCTGAAAGGAGATGACGGACATGATCACTATAAACGTTGTATAATGTATGGAACTTTCAAAGAATAAAAGTATCATTAAAAAAGTAGTCATTGAAGAGACATTACTTACTAAGTCTGCCAGGATACTGGCTAGGGGACAGATCGGCTGGAGGAAGACCATGGCGGTAGGAAGGGATTGAGGAGAGAGACAGTAAGTTTCAGGTGATGCCCCTGTGACCTGGTGTTCAAGGTGTGAAAGTGTGGCTATCCTGGATTTTTGGAGCACAGGGCTGCTGTACAGCCATTTCCTTGGAAATGAAACATTCCCTGGAGGAAGTTGGGAGAAGTTCATGAGACTCCAGAAGTCTAGAGAAGTGGAAACTTGGGAGATTCTTGAAGGGCCTTTCCCAGCTTTGTAGAGGAAGACTCTGGGGTTGGGGGACGGGGAATGGGGGACTCCAGCCAGCCAAGCTGTGGAGAAGAGATTTAGCTGGAGAAGAGATTTCTTGGACTATTGAACTGCACGCAGGTGGAGTAGAGAGCTTCAGGGTTGTATTTCTAATATCACAATGTAGAAATGTCCTGTCTGCTCTGTATCCTTCTCTGCTGTTTCCCCCCTTTCCCTCTACAGTCGTAATTTCCTATCTCTATTTTTTTTTAGACTTATTTTCTTACTTCTCTGGTTGTGTGATGGAAGTAATGACTTTGAGTTCTGGCAGTTTTGGATTTTTATTTTTTTGGTCTTTTGGTGACAGGGTTTCCCTGTAGCCACAGCTGACCTGGATTCCCTATGGAGACTAGGCTGGGCTTGAACTCACAGAGATCCACCTGCCTCTGCCTCCCAAGTGCTGGGATTAAAAGCATGTGCCACCACACCCGGGTCAGTTTTGAAACTACATCAACCTCAAAGTGTGATGCCCAGGGAATCAACATTAGCCTCATCTGGGAAATCAATAGACATTAAGAAAAAATCAGGTCTCATTGGTTGTGGTAGTATACACCTTTAATCCATAGAGATACAGGTTGATCTCTGAGCTCTAGGCCAGCAAGGGCTGCATAGTGAGAGCCTATCTAAAAAACAAAATAAATCCCCAAAATTCACATGCCACACCAGACCTATTGAATCAGAAACTGCTATAAGGCTCAGGACTACTTTTAATAAGTCTGCCGCTAATGCATGCCAAGATTCAGAACCACTGGGCTCTAGGCCACATCATCAGCCACCTGTAAAGATACTGGCCAATTTGCATTTCCTGCCATTATGACAAGTCTTGACTCTGGGGCCCAGATCCTGCTAGAATCCTATCCATTCCACCATACAACAAATGGACAAAGTAGCCCTGAGGGTAGATCCAAAAAACAGAGGAACTTCAGAAGAAGTGGGATGTGTGGGAAATGTATGGATAAAACAAAAAGAAAAAGGAAGACCCGATTTTACACTATGCACCTAAGAGCTGCTACTGTCGGGATTAGGACTTGGTATACAAAGTCCGGAAGGCCGATGAGGCCCAGGAGCTGGTGTGCTGAGGGCAGCCAAGAGAATCGAGTCTCTCTGTGTCTTAGAGACTGGCCTGACCTGGGTTGTGGCCTAGGGCATAGACAGTCACACCGACTTGCTCCATTATGGACCCTTTTCTGGAGCAGTCCACATCCAGTTGGCTGGCTGTGGCATGGTTTAGGTAGAACAGTTGTTTCCACTGGGCCCCTGTGGGTCTGTGAGACTCTTTGAGGTGTTTCACAAATCATTTCCACAATAGTTCTAAGATTCTGTCTTCTGTATATTGATATCTACAATAAGGGTCTAAAAACAATGACAGGTAAAACTGCTGGTTCCTTGGCAAAAATCAAGACAAGGAAAACCTTCAGGGTATAATTCCTAAGCAATCAAAGTCAGCTCATTATACAGATATATACATGTTTATTCCTGGCAGCCAAGTTATCAAATCAGCCTAGATGCCCATCGATGGATGAATAATAGACAAAATTTATTATATACACCCAATGGATTTTTATTCAGTCACAACAAAGAATGGAATCCATTCCAAATAAATGGAATTGGAGAGTATCATGTTAAGTGAAATAAGTTGACTTGGAAAGACAAGGAAGGTATGTGGGATCCAGGGGAGGAAAGACATGAGAACAAAGGAGAAATGAACAGGGATGTGGGAGAGGAAAAGAGGTAGGGGAGGAGGGTTAAGAAAGAGGAACAGAAAGGGTAAATATGGTCAGGGCACATCATGTAAGTGTTTGGAGATGTCACAACGAAACCCCTTATTTTGTAGAATTAATGTATGCTAAAGAAAGAAAGGGCATTGGTACTGAGAGTGACTAACAGTGGTGATTGTTCTCTGTGACTAACAGTGGTGATTGTTCTCTGTGACTAGGCAGGCACAGAACAGACCCTGTGCCTTATGCATGCTCTCAGTAAGCAATCAAAATGATTACTTTTAAAGGAGAATAGTTGTCTTAGTTTGTTTCTTCATTGCTGTGACAAAACACTCTGACCAGTACCAACTTGGGGAGGAAAGGGTTTATTTGTCTTACATCTCCCAGGTCGCACGCATTCATCAGGGAGCCCAAGGTAGGAACTCAGGGCGGGAACCTGGAGGCAGGAGCTGGAGCACAGGCCATGGAGGAATGCTGCTTACTGGCTTGCTCCCTTGGCCCCTGCTCAGCCTGCTTTCTTATGCAACACAGGCCCACCTGCCCAAGGGTGGCACCACCCACAGTGGGCTGGGCCCTCCCACATCACTCATCAAGAAGATGCCCCTCAGACATGGCCACAGGCCAGTCCAATAGAGGCAATTTCCCGATTGAGGCTCCCTCAACCCAGGTGTGTCAAGTTGACACTAAAGCTATCCAGCACAATAGTTTTTTAGATCAATTTTTAATCTTTTTTATTTTTATGTGAATGAATGTTTTGCCTGCATGTATGTTTGTGAACCACATGCATGCAGTGCCCATGGAGACCAGAAAACAATGTCAGATCCCCTAGAACTGGAGTTCCAAATAGTTGTGAGCTGTCCATATGAATTCTGGGAATCACACCCATATTCTCTGTAAGAGCAGCAAGTGCTCTTTACCATTGAGTCATCTCTCCAGTCCCTATTTTATTTTATTATTTTATTTTGAGACAAGATGTTTGTACGTAGACAGATGTATGTAGCCCTGGCTGGTCTGGAACTTAGACCAGGCTAAACTCAAACGCACAGACACCCACTTGCCTTTGTCTCTTAAGTGCTGGTATTAAATGTGTGTACCATCACATCCAGCTTTTATTTTATTTTAAACTATGTCTTTATGTGTCTGCATGGGTATGTACACATGACCCATGAAGCCTAGAAGAGGTGTGTATTCCCTGGAGCTGGAGTTACAGGCAGTTGTGAGCTGCCTAATGTGGGTGCTGGGAACTGAACTCAGGTCCTCTGCAAGAATAGCAAGCACTCTTAGCCACTGAGCCACCTCTCCAGCCCCAGCAACAGAAATTGTTAATGGAATTTCAAACCTTGAATACATTTAATGTTTTAGTGACAGAATAGGAAGTTCATAACATTTTTGTTGCTTAGTAAAGAATAAAGGCTGTTTCTATAAAAAGCATTTGTGCAATTGTTTGAGTTGTGAGCTGAATCAGCCACTTTTTAAAGGAAAACTGTTCTTGAAAGAACCACTGATAGACAGGCTATACTATTTGGCAGACATTTCCTGTCACTTCAAGGAAAACAACTGGCAGTAGTTGTTGCCAATGATAACATTTGAGTTTTCAAGTGGAAATTAGAATTTTGGAAGACTTTGTATCTACCACCATGAGCCTGGTAGTTTCCCTATGCAAAAAAACTTTAAAAAATGAAATCTATGGTGATGGTATGCAGAGTAAATTTCTACATCATATAATGAAATGCTAATATTTGGAAGTTCTGCATAACTCAGTGAACTAATATTTTCAAAATGACCAGCTTATGAAGTCACAAGATTATATAGAGATAAAAGACACATTCAAAGCCCAAGAGATGAGTTTTTAAGTAAATATTTTCATTGTCTTTGAGAATTTTATGAAATGCATTTTGATCATCTTCCCCTCCAACTCCTCCCCTTACCTCCTCTCAGATCCATCCCTACCTTCCAGCCGCATCCCAATTCTTGTCCTCTTTTAAAAAATTTAATAACCCATCAATTCCATTTGTGCTGTCCATGTGCTCCTGGGTGTGGGGCCATCCACTGGAGAGTGGTTGGCCTACTAGGAGCCATACCCTTAGAGGGAGCTGGCACTCCCTCCTGCTAAAGCCATAAATTGTCCATAGTTCCTCAGTTAGGGGTGGGGCTCATGAGCCCTTCCCCCTCCATGCTACAGTATTGACTGACTTGATCTCGTGCAAGCAGTTACAGCAGGTGTGAGTTCCTAAGTGCAATGGTCCTGTTGTGTCCAGAAGACATAGAAAACAATAGATTTTAGCGTCAATGTGAGTATAAAAGTTCATTGACATAGTTTCAGACTCTGTATTACAACAACTTTTAAAATATGACCAGTCGGGTGTGGTGGCACATCCTTTTAATCCCAGCACTCAGGAGGCAGAAGCAGGAAGATATCTGTAAATTCAAGGCCAGCCTGGTTTACATAGCAAGTTCCAGGCCAGTTGGGGCTACAGGGAGACCCTATCTCAAACTCCTCCCCTGGAAAACCCAAAATGAACAAAAAGAAACTACCAATAGTCTAATTTAAGTATATCAAAAAGAATATCCATCGTTGTCTAAAATGGTTATTAAAATTCTCCACCTTTTCTACCTACATATCTCTGTGAATCTAGTCTTCACAGTCTCCAACAATAAAACAATGTAGCAAAGCATTCTGAATATAGAAGCAGCTACGAGAATCCAGCTGTCCTCTACTAAAACCAGACACTGAAGAGGTTTTCCACAAATGTAAAACAATGCCTATTCTTTCTTTTCACTAGCTTTTTTGTCTTGGAAACAGTTATTTTTTTCATGAAAATGTTATTTATGTTAGCATGTAATGGTTTTGTTATTGTTGTTTTTAATGAATTAGATTATTTAAAACCTCAGATTTAATTTCTAATGTGGTAAATGTTGATACATATTAGTTATGTTAAAGTTATTGAGGCTCTCAATAACTTTCAAGATTCTAAAGGGAACCCGAGTCCAAAAAGCCTGAGAAATACTGAGTCAGAATGCTCAGCTATGACAACTAAAAGATGTATACAGAAAGAGGGATGCACAAAGTGGTCCAAATGACCCAGGAATTCTCTTTTTAAAGTAACATTCCAGAGGTGAACAGGTGGGTGTCTAATGCCGGTGGGTAGTTCCGTTCCATGAATTGTCCAAGGTCGCAGATTCTGCCCCTTTGCACTGACATCCCCTGGGCCAGGAGTTCTTTTTTAAAAAATTATTTTTATGTGCATGAGTGTTATGTGTGCATGTATGTAAGTGCGCTAGTGTCATGCAATGCCCACGGGGGTCAGCGGGGGTGGGGGGCCTTAGATCCCCTGGCATTGGAGTTACAGGCAGTTGTTAGCCACCATGTGGATGCTGGGAATTGAATCCTGGTCCTCTGTGAGAGTAGCCAGTACTCTTAACCGCTGAACTATCTCTTTAGCCACAGAGCCAAGGATTCTTAATCTGGGATCTATGATTTCAGGGTGTCTATTAACTTGGGTGAGAACTTCCCGCCAGAACGCAGCATTTCCTTCAGTTTCACATGGAAATTAGTTGTGTTGGTTATACAATAGTCTACCATAGGCATTTTCACAGTATATCACAGTCATTGCAAGTACCTCAAAAACACTGCCCCTGCTCATCACTACTCTGAACTCATGTTGTTAGAAGGCCTTGCCAGATTTTGTTAGGTAACATATCACTAAAGTGTATCTATAGAAATATATCATAATTTCTCCTAAAATGTTTTAATATCTACCTTTCGTTATGATTGTTTTTCTTTATAACCCAGCATATCTTTATTTAAAACACCATTCTGCTAGTGTCTCAGGGAAGGGTTACTAGAATGCCACAAGACTACAAATGAGGTAAGAAGTCCTGTTCTAAGGTCATGATCAAAGGCAAGAAGATGGGGGTGAGAAGCTTCCTGCACATTGGAGTGGGAGACAGTTCATATGTAGTCTGTTCAGGGCTTGGTATAAGCCTGTTTTTTTTTTTCCGTTTTCTAACCCATGGAACTATTCTCATGTTTTATTGCTCTTTTCATGGAGTCCCCTAGGGACTATTCTTCCTTCTTCCCAAAGATCATCCATCATGTCTGATCATCTACCCTATCATCTTTTTTTTTTTAATCTTATTTTTATTTTATGTGTATGAGTACAATGCCTGCATGTAGATGGGTGCACCTGTGTTGTGCAGTGTCCACAGAGGCCAGAAGAGAGCATCGGATCCTCTGGAACTAGAGTTACAGATGGTTTTTAGCCACCATATAGGTGCTAGGAATTGAACCTTGGTCCTCTGCAAGAACAGCCAGTGCTCTTAACCTCCAAGCCATCTCCACAGCCTTCCTATCTTCTTCTGACAGTTACATACGCAGTGACTATGAAGTCAGCTTCATAAATTCCAAAATTAATGAGATACTATATGGAGGTGAAAAAGCTGATAGAATAGTCTTAAAACACCTTCCAAAGTAAGTATTTGTTACAAATAAATATTATTATAAAGGGAAATAGCAACTTTATAGTAAAGAAACCTGATAGACAACCACTGAAGCAATCAAGGTTACTATCTTCCATAATCAGACACATCTGTGTATCCCCTGACATGGTACACAAGGAAAGGCATATCCTCTCTGTGATATTTTTCCTCCAAGTCACAACCTTAGTCTAGTCATGAGGAAACATCCAACAGTCCAAACAGGTGACCTGTTACTGTGGAGGTGCCTAAAGAGACAAGAAAACTAAAAGCAACTGTGAATACCAGAACAGGATAAGAGACACCCACAGGAAGCCTGGCAAAGTTCAAATAAGGTTTGCTGCTTCATTTAGGAAGGCTACTTTCTCTCAGTATAAAATTATTTTGAAATTAAAAGTCTTAAAAGATGAATAAACACAGTGATGGGGCTTCCCCAGATGGTGACACTTGCTAGGGTTTTTGGAACCTAGTGAAGGCCCCCCTCAAAGCTGAAGAAACACCCTGAGCCAGGCAGTCTCCATCCTTCGCATCGGCTGGACTGAAGCTGATGGTCCAGGCAGGATATAGGACACCATGTACTTGGCCACTATGAACCTCAATGTTCTCATCTTCAAATTGGAAGACTATAATGTTTGTCTTACATTATATTGGGGTTGTTGGAGGATATATTAACAAAGATAAAGTTGGAGCTGGAGAGATGGCTCAGTAGTTCAGAGCACTTGCTACTCTTGCAGAGGACCCAAGCTCAGTTCCTAGCATCCATGTTGGGCAGCTTACAACCGCCTGTAATTCTAGCTCTAGGGGATCTGGCACCCTCTTCTGGCATCCACAGGCACTACACACATGTGGTGCACACGCACGCACACACACACACACACACACACACACACACACACACACACACACACGCACACAAAGTCCTTTAAAAAAATTTTAAAAAGTCTCTGAAGCATTACAAATGTTAAATAAATAACCATTATGCTACACTGTAAAGAGAAGCCTGGGAAGAGTCTTTTTACCATTTAAGCTTAAAGAAAACATCCATACAAGTATTTATACAGTGCTTCAAATATAGCACACATGCTCTAAGTCAAGTTACCATTAGTGATGTTAAGGTCACTGTAATGCTACCGGCTTTAACTAAACTCACAACACTGTTGGGGAATGTAATTTAATTGAGACACACTCTAATTTGGATTAAGTTTTTTTTCTAATTTAATTCCCTATGCCTTATATTTTCACATAGTTGTTAGTCTATAAATTATTAATCTAGTCGCTTTGTTTGATTATATTTTTTCTGGCATTGCTCATCAGTGCTAACATGTTTAAACGTTGGTCTCAGTGGTTGCTGAGAGCAAAGCGATGAGGAGGAAAACAACCCGATGACCCAAATCTAATAAAAACGATGCCTTGTTCAAAAAATTGTTTCATGATATAAAGCTAGACTTTGCAGCTGAACACTTTTGCCTGATGCTTTTATAACTGTCATTGTGCGGTTTCTCCGTAGATGGAGAAACAAGGGGAGTTGAGGATGCGCTCAGGGATCATCAGCTTTCTCATGCTTCTGTGGTTCTTACTTTGCCCATTTGGACCAGTGCTGCTCATAATATGGAACATAGATTGTCCCAGTCTGTGAACTGCTACAGGTCTGGGACGGCAACTAAGAGTAAGTGTGCACGCACTTCTTTTTTTTAATGTGTATGTGTGTATTACCTGCATGCAAGTGCACCCGTGTCATACAATGCCTGTAGAGGACAGAAGAGAGAGTCAGATCTCCTGGAACTGAAGTTACAGACAGTTGTTAGCTGCCATGTGGTGGGATTCGAACCCAGGTCTTCTGCAAAAACAGCATTCTTAACTGCTGAGCCATCTGTCTGTGTGCACACACTTCAATGGCAATTTGATGGATTTTTTTTGTGTTGTTGAATGAAAATTAGCAAAAGGTCTTCTATTTAATATTCTTAGGTTTTCCATTTCAATTATCATTGTATTTGATAAGCATTTCAGTTTGCAACAGACTGAAGAAAACAACACCTCATCATTACCAATAGATAGAGAAGCACTGATCTATTTCACAGGGCTAATCTGGCAATAGACTCTCCAGGTACTGTGTAATGGAAAGTGATCAATAAAAGGCAGGTAATCTCATGCAGCTCTACACATTTTGTAAGTACAACTTAACTAAACCTACTAGCTGGGAGCCTTGGAGTGCAGGTAAAAAGTGTTCCTCTTTGTGAGATTCCCTCTTTGTCCCTGTCTTTCTTGGGGTCTTTCATCTTTTTCACTCCTATTAAGTCAGGAATTCACAGGCTTGGTCGGTTATGAGGCTGAGCTTCTCTGGACAGAGTAGGCAGGAGCAGTTGAACCCTGGTACCTTTCTCATGGACTTTCTTCTTCTCTGATCATTTTCCTTTACTTATGTCAGGAAGTTATCTGGGCTGTTAGAGTGCTTAATATATTCAGTATGCACATTACTTTTCTTGGCAAGAATCTTGTCCTTAACCTGCTTTTTTATAGCAATGCTAATAGCATGCTGGGTGACACTGCAGACTCTTCCAGTTCTGCCTTGGTGACCAGTACCTATCCCCCTTGATGTCTGCATCTCCCTTCTTATAGATTCCCATACCTGTGACCAAAGGAGTTTAGACAACTCCATGTTGTCTAAAAGATCTAGAGAACGTGTACCCAGTGTGCTTCTCTTTCTCGTTGTGTCTGCCATTTTGGCCAATTACTAGAAGATGGTGGTGCCTAAAGGAAGCCCATTTTTGAAAAATGTTTTGCTGCTTGTAAACCTGCTAGGAGATTGACATGGGAGCAGGGGTGTGCATTTTTCTGGCTGAAAACTTTGTTATAGTGTGTAATGAACTGACATTGTAATGACAGCCACCAGGACAGAATCATAATTCTCTCCTGACTGACCTCTATTTTCTACCCAGCCTATAATGTATCTTCCACAGAGTTGCTGAATAACAGTCTGAGCAAAATTAAATGTTTGTTATGTTTCTCTAATGCTTAAAATCCTTCAAGGACTCTCAGTACTCAAGGACATAGTTGACTCTTCAGCCTTTTGTACTGAGTCCTCCATGATCTGGTTGGTCCTGTTTGTTTCTCTGGCCTATGCATGGCCTCCTGTCTTCTTTCCCTCCAGTCTTCGAAGAGCCTGCTCATTTGTTACCTGCCCTGTGAAACCTATTGAGCTTCTTTCTTCCCTCTCCTCTGTCTGAACAAAACATCAAGTCCTCCCTCCTTCATACCGCCTGCTTGTTTCTGGAACTGAACCAGACTTCTCTAGTGAGGTTTGAAAATGAACTTAAGCGAAACTATGATAATTTGCTCTTCAGTTGTCAATCTGAGATTTTAAAAAATTGTATTTGTAGTTTTTATTTTTGTATTGTATTTTTTAATTTTTATTGTAAGTGTGTGTATCTTGTGTATGGGTATATACACATGTGTGCAGGTGCCCTTGATCAGAGGTGTCCGATTCTCCTGGAGCTGGAATCACAGGCTGTTATGAGCCACTGAACTTGGATACTCGGAATGGAACCCAGGTCCTCTGCAAAAGCAGTATGGGCTCTTGATCATTGAGTTACCACTTTACCTCCCTCAGCATGTGATTTTGATGTTGGGTAGTTCCTTCTGTATATACCTGCAGGGAAGACACAGTGAATACTGTGCTCTGATAAAGTTCCGGGAGATGCTGGAGAGGAACCTAGAAATGCCCAGCCATGGGCTATATGAAGGGGTGTTACTAGGGGCCTCTCTGCTGTAGCTCATTGGCTTGGGCCTGTCCTCCAAAGGAAGGTGCCTTTGAGTACCCTCATTACAGCTCCGTTCACTGAACTAGGCATTCAGTGCGTTATTAAATGAAATTCAAACTGACCAGAAAAATGACCAGTAGTGAGGACTAGTGTTTACTTTTGTTACTAGCATTTTGATCAACTGACTTCTATACATTCTTTCGGATAACTAGGTTGTGAAGCCTGGTGTGAAGTGTGGTTGGCTTGATTAAATGTGGTGTCATGGTTCTAAGAATGTCAAGGCCTACTTAAACCCTTTGCTTATTCTACAACAGCAAATTAGCATTTGGTTGAACGATGTCTACTATATAGAAAGATAACCTCTGTTTGCATTTAGCAAGCCATTACTTCCTCAAAATTCTATCAGTGGTTGTGTTTATTGCAGAAACTTGGTATATTGTTGATGCCAGAATACAATTCATTAAATTCAAAGTATGCCCAGATTTAATTCATTTTATATTGATACTCCAATTACCAAGTTTTCCCATTGTACCTAGTTGAATATTAGCAACCATTGTGGTTCAATCTGTTGACTTTTAAGATTTTTGAGACAGGCTGGCCTCATACTTGCTGTGTAACAGAGGATGACTTTTAACTCCTGATCCTCCTGCCTCCGCCATCTGAGAGCTAGAATGCGCTTTCACTACCATACCCTGTTTATGTGGTTCCAGAGCTCAAACATAGAATCTTGTATATATGAGGCAAACATTCTACTAACTGAACCATGTTCCACAGCCCTTGATATATATTTTTTTCCATGAAGAGCCTGAATGTCATAGCAGTAATCTGGGTTGCCTAAAGCTGCGCTTGTTGATTGGCTGAGTTAAGCCTAGAACCCAGCAGACAGCTGCATTTCATGAATGAACACCAAGATTTATGCAAAGGCAATTTTGTGATTTGTAAGTTTATTGCTAAGAAAGATCTTTCAGAGGTGTGTATCATATTGTATAACATATTAAGAAAAAATGTCTTCACTGATAAAAAGGTAAGATTGAATCTGAGCCGGGCTATCTGGCTTATCTGGGTCCTATGGGCTCATAGGATGGGTGGACAAGGCCAGTTAGTAATCTTGGTTCAGTTCACCCACTTTTTTTTTTTTTTTAAACCAGCAGTTCTTCTCTGCCAGGATCTTAGTCTGACATGGCATGATTTAAGCTGCCAAGTGATCATTCTGTTTGTCCTTGAGAGGATGGCAAATTTGGAGTTGATGTAAGGCATGCACTTAACCTGTAACAGGGAGAGCAAGTTTTCAGAAAAGATGTGCACCCCGCTTTCTGCAACACTTATGTGGAGGTGTTGCTGGCAAATGGCCATCCAGTCATGAACTTCATCTCCTAGTCCTGACTTCCTAACCTCCTCTCCCACCCCTGACTTTGCATCTGGAGAAGGCCACTCATTAGCTCCCAGGAGTGGAATGTGAATGGGCATTTTTTTTTTTCAGCCCAGTGCTTTATTTTCTCTTTTCCTTTCTGCTAGCTGAATGGTGAAGCAGTTGGAAGGAGCCTGGGTACCTGACTCATCCTGTGGAGATGCGTCTGCTAATTAGGGTCAACTCCTTCAGACTCGGGCCAACAAAACTCAACCTCAGTTGTGCTTGAACACACACTTTTTTGTTGTTGTTGCTGCAGCCAACCTTCCCCTAAATAATACAGAGCTTCTGGTTCTAAGCCATTTTAGTTCCCCTTTGAAGGTATATGCTCACCTAAAAATTATTAGCATGCATTTTTACAAAATATTTAATATAATTGAGCATGCTAAGTGTTCAGAGAGGTCTCAAATTTCCCTAAGAGATTAATAAAGCAAAATGGATTGAGACACTTGATGAGGCATCTAATAAACAAATTACTACTTATCTAAATTTTTCTGCTATCATGCTGTTCACTTCCAAATAAGTTCACTTTTAATTTTAATATCCTTGTATAGATGTGAAGGATGTTTTCCTTTGGATATAGTCTGTAATTTTTTTTTATTTTGCAGTTGTATTTCTTTGCAGTTCACCTCTTTCCAGAAGAATTTACAATGAGGTATAAAAAAAAAACCGATTTAGCAACAAGGTTAATAATATAGAAAAGCAGGGTATAGAAAGAGGAATGAGAAAAATATGCTAACTGTAATTGTTCTCATGGCTGCTGTGATTGAGTTTCAACCTTGGGTCTAAGCTTTTTGGCAGGCTGGTAAGAGGGAAACATGATAAATTACATATCAGCCTCAGCAAAGAGAACGTGTGTTCCCGCCCCAGGGGAGACAAAGCTTTGTGCAGTTTCAAAGTCTCCAAGAAATGGTCCTCAATGTTTTCATCTCAGGGGAGCAGGACCCACTGGGAAAGAAATCAGAATGGATTTGAATAAAACCTCCAACTTGTGTTTTGTACAATGCATTCTTAATGATATTGAAGAGGAGAGAAGCTGCTGAACCAAGTCAGTGCTGAAAGCCTGTCTTTAAATTTTGCTTTTCCAAATAGCTTAACTCTCCAGGACTTAAGTGTGGCTTGCAGATACAGATCTTCATATTCGCTTGTGAAAAATGAAGCTTCTTTGATCGTTATGGATGAACTCGGACCAATTAATGCATTCCAAAGTACTGTGCATAAGTATGTATTTAGTCAAGGTTAACTGATGTTTGAAGGTGATTATTTTCTTTGAGAGAGAATTTGTTTTTTAGGTGTTCTCATAGATTGGCGGTTCTTAGGTGGGGATTTCTAAGGAAACATCCCTATATTGTAGCACAAGAAACTCTGATTAGAGATTTTAAAGTGCAAGTCTTTCTCTATGCAGTCTTCTATGCTTCTGGGTGCTCAGAGAAAACTGCAACTAGAGATGGTCTCATTAGCTAGCATTTCAGAAACAAGAGGGCTAAGGCCCAGATGGGTACATGACAAGCCAGCAGTCTCCCAGTCTGTAAAAGAGAGCTGAAGCAAGAACCCAGTCACCGGATGCTTAGCTGATTTGTACTACCTGATAGAGGTCTCATTCATCTTCTATTCAATACCGTTAGTATAATTGAGTAAGCCTGTATTAAACATCAGTGACACGAAGATCCACTCTCAAGCTATTTCTGAACCCCATAGAATATTGACTTCTGTATTTCCTGAAACCTTGGTTCACCCATCAATACAGGTAGGCAAAGCAAGAGAAATCGAAGTGCAAATATTGAAATGAAATTTGTGATTGTAGTATTAACTTCTAATCGAGTAATACTACATTTCAAATGGGTGATGCAGTGTACCATCCGTTCTACTCCCTGAAGATTTCAAAGCACTTAACATTACCTTAAAACTCATTAAGCCAGTGCTGAATCAGACATTGGATGGTGTAACTTTATTCTTATTATTTATTTAGTACCATCAAAGGAGTTAGTTCTCAGTGGGAATTGATAGCTCTAAAAGGATGAAATATTTAATATTCTTCAAGGACAAATGCCATTTAGCCAATACTTTTCTTCCAAAGATAATCAATAATATAGGAAAATATTAGCATGTCACCTATAAAAATCTTCTCCAATGAGTAAGTTAATAGACAATTTCTAAAATATGCAAATTTACAGTGCTTTGATCTAATATGCACTGCCTTATAGAAAAAAAAGACTATCACTTATTTCTTATTGGTTAAAATCAAGGGAGAATCTCTGTGTTGGTCAGTTTTCTATTACTGTAGCAAAATACCTGATAGCCAACTTTAAAAAAACAGGAGTGGTTTATTTTGGATGATGATTTGAGGGTTTTTGTTCATAGTTTTGACTCTTGCTTTTGGGCTTGTGGCAAAGCAGTGCGTCATGGTGGGAGTATGTTCTGGAAGCAGAGATAGAAAGAAGGTCTCTGAGGTCACACACTCAGTACTATAAGACCCTCCACTAGGCCCCATCTCCTTTTATTTATTTTTTTTAGATGTGTGTGAGGTATATGCAGGTATGCACACTGTGGAGGAGGATGTCTGATGCCCTGCTCAATCATTCTTTGCCGTATTCCTTGATGCAAGGTCTCTCACTGAAACTGAGGCTTGCCTTCAGCTAGACTAGCCAACTTCTGGGATCCACTTGTCTCTGTCCCCACTCCTGGAATTCAGCTACAATGCAGTCATGCTCAGCTTTTTATGTGGACTAGGGATTCAAACTCAGGTCCTCGAGCTTGTGTAGTAAGTGCTCTTACACATTGAGCCATCTCCTCAGCCCCATAGGGCCCACCTCTTAAATGTTCTACCACCTCCCAATAGTGCTAAGCCACTAATCCTTTAACACCTGGGCCTTTGGGAGACAGTCAAGATTCAGACCATAACAATTTCCCTTGAGTTATCTGTTCTACTATAAATTATTTCTTGTTTTTTAAGTGTAGGAATGCTCTATTTTTGAAAAGTGAATGGTAATTTTATGTTGGCTATTGCCTTCCAACATACACTTCCTTATTATTATAAAATTTATATAGTTGGATTTTACTTTAAAAATATTGGTATTAATATGAACTCTGTTTAATGTCAAAAATGGCTACCTGGTTTCTTGGACTCTGCTTTCACTGATAGAAATTTTGCCAGAATTTGGTTATTTTAATTAAAAACATTAATCCATCGGAATATAGAGAAATGGATTGTTTATTTGTCCCTGGCTAACTTTCAGTATGAATAATTAGCTGTTAATTATAGACTTGTGCATCCAATCTAAGAATTTCTCATATTCAAAATAAAAATTTCAGGGCCTGTGAGATGGCTCAGTAGTATAAAGGCCACTTGCCGCCAAGCCTGATGACCAGAGTTTGATCCCTGTGATCCATGTTGCAGAAGGAGAGAACTAAGATAAGTTGTCCTCTGATCTCCCATACACACACACACACACACACGCCACACACACACACACACACACACACACACACACACACACACGCTGTGAAGAAGTAGAATTTCTACCATCTCTGAAGTGACAGACAGATGACATAAATACAGTTTTGAGTAGTGACAGACTAGACTAGGCAACACCTCTGTGAGCTTAGACATGAAGACAGGCTCTGTTCCTGTAAGGTTTTAGTCTCTTGCCTTGCATGGGAACATATCTTCACGTTGGAAGTGCTCCTGAACATTTTTTTTCTAGTCTGAAATCAGAACACTCCTAACATGGCTGTAGATGGTGGAAGAACTCAGACTCATGTCTTTATCATGCAAATCACAGAGGCAGTGAAAGGGGTGGGAGGATTAATGGCCATTGACTGGTGTTAACAGGTTCCACGTTTGGGTACCATTTATTCACTCAAGAAAGAAAGGAACTAGACTAGGAGGTCATTGGAGAAATGAGGTAGGGTTATGATTTGGCTTTATTTTAAATACAGGATCAACATGAACAAGAAGAAACTAATAAAACTTTCCCTAGATGGTACCATTTACAGATAACAGTATTAGCATTTGGCTGCATATAGAATTTTAATGCTATTAATAAATGCTCTACATATATACAGTTTAATTATCTCTTTTGGAAACTGATATTTTATGCGCTGTTTTAAAACTGGCTTTTCTTCATTTAACCTCATGAATTTCCTCTATGTCAGTAAATATACTTCTAAAACATTAATGGCATTGTATTCTATCATCCACTGCTGTACCATCATTTATTTAACAGAACGCTCCATTTTTAAACATTTAGGTTGTTTCAAACTTTTTGAGCATCATAAAAATGCTGCAATGAGCATATTTTTGTATACATCTTTGTCCAATTAGTTCTCAAGATAAACTGCTGAAAGCAAAGTTACTGTATAAAAGGGCATCTGACAGACTCTCTAGGTGTTTGATATATACTGAAAACTTCTTTACAGAATTTGTGCCAATTTATAAACCTATGGGACATATTAAATTCCTTTCCCTCTAGATCAAGAAATATCATAGTTTTCCCAATCTTTGCTAACTCTAAAGAAAATGTGCGTTTACTTTTTAATTGCTGCTTTTTTATTTCTAAAAATTGAATGATTAATTCATTGCTTATTTCTTAGTACTCTTAAAGCACTGTTCGATATTAAGGGTGAGAACTCTGTACCTGTCATATATATTACAAATATTTTTCCAAAGTTTTCCACTTAACCATTAACGTTACTGATGGTGATTTTTTTTGATCTATAGACATTTAAAAATCATTATTTATAATTATTTGTGTGTGCGGTATGTGTGTGGTGCATGCATGTGATTGTGCAAGAACATGTGCCCATATGCATACATATAACTTTTTTTTCTGGTCTTTTTGAGACAGGGTATCTCTGTAGCCTGAGCTGGCCTGGATTCACTATGGGCACATGTTCTTGCTCAATCACATGCATGCACCACACACATACCGCACACACAAATAATTATAAATAATGATTTTTAAATGTCTATAGATCAAACAAATCATCATCAGTAAAGTTGGCCTTGAACTCACAGAGATCCACCTGCCTCTGCCTCCCAAGTGCTGGGATTAAAGGCGTGTGACACCATGTCCTACTCAACCAGAAATTCATGATTTTGGCTTGGCTGGCTGGCTGGCCACGAGCTCTTGGGATTCACCTGTCTCTGCCCTTGATGCTGGAGTTAGAGGTACATTGAGTCATGCCTGGCTTTTTATCTGGGCGTTGTGGATTCAAACTTAAGTCTTCATACAAGAAATCAGTGGGAGCTTTAGACCAATAGCTCCATGGGCAAGCTTGGAAGTGGAACCATCAGCCCACCAGGCTGTCAGATGGCATGTGGTTTTCAGTCTCATGAGGGACGTTGAGGCGGAACTGCCTACCTATGTCTCAGAAGCCATATTAACTGATAAATGTTTTGGCCTGCTGTGTTTAGGGGTAGTTTGTTATGCAGCGATAGATGATCACAGCAATAGGCATCTTTAGGGTGTGAGACTTGTGCCTTAGTTCCCTTACTTTAAAATGGGGGACAAAGGAGAGGGATCTTTAGAGGGTAGTTCTGAGAATTCAAATAAATTAACATAATATGTATATCTAAGCATGCCTGATGAGCGGGAGCTCAAAGTTTTACTATTATATAATTAATACGCATGTCTTCTCACCCATCGAAAGAAATAAAAGATGATTGATAGACTTGGAATCCATTTATATCTCTTTACAAATGTATATATTTAATTTCAAAAGCTAAACCTTATTCTGATCATAGAGTGAATTAAAAATCCAGTAAAATATTTTCTCAGGGTAGACAGCCATTTTCTTAACACACTTTGATTAACTACCTATCCTTTTCTCTTTGATTTGAAAATCATTATTTTCATGTATTACTTGTTTAGGATTTTCTATGCTGCCAGTCTGAATTACTTTGAATTAAAAAAAATTTTTTTTAATTTATTATTTTTATTTTATGTGTATGTGTGTATTGCCTGCTTGTTGGTAAGTGCACCCGTGTCGTGCAATGGCCATGGAGGTCAGAAGAGGCTGTCAGATACCCTGGGACTGGAGTTACAGACGGTTGTTAGCTGCCATGTGGGTGCTGGGATTTGAACCTGGGTCTTCTGCAAGAACAACCAGTGTTCTTAACTGCTGAGCCACCTCTCCAGCCCTCATCTGAATTACTTTAACCTTTTGGTGTATTCTGATGCTGACAATACAAATTCCCCTTCAGTTTTTGAGGTAGATAGCCTCTGCGTTGGCATCCTAGGATCACTGTCTCTTGAAATTCATGGCCTTGGGAAACTCTTTGCTTATGGGTGGGCTAGATGTAATGACTTTCTAGAGAATGAAATGTACAGGTGATGGTATGTCACTTTAGTGGTTAGATTCTAAGAACACCACGGTTTATCTTCGATATTCATTCTTGTTCTCTATTTGTCTTGAGAGTGGCCAACAGACCTGTGAACTGCTCTGTGGAGAGATTGGTGTAACAAGGAAGCAAGACAGGCTCCTGACAGCAGCCAGTGAGGAACCAAGGCCCTTGCCTGACAGGCTCAGAGAAACTATAAGCTTGGAAGTAGATCAAAGCCCAGTTGGATTTTTAGAAGAAACCTGAGCCCCAAGCTGATGCCTCAGTTGCAGTCTTGTGTCAAGCTACACAAAAACAAATTCCTGATTCACAGAAGCTGCAACAGTAAGCATTTCTTATTTCAAGCTGCTAAATTTGGGGGTAATTTGTTATATGACAATAGATAACACCTGATATGATTATTCTTTTTCATTCTTTTTGGAGTGCTTGTCCCTATCTATCCTTTCACATAAGCATGATTTGTTCTTACTCTAAAAGAAGATTTAAACTGGTATCACATAATATTTGTAAATCATCTTGGGCCAGTTCGTAGTGCTATAATGAGTTTTCTGATATTAGCACACTATGGTCTATTCAAATTACCCACACTGACTTTTATGTGCCTCAAAAATTTTGAGTTTTCTTTATACATATTTCTTAGGTTTATTCTTAGCTATTTTGTACTTTTTGTTGGTATTATGAATGGGAATAATTTTAACTTGATTATTGTTTGTATGTAGGAAATTAATTGAATTTTGTACATCTTTCCAGTAATCTACCACTTAATTGAATTCTATTATTAGTTTTCATTGTTTTCCATTGTGTCTCTAGGGTTTCTATACAGACAATGATCAACTTTTCTTTTTAAAGCAAATTTAAGGATACTGAGCACAGAATCAAAAATGTGCGCATGTGTGCACCCCTAGCACACATATCACGGGCAAATTGGTGATAATGTGGAACAAAGCATCTGGAAATAAGAAGGTGGTGACTATTTTATCCACTCTTCTCTTCCCATCATCTGGCACAGTTCTTAGGTAGAGACATTTCTGCATGGATGTGAATAAGCAAATGAACATGTGATCTCTTTCCCTCCTTGTTTGGTTTCTTCAGTCCCAGTTTAATATCCCAGGCCACACCCACTATGAGGTCCTAGGCTGAGACCATGTTGGATATGTCATCTTCTAAGTCCTTAGCACTCCACCAAAGTGATCTAAATATGAACATTATTAATTCTAAACAACTGTGGTGTATTGAGGGAGATAATATGAATTCCCATGTAGTCGTTAGGGAATAGATTAAAGATAAATTGTATGTGATATTCCTGGGCCCACATGAAGATGAAATAAACTAGGCAAATGTACCCGCCCACCTCCAGTTTGAGCGGTTCTCATTAGAGAATCCTGCCTTACACTGAGCCAGGCAGAGTACGTAATGTGATGTTTCAGAAGGGGAGGGGATTCTTTGTAAAGGAGAGAATTGTGGGCTCTACCCACATGCCAAAGAAAGGTACAAAACCAGGAACTAAGTTGAAAACTGCATGGACAAAGGTTTTTGTCAAGATAACACTGAAGCAAATATCTTGACCAAAGTGGTGGTGGTATAAAATTCAGCACTCACTTGGCACCTGGCATGTAAGTGTGGGTGGAAATGGATGTAGACTGTTTGAAGGAACCTCACAGGGTCCCAGCTGAACAGACTGCAAGGGAGAGTGTTACTCAGAGAAGGGGGAAGTCATGATCTTTTTTTATTTTTGGTCTTTTTGAGTCAGGGTGTTCCTGTGGCTCCAGCTGTCCTGGAAATTTATATAGACCATGCTGGCCTTGAACTCATAGAGATCTGCCTGTCTCTGGCTCCCAAGTGCTGGGATTAAAGGTGTGATCTTAACTGAAGGAGCTAGATTTTATTCCAGGTGCAAGGAAAGCCAAAGGAGAGTTTTCAGTGTATGAGTGATACAACCTGATTTACATCTTCAAGTCCTTTCTCTCCGTAGGGTGGAACCTGAGTTGGGATGAGGGACAATAATGAGATTTGAGGGAATTGGTAGCAGAACGCTGCAGTGAGTGAGCAGGGGATACTGTAGACTGGAGCAGGTGGTGGTGATGGAGATGACAGCTATTCACGGGGCTAGTTGAGGTGAAGACATAGGAAATAGTCTCTGGCCAGGACTTTGGGTTTCTTTATTTGGACTCAACAAAACTTTGCCATCTGCTGATTGAACAGTGCTGAGGACACTCCAGCATTCTGGACAAGTGGACCATGTGGGTGAAATCTTGTGGATGCCTTAGAGTCAGCTCTAGTGCTGGGAAGTAGAGTGGATGGCTCAGGGAATAAAGTTCACATTGAACTTTTAAAATATATTAAATTATTTTTATTGAACTTTTGAGAATTTCATTCAATATATTTGATCATGTTTATATCCCTTCCCCTATCTTCACCCCTTAC
>NW_008352752.1:1939045-1946459 GCF_000622305.1 Nannospalax galili | reverse complement strand
TATATATATATATATATATATATATATATATAGGCCTTCAGTGTGGAGTGTGATCCATCCCCTGGAACCTGGTTAACCTACCCTGAGTCACACCCTTAAAGAAAACTCTCCCCCTCCTAGCCGCTATTGTTTGCCAATAGTTCCTCAGCTAGGGCTGGGAATTCTTGCCTGTTTCCCCACTTCTATGCTGGGATTTTGTCTAACTTGAGCTTACATGGAACTTGTGTGTGTTGTCACCATTCCTGTGAGTTCATATGAGTAACTGACTAGTTATCTGGAGAACTGTTTCCTTGTGGTCATCCATCACCTCTGGCTCTGACAGTTTTTTCGCCTTTTCTTCCACAATGGTCCCTAAGCCTTGGCAGGCAGAAGTTTGCTATAGGTGTCCTATTCAGGGTATATATTCTACCATCTCTTGCTCTCTGCATGTTGGCCACTTGTGGTCCTCTGTCTTAATCACCATCTACTGCATAAGGAAGCTAGCTTTAGTGAGAGTTGAGAAATACATTCATCTGTAGATATAACAAGTCATTAGAAGTCAGCCTAGCACCTTCATCTCTATTGGCTGGCTTTCACAGTGCTGGAAGTTGCTATGCATGCTACTGGAAGACACCATTAATCATGAACCTTGCCCATCTGTGAATCCTGCAAGCTACCAAAACAACTGGTCTGGCAAGATGTGCCCATGAATGTGATGGGAGTAACCAACAAATTTCTCATTGAATTTAAGGTCCACTTCACAGGATGGACCCCATACGTGACACTGATATTAGGCCTAGGGACCTGTGGCTAAACGGGTCTCAGGCCATGGAGGAGAGCTTGCTATTATTATTCTTCTAAATAGACATAGTACTAAACTGACTCCTTATGACTTGTTGCTAAATATTTTTTAATGTAAAACAAACAATAAAATTAATTATTTCTCTTATTTCTAGGATAACCCTATGCAAAAACTTAACTTTATGCTCTTAATTTTATATGGATAAGAGACATTACAGCAAAATGTCTTTAAATAAATGCATAACCATACTGAGAAATTTGGAAGTTTTATGGCCTGCTTTTAAAAATTATTTTTCATCTTAAGTTTTTCCTTTTAATTTTAATATATTCTGCAAAGAAGTGCTGCTGCTTCCCTGCCTGCAGTTTAGCTTGTTATTAATCTGGTTAAATTAATGTGAAGTTAATGGCTATATTTTACAATAACCTCTTGGAATGTAAAAGTTTTATTGGAACAAAACTGTTTTTGCAAAAATTATGTGAAACTAATGAAAAATTAATTGCTTTATAAAATGCTGGCTTTTACCTAAAACTAATAATTCCTATATATCTCTTAATCTTCCTGAAAACAGTTGGCAGGAAATAAAATCTAAGTTTACCAGTTCAAATTTCCCAAGATCTTCAGTGTCATTTTTATTTTCGTATGATCCAACCTTTTAACTTTTCCACAACTTTGATCTTAAAACAGATTTCTAATTAAAGTCAGGCATATTATTCCCCTGAAGAGGAGTTAGAAACACCAAGTATAACTTAGCCTTGGGATCTCTAAGAGAGCATTTTCCCCCTCTTTACAGTTCATGTTGATGTTTTTATATGACTCCCTCTAATAAAATGGAATTTTTTTTATCCTTTAAGTTGATACCTGGGACTGTGCCTTTCATCTGTCATTTGCTGTGTTTCATTCCACCATTAAATCACGCAACAAATTTTGCAACAAAATAAAATTCTTGATCCTTGTGTTTGGCAACATGTTATGGGGTAGATTCAGAAAGGAAAAAAAATCACTTTGTGCTCCTGAGCTGTTCCCACCTTAGTGATTCTGCATCACATTCAAATATTTCCAAGGTGTCATCTTGATTACAACTGCAAAGAGTCACATCTGCAGATTTTTTATTAATTAACTAGTTAGTTCATTTGGAGACAGGGTCTCACTCTATGGCTCTGGCTGGTCTGGAACTCACTATTCAGACCAGTTTGGCCTTGAAGTCACAGAGGTCTGCCTGCCTCTGCCTCCTGAGTACTGGGATTAAAGGTGTTTGCCACCATGCCCGCACATCTGCAGATTTTTAAAGTTTGTGTTCCTTATCGATTGAGATATACTCAAATAAACAAAACCTCAAACTGTCCTTTGTCATCAATATTCTTCATGCCTCTACTGTTGTAATAACATTTCACTTTAGAGTGGAACTGTTTAGCAGGAAGATTATTAACCCTCAGCTGTTTTTAAAAAATGATACCACATGTGATTATTTTTGTCCTTGTTTTGTGCTTAGCAGTCCCTCTGGTCTTCGTTCCATAGTAGAGGCTTTCTTAACACTGAAAGGGAAAAATAAAACACTACCCGACTTCATTTGTTTATTAAGCTCTTTTAGCACAAAAGGGAAATAGTCCAAGTTTGAGAACAGGTTTGTAGAGTGTGATATGTGTGTTATCGAGACGCAGTCCCCTCCACAGGCTTCTCCCCTCAAAGATGCTTTTTTTTTTTTCATACAGAGAATGGACCCCGTTTCTTAGGTTAATTGCTGGAATATGATGAGGTTCAGTTGCATTTTTAGTAATTTCCAGATTCTATTCCAGGACATTTGGGATAGAGCCCAAGAGCTTAGCATGTTTTCCTTTTTTCATGGTAAAATTGTGCAAATATGCATTAGAGTGTGAAAACAAACAGTCTAATACATTTTTGCAAAGCTCTTTATGTTTACTGTTTATTGCAGATACCAGATCCTAATTAAAATGCGCTAACAAAAGCCAAGATACAAAGAACAAAGATATAACGAAACTTCATCTTTATAAAATATTTGTGATTAATCCTGGGGGGCACATGGGCTTGAAGCACTGCAGTGGAGTTTTAAAAGGCTTCTACCACACCAGCAAGGTGATAACATTCAGCACTATCAGGTGGTTTAAGAAAGACCAACCATACTGTGGTTATTTTGGGGCATTGTCTTCTTCTTAGAGAGGTTCTAATAATTCTTTGATTCAAGATTTTGAGGCTCCCCCCATTATATACCTGAAATGAGTAGCAACTGACTACAAAGAAGAAATAAACAATAGATGTTAAAAGCATATTTTGGGGGGAGATGGATTTAGATTTGTGTTTTGCAGTTGAGATTTTCTGTGTCTGTGGGAAAAATTGCTTTTGCTCTTTGCACATTTAGGGGTATTGAAAGAGTAAGTGGAAGTGTGCAGGGTGGTGTCAGTTGATGGAAAAGATAAGGGACCTCAGCTACTTCCTGCCTTCGTGAAGTCAGAGCAGTGATGTAACACTGGAGTCTCAGTTTCTTCATTTCTAAGAACAATGATATTGATCCCACAGAGCTGTTGTGAGAATTGAACAAGGTAAGCCAGACGCATTAGTTGCTTTTCCATTACTGTGATAAAATGCTACAACCAAAAGCAACTTAAGGAAGAAAGTGTTCATTTTACCTTGTGGTTCCAGAGGAACAGAGTCCATCATGGCCAGGAAGGCATGGCAGCCGGAGCAAGAAGTAGAGTGATCACATTTCATCTGTATGCAGGAAGGAGAGAGAGAGAGAGAGAGAGAGAGAGAGAGAGAGAGAGATCTCAAAGCCTACTCCCAGTGACACTGCCTTCCTCCAGCTAGACCACAGCTCCTAAGGGCACATTGACCCTCCCAAACAGAGCCCCCAGCTGACCAGGTGTTCTACTACTAGAGGCTGAGGGACACCTCTTATTCAAACCACCATAGTACATGTTCAATTTTTATACTGAGTGCATGCTATAATTTTTAGCTAAGACTATTAATGCCTCTAAGATAGTATCAAAAAAAAATGAAGATGTTCCATGACTGAATAAGATAGTGGTGCCTCTGTATTCTTTGAGGGAGAGGGGAGAGGGGGAGGGAGGGGAGGGAGAGAGGGGGAGGGAGAACATAAAATGGGGCAAGGCTACAAACCCTCAAAGCATGTCCCTGGAGACACACTTCTTCCAGCAAGGCTCCATCTCCTAAAGGTTCTATAACCTCCCCAAACAGCACCAATATCTGGGGACCAAGACCAAGTGTTCAAGTACCTTAGCCTACATTTCACCTTCAAACCACAACTCTAGATAATGCACTCATTAGAGCAAATACCTTTATTTTTCTTTGAAAGGAAGTATATACCAAAACTTGTGCAGAGTGAGGGTGAAGAACGGGGAGGAAAATCTATGGGACAAGAAGTCAGAATCACCACTCCAATTCTGCTACATTTTATTTGGATATAAAAATCTCTTGGGGAAGGGGTGTGATGGTACATGCCTTTAATCCCAGCACTAAAGAGGCAGAGGCAGGTGGATCTCTGATTTAAGGCCAACCTAATCTACATACTGAGTTCCAGGCCAGTTGGGGCTACATAGTAAAATCCTGTCTCAAAAAAAAAAAAAAAAAAGAAAGAAAATTAAAATAATCTCCTAGACAAATTCTTTTCTTAATTACTTATTACAAAAGGGCAGATTTCAGGGAAATGGTCAGATGTATAAAGATAGAGAAAACTTGGGGCTGGAAAGATGGTTCAGTGGTTAAGAGCACTTGCAGAGGATCCAGGTTTGGTTCCCAGTCCACACATCAGGCAGGTCACAACAACCTGTAACTCCAGTTTCAGGGCATCCATGCCATCTTCTGCCCTCTGTGGGTACCTGCACACATGTGGTACGCATATAGATGAGCAGGCACACATACACACATATACATAAGTAAAAACATTTAAAAATATTTTTATGTATATATTTATGTGTATGTGTGTAAGTGCACCCATGTCATGTAACGCTCATGAAGGTCAGAAGAGGGCATTGGATTCCCTGGAACTGGAGTTACAGATGCTTGTGAGCTGCCATGTGGATTCTGGGAATTGAACTCGGGCCTTCTGCAAGAGAAATGTGTGCTCTTAACTGTTGAGCCAACTCTCCAACCCAATACAAATAAATTTAAAGATGGAGAAAACTTGTGAAAAACCCTTTACGTACTGCAATGCTTCTCGAAGTGTGGTTCCTGCAGATTCGTTAGGCATAGCAGGCATAGCAGAGGTGAGGGCAGCATTCCAGATCGAGGGAGCAGCAGGTGCAAGCATGAAACTCTGAACTTGGGGTTTGGTGCTTTGGAGAACTGAAAGAAGGTCAGTGTGGATGATGCGGCAAGGCAAGACCACAGTTTATCCCACTAGGGGTAGCTACTGAGGGGCTTAAACAAGGAAGTGACTTTTTTTTTTAAAGATCACTTCAGCAAGTGGATTTTGGAGAGGGCCAGTGATGCTTCAAGGAGCCTGTAAGTTGTAGCTGTAGTAGTTGTCTGGAAGAGATTGGATGGAGGCTTGGACTATGATGACAGACAAGATAGGGTGGCAGAACTGAAGAATTGTTGATTTGCTGAGATATGGGATAGAAAATGGAGAGAGGAATCAAGGATATGTTCCCTGAGCCCATTTCCTTCAGAAAAGAGCACCTTAAAGGGAGATGCTTTGGGGGAAAGAGTAGAATAAGAATGGACAATTGGCAATATGAATCTGGAAGTCTGAGGGCTGTAGACCTCTTTAATGAAGAGTGGGGCTGATGTGTTACAGTAACTGAACCCATGGGAATAAGTGGATAAGACTGTCTAGGCAGAGTTTAGACAAGAGGTTCTAGCACTGAGCACCACAAAATACAATTCGGATAGAAGACCATGCCTTAAAGCTTAGATAAGGAGAAGTCAGACTGAGTGGTTCCAGAAAATAGGGGAAGAGAGAGCTTTAAGATGGGGTTAATTGGGTGAAGATGAAAGGAACTAAAACAGATCATTTGATTGATTTAACCAAATAATGGTGCTTAACAACCCTGTAGGAACACTTTTGTGGTAGTAAATAGGAGAAAAAGAGATGGAAATTGTGAGCTTAGACATATTTGGCTAGGCAGGGCAAACAGATATAAGAGGATAGAGACGGGGTGATGTGGTGGCAGGATGGTTAGTCAAAGAGAGTTGAGAAAATCAGGGGAGAAGTAAGAGATACATAAGTTAATCGATGGGAGATTGTTGAGGAAGCATGGGGAGAGTCACATCAATGCAGCGCTTGTCTTTAGACAGCTTTAGAAAGCACAGGCAGTGACTCTATTGGAGCAAGAGGTCAGGGGAACAGAGTGGGTTGCAGATGCTGCTGGGTTTTTAGGCTTGGTGATAGGACACTGAGAAGTTTTTGTCTAATGGCTTCTATTTTCTCTGTGAAGGAGTAGGCCATCTGTTGAGCGTAACAGAGAAGGTGTGAAGGTTAGAGATTTGAGGAAAGTGAAGATTGTTTGAAACAGTCATTAACAACAGAAAAGAGAGATGATCAGAGAAACGCAGCCCGGATGATGTACAGTCAAGCATCCAGATGAAATCAGTGACCACAGGCTTATGAAGGCATACTTGGTTGTGAGCCTCTGCTCACAAAGACAGCTAGTTGGAGTACAAACACAGCACAGTGTAGGAAATGAAGTCCAGAGCATAATGAGGGTTCTAAGAAAGAAGAGATTCTTCCTCAGGGCCTCAAGACTGGTGAGCATGAGTCAGGTGAAGAGATGAAGAGCATATCAGCAGAGAGCAAATGTGAATGGGTCAAGAGCTATGGGACAACATGGATCCCTTTGGGAGCTTAAGGATGTTGCCAGGTGGAGCTGAGTATGTGAGGGCATGAGAGACGTGAAGAAGGGTGGTGATTAAAGGAGAACCTGGGGAGGAAAGAGGTGGGCAGCTCAAATATGTCCTAAGCTGGTAGTTTGCCAGATGTGATCCTTGGACCAGGAGGAACAGGTACAGTGTTACTGTTACCAGAGAACTGTCAGAAATGCAAAGTTTCAGACCCTCCCAAGACCTAAGCTATTAGAAACTCAAGGAGAACCCAGGAACTGTTTTCCAAGCTCTTCAAGTAATGCCTGTGTGCACCAAAGTTTGGGAACCAGTGTTTAAAACAATGGCTTCATTGATTAAAATACCTTTTTATCTGAGGGGGTGACATGGTCAGAATCAGATTTATAAAGATCTCCAGCCACAGTTAGGAAAACAGAGGACCATTTTTTTGTTTGTGGATCTTAGCTAGGGATTTCATCAGGACTGATTCTTCAGCTGGGTTAGGGTTAGGGTTAGGGTTAGGTTGGGTCTTCCTGTCAATGTCCACAGAAAGATTAGAACCACCTGACCCTGCTTGATGAGCACACCTCACTAACAGCTCTGTGCTGCCCATAGGCAGCACCAATGGTTCCCAGACTTGACTGGCCAAGTTTCAGCATCTCTAAGACTACTATTATATTCACAGCCTCACCATTTGACATTCTTTGAATGAACGGTTTGGAGGGCCCAGGAAAGAGTTGCCCTGATACATCTTTAGAATAAGGCTTGCAAATTTTGAAATGATTTTGAAATATACTTTATATCTTCTTACATTTCAAGGTAGGATGCTTTGTTTATATG
>NW_008352752.1:1935344-1938979 GCF_000622305.1 Nannospalax galili | reverse complement strand
AACATGACCTCAGAATGTCTGTTGATGGATAAGAGGAGTCCATCAGATTCTAGTCCCTTTTCCTTTCTTTATGATGAAGTGTTCTTTGGGTTGGCTAGTCTGCACTTGGTTTCATTTGGAGATGTAGAGTTGAATGATTATTCTATAGGTACAGACTGGATTAGTATTTGCTACTATAAGACCAGAGAGAACACAGCAGGCTCTTGCCATCCAAAGACATCCATGTAAATACTAGTATGGCATCTCCTAAGCATGATAGAAGCTGGGTCTCCCGGCTCTCATCCCTAAGGGATGAGGCCATGTGGAATTGAAGACAGAGTTGAAATCCTAGTTTTAACAATTATAAGTTCTATGACTCTTTTTTTTTCAAAGTGCTTAGCCCCTTTGGATCTTCCTTTTTTATAAAATAGGTTGTTGTAATAAGAGAACATAACCTAATGTGCTTAATGGTTTATTAGTGATTGCTATTTTTGTTGTCTGTTAGTACAAGAATAAAACTTTAACCTTCTTATGAAGAGAATAAGTGTCTGTGGAATGTTCTGCCACAAATGGAACATCCACATCACACCCCCTTCCCAAAGCTCAGGGACCATTGTGGAATAGGGGACTGAATGACTGTAAGAGCTAGAGACTGGGTAGGACCAAAGTAAAATAGATCTTCTGGGCATGACAGAACCCCTACACTCATGAATCCACAGCAGCTGTGGCTGCCTGCAGAAGTCCTACACAAGATCAAGTCAGTCAACATTCTAGCACGGAGTGGGGGAGGGGTTCATGAACCCTCACCTCATAACTGAGGAGCTAGGGAGACTTGATGGCTGCTGGGGGAAGGAGACTCAATTTTCTTTAAGGGTGTGGCTCCTGGTAGGTTGACCCTGCTCCAGTAAATGGCCCCAGGAGTATATGGGCAGCTCAAATTGGAGTTAATGGGCCATTTTAAAAAACAAATATTTATTATTTTTATTTTGTGTGTATGAGTATATTGCCTGCATGTATGTATGTGTACCCATGTCATGCAATCCCTGTGGAGGTCAAAAGAGGGTGTCAGATCCCCTGGAACTGGAGTTATAGATGGTTGTTAGCTACCATGTGAGTGCTGGGAATTGAACCTGGGTCCTCTGCAAGAGCAGCCACCTTCCAGTCCACGATGGGTCATTTCTTTAAAAAACAAAAAAGTACATGAAGTTTGGGGTGTAGGGAGGTGGAGGTAGATCTGGGAGGCGTGAAGGGTGAATAATATCAAAATATATTGTATTAAATTCACAAATAATTAACAAAAACATAAAAAAGACAAAACTAAAAGCACACAAAACCTTAATCTTTTAAAATTTCCCTAATTATCAATTCAATTTGCCAAAGGCATTAGCCTTTCTCTGGGAGGGGAAATAGAATATGATGATATAAAGGGGAAAAGGGAATAATGGAACAGGAAGGGTTAAATGGGATGGAAGATGGAGGGCAGAGTAGATGAGGGAGCATGGGGAGGGATAACTAGCACAAAGACCTTTTGAAAAAGCCATATGAAAACCACACATACATATATAAAAATAGAGCTTAAATTGAGTTATCCTATAGCAGAGGTACAATGCCTCTACCAGAGAGACCATAGGCTAGCAAATAAAAAGTCTGATGCCAGGAATAGGCCTCATCTTTTGGAGCTGTTGGCCAGGGGTGTGCCATAGACCCTCAATCCTATTCCTCTTGGTTACCCACTAGAATTTGATGGTAAGACCCTATGCTGAAGACACCAAATACTCAACTCATAGAACATGGAGAGATGAAGCTGCTACTGGCCTTGCAGCTGCAGCCCTACCAGCTAGCTTTCACACTGCCGGATGGCGCTGTGCATGCTACCAGAAGAGAAATGCAATCATCATTCCTACCCATCTGGGAGCCCTTCCAGCTACAATGTTGGAAAGTGAAGCCCATTTGTACAGTAGTGGCATGAATATTATGGGAGTAACCAATCACTTTGTGATTGGATTTAAGACCTGATACACAGGATGGTACCTATATCTACACTATTATTGGGATCAAGAACCTGTGGCCAGGCAGGTCACATAGGGGTGAACCTACTTCTATTATTCTGCTAAATAGACATAATATTAAACCAACTCCTAATGACTTATTATACCTGTAGATTAGTGCATCTCTGTACCAGAGCAGCAGATGGCGATTAACACAGAGACCCACAAATGGTCAATGTGCAGAGAATAAGAGACTGCATAGTACTCAGCCCTAAGTGGGACATCAATATCACATTTCTCCCTCAAAGGCTCTAGGAATATTTCAGAAGAAGGGACAAAAAGATTGTAAAAGCCAGAGGTGGTGGATGACTACAATAAAACTGTTTTTGGACCAATAGCGTCCTTGCTCATAGAACCCTGAATGACTGTGAGAACATGTCCAAGATGGTCACAAGCCCAAGCCAGACAAAATCCCAGCATGGAGGGGAGAGGTGGACATGAAGATCCACCAAGAGCCGAGAAACTATTGGCAATGGAAACTGTTGGGAGACGGAGAGCCAGTTTTCTTTAAGGGTGTGATCCCTGATATATTGACTATGCTCCAGGGGTTGGATCCACACTAAGAATTTGGAGAACACAAATTGAATTTGAGTGAGTGACTTTTAAAAAGGTAGAGGAATCCACTGGGCGTGGTGGTACACGCCTTTAATCCCAGCACTCCGGAGGCAGAGGCAGGCTGATCTCTGTGAGTTCAAGGCCAGCCTGGTCTACACAGTGAGTTCCAGGACAGCTGGGGCTACAGGGAGACCCTGTCTCAAAACGACCAAAAAAAAAAAGAAAAAAAAGAAAAAGATAGAGGAATCCAAGAGGGGCAGGGTATATATGAGAGGAGATTGGCAGAGGGGTTGAATATGTTCAAAATACATGGTATGCAATTCTCAAAGAGTCAATAAAATAGCTTTAAAAGGAGGACACGAAGTTGGGGGCCATGTAGGAAAGTGGGGGTGGATCTGGGAGGTGTTAGGGAGAAGAGTACATGGTGAATAGGATCAAAGTACATTGTATGGAATTCTCAAAAAATTAATAAAAACACTAAAAACAAAGACAAAAACAAAAGCACACAAAACCTTTAAATTTCCCTACTTACTAATTCAATTTACCAAAGGCATTTCCTTTTCTCTGAGTTTTCAGTTCATTCTTCTGTGTATACATATGTATACGTTTACAGATAAACTCTCTGTAGTGTGTGTGCGTGTGTGTGTGTGTGCGTGTGTGTGCGTGTATACCAGAATACTTAGATCATCTGCTCCCTACTGTGTGCCAAACCCTTAACCCACACAAATGCCTGTATTCATGGGCTTTGTTTTCTCTTTCTCTCTAACCTCAAGGTATCAGGGTTGTATTTGTACCTCCTTGCCTCCTCTTTGTCAGCTCAGGATGAACCCATTTATTACATTATATGTTAAAGCTAAGAAATACTGAGAATGGGAAGGTTGCATGCTTAGAAATGAATGCAAACCATACTTCCGTTGGGCTAACGATGATGAGTCATTGAAGGGAGGGTAATAAAACAGGTAACCTTGAGAAAGTTGATAGAATAAGTCTAAGACATACTGGGACCAGAGTGTATGTGTGTGTGTGTGTATGTGTGTTGAAGGCATCTATTTT
>NW_008352752.1:1932472-1934881 GCF_000622305.1 Nannospalax galili | reverse complement strand
GTGTATGTGTGTATGTGTGTGTGTGTATGTGTGTATATGTGTGTGTATGTGTGTGTGTGTATGTGTGTGTGTATGTGTGTGTGTGTGTGTGTGTGTGTGTGTATTTACAGGAGTGTGGATGAGGGTTACTTACAGGATCACTGAAAAACACAACTCAGCATGAGTTGCAGCTCATGAAAACCATGTCCCTGGGGTCCTGCTCACCTTATAGGCAGCTCCACTAAGGGTCCCCTCTTCCAGGCAGTTGTTACTTCTATAACCTTGGAGAGGGACCTTGAGAGTCTTGGAACATTCTTTGCAGTCAAACAGACTTTCATTGAAAGATAATCACATCCATACCCATACAAACACACATTCATACAGAAAGATGAAGCTCTCCACAAGTGGAGAGGCCCAGTGTCCCAGTTTGTTCTTCATTGCTGTGACAAAATACTCTGACCAATACCAACTTGGGGAGGAAAGGGTTTATTCAGCTTACATATCCCAGGTCACAGTTCATCAGGGAGCCCAAGGTAGGAACTCAGGGCAGGAACCTGGAGGCAGGAGCTGGAGCACAGGCCCTAGAGGAATGCTGCTTACTGTCTTGCTCCCCTGGCCCCTGCTCAGCCTGCTTTTTTATGCAACACAGGCCCACCTGCCCAGGGGTGGCACCACGCACAGTGGGCTAGGCCCTCCCACATCACTCATCAAGATGCCCTTTAGACATGGCCACAGGCCAGTCCAATAGAGGCAATTCCCCAACTGAGGCTCCCTCAACCCCGGTGTGTCAAGTTGACACTAAAGCTATCCAGCACACCCAGGAAACTGAAATCCAACATTCTCTGGGAAGCATCTGGGTTTTAAGGGTTTTAGTAGTTTCCCCTCCCCTAATACTGTATTGGTCAACAGGCCCCACTCTTATTCAAAGAACAATTGCTGGGCAGTTGATTACTGCTGGGTTAGGGAGCTGATCTTCTTTAAGGGAGAGACTCTGGGTAGGCTGACTAGACCCCAGTGGATGAACTTGCACTGAGGGATGTCTGAGGACACTAACTTGAGTTGATAACCTTGATATAAATGACAGAATACATGAAATCTAGTGGGGGTCATGGGAGGGTGCTGATGGGGAATGGGGTATAAAGATGATTAAGATTTGTATATGAAATACACAAAAATTAAAGAAAAATACAAATAAATAAATTTCTTAAAAATTATAAATAAATGAGTCTTGGAACTTTCCTGAGCTCCCTGAGTCTTGTGTCTCCATCCTCTGTCCAGGAAAGGATGTCTCAATTCCCAGGAAATAACTACAACAAGTGTGGTTATTTATTGCAATTTTTGCTATCTTCCAAAGAGCTCCAGTCTCCTAGAGGGGCCGCTGCTTTGCATATACATACTTAGTAAATATTTATTGAACAAATGAGATGCTGTCTGCAAAAGCTGTTGAAAGTTTCTAAACTGCAACTTCAAACTTTGAAATTGAGGTCTCGATAGGCTTCTGGGTTGGTCAGCAATGTGATGGTGTTAACAGCCAGCCCCTGTGACAAAAATTTCAACCTTAACTGCAAAAACAGTTTTCTTCATTGGGTATGAGAAGCCAGAGCCAAGCTGCCATGTTTTATATAAAAGTGACTTGCTGAAAGGACAAAGGAGTGCTTAAATTCAGACCATTTCAACTCTCAAAGCCGTGTGTCTCGGTGTGGAGCGATGCCCAGTCCACACAAGGAAGTATCTTCTTGAAATATATTTGTCCTAACCCCCTGTGGCCGGGGAGAATACAGCCCCAGTGGGAAGCCACTGCACTTGTTTTGTTAGATGGATGTGATGCACCTGCTGAAGTGCTGTCCAAGCATTTGTGTTTACACCCATATGTTAAGTCATTATAGTTATTATAGCACTGTTCAGAGGTTCTTGCTTCTTACTGTTTGTGTTTTTATAGTAGATGGAATCCCACTGAAATGGGCCAACGGCCCATGGAAAACAGACAATACAGAGACCCGAAAGTTCAGTGCCTTGTCACAATGGGAGGAAGATCATCCCACACCTACCACCCCCTCCAAGGCTCAGGAACTTTTGCAGAAGAGGCAGGGACTTTTGTGGAAGAGGTTGGTGGAAAGAATGTAAGAGCTGGAGGAAGGTGTGGAGTATTACCTGAAGTATCCTCTGACCACTATGTGAGCAAGCTATAGTCACACCCCCTTTCCACCCCCTCAAGGAGTGGATGGGGGAATCAGTTACCCCTCAACACAATCAGTTGGCCTTAGTTGCATGTGGGGGATGGGCTAAGGACATATAAGCCGAGAATGCCATAAGGCACCTCTCTAGCCATTTTGTGCCGCTGTGGGGACGTCACAGGATCTATATTTGAGTGTGGACTTTCCAAGGCAGCTGTAAATGGGTTGGGGGTGCCTACACTCTGTGAATAAACCC
>NW_008352752.1:1921498-1932381 GCF_000622305.1 Nannospalax galili | reverse complement strand
AAGGACAGAGCTAATGGAAACCTTCATTATTCCACCAAAGTTGACCCCATGTTGGCAAATCTTTCAGTCTTTGATTTCTTATTTCTATTTTTCTCCTGTTAAATTTCATTTTATATATATTATGTAACCTGCTTCAAGTTATTTCTAGAAAAACATGTTAAAAATATATTTGTCCTGGAGGAATCTTGTTTTGTAGGCAGCACAAAGGCCACATCTGAGGTCCTCCAAGGAAGTGGCAGCCCTCACCTGCCTCCCTGTACTAGCTTTCACCTGTGTTCCCTGAACCGTTCCCTCCAAAATGGGCTTGAAGCAGTGAGGACCGGCTTCTGCATGCCACACCTGGCTTCCTCTCCAGCTGACAGGAGGATTAGTTCTGTTTTAGGAGGCCTTTGAGAGCCCAGGAGGGAAGGTGCTATACAAACTCAGATAAATTCCATCTCCGTATTAAACTGCCAGGGAATTTCTACGCACACAATGATACCACCCTCTCCCTAAGTACTGGGTTTGACCTGACAATAGCAAACAAACAGCAAGCTGTGATCTTTTTTTAATTCTAAATGAAAACCCATCCCAAATAGACATGAGAAGGAGCGAAGGCAGCTCAGCAACAATGTGTGCTTTGGCTGAGGCCCCCAGGAAGCCTCTCTTCTGTTAACCTCAGCCCTCCTTCTCTCCCCAGCAGCTCAACTCACACCACTGCAATGGTAGTGTATTGAGGATAAGGATGTTGACAATAGGGTTTAAGCTGCATAAATAACTGCAAATTGCTGTTTGGCCCAGCAACTGCCAGGAAAAAAAAAAAAAAACCACCAGAAAACAAAACACAGGAGGAAGGAGATATTGGAGCATAGGCTGTGGAGAGGGAGGGCTGGGGAGAAAGTGGAATCTGGCAACCAGCTCTGGGTGTAAAAGACACTCTGACAAGGTGGTCATAGGCCACCCACAATTGTTACACAGCTATAAGAAGTTATTTTGACAGGACATGTGGTACACTTCAAATAGAGGACTCAAACCCACAGATGATGGGTAACGTGTTATAGGAAAGTTCTGGTGTAATGAGCAACCTACTGCAGTAACAGGTAGAATGAATGGAATATTCCAAATATTCATTTCTAATCTCTAGTCCATTCTCCTGGTGATTGAAAGAGAGGAAAGAAAGACATGGAAGAGGTTCATAGAACAAAGGAAAAGTGGGACTAGTGAGATGGCTTAGTAGGTAAAGGTGCTTGCCACCAAGTCAACCTGAGTTCGATCCCTGGAACCCACATGGTGGGAGGAGAAAACCTTTCCTTCTGAAAGTTGTCCTTTGACCTCCACATGTGTGCTGTGGTGCTGAGTATACGTGTGTGTATGTGTGCACAAACACACATACACACAAAATAAATAAAATGTAATTCAAAATAGTTTTAAAGCAAAGTGCTAGTGCTGGTTGCTGTTCTGTGCTTCCTATTCCTCTGGCTGGGAAGAATTTTCTGTGATTTCTCCAATGCTCTTCCCCACACAACTCTTCCATCATATGCTGCCAGGAGCAGCAAAGGTGAAGACCAGGCTGACATCAGGTGCGCTGCCCGGTCAGGTTTATATGAGGTTCCGTGTCTTACCCTCTGCTTCCTTCCCTTTCCAACCATGTCTTACTCCAGGTCTCATTTTCCCACTCACAATAATGGACCCTTTGTTTATACTCACGAGTCGTCCTCTTTTTTAAAGTTTTTCAAAGTCAGTAAGTCCAGAAAAGCTTTTTATTAATTCATAACAGGAATTTTAGGTGGGGAAAAAAAATAAAGAATTCAGTGGGTGATATGTTTATTCGAAAAAGAAAATTCAGATGGATGTTAAAGAATGTTGTGTCACACTATTCCTGGGGAGATGTGAATAAACACGTATTCTCCTCAGATAGGGAGCCAACAACAGACCAAAGTAACGATACTACCAAAGTCCAGCTTGGTGAACCAATGAGTTTTATTTGGGTTACTTATGAAACATGGGTGAGGGGTTACTTACAAGAAGAGAAATGACTCCAAGACGGCTGCATCACCAAAGCCCACCCCAGCATGGTTGACAGCTCACGAAAACAGGAAACCTGGAGCTCGCTGCCAACCTGCAGGCAGCTCAACAGGCTGGAAGGTGTCCTTTCCAGGCAGCTCAGCTGGTCCGAGCCTCTTCTAGGGAGCTTGGCTGGTGTCTACTTTTTCCAAGTAGCGTGGCTTGCCTGACCTTAGGGTCTTTTATTAGTCTTGGGGAGGTAGAGGGTTGGTGAACCTGATTAATTTCAGGGTGAAGCTATTCTTTGCTCCTTAAGCCTATGGAGCCTCCCTGCAGGATGGAATGTCTCATCTTTTCTCAAAACATCTTGTAGATGGAAGGTTTTATCTCAGGGAGAATGCTACACAAGCATTCCAGACTCTGGTGCACCCACATGGATTTGTGTGGCCGCGTCCTCCCTGCTGATGCCGTGACCTTCTGAGAGTCTTTTCCCCTTCATTTTCACAGGTAATGTTTGCACAGAAGTAGTTTTCCTTTCCAATCATTCCCCCCCCCCCAGTGAAAGATTGGTGGGGTGCTGTCAGTTAAAAACAACTGAGCTTATCAGTTAGCTTTTGCAGTTGAACAAATTATAAAATAACTTGGTGACTTAAAATAATAAAGGGTTCTCACTTATGGGTCAGAGGGGTAGTTGGGAGGCTCCACTTTCTGTGGCTGTTGTGCAGATGACTGACATGGCTCTGTTCAGTGCATTTTTATTCCAAGTTGAGAGAAGTAGGGGCTATCTCTCTGGGCAAAGCATCTTTCAAAGCCCAGGGTCAAGGGGGAAAGTAGAAACTGTTTTTTTAAGCTTGGAAATCATATAAAATGTAAGCCACTGGCCGAATCTGACATCACAAGGGATGGTGTATTTCTGTGACACCACAGCAAGAACTGTAGCCAGTAAAGGCGAACTTTCTCTCTGGATCATTCCTGGACATTTTTCATATGTTGTTGAGGACAAGAAGTTTTATAGGACTTTGTTGCATATGACACACAGGATCGTTTATGGCCATATTTATCACCATGGTGAGGAAAACATTGTACGGTGACAAAGAATGAGGCTGTGCCTTGGAAAGCAGCAGAGACAGGAGAGAAAAAGAGATTGTAGGTGGCCCTTAGGTCTGGTGCTGGCTGTCCCTGAGGCTCAGCTGCGCTTGCTTTTCTGCTCATCTGTGGCTTCATTTATCAGCCTGTGGGTCATGTGAACTGTCTAATGTCCTTCGAAGACCAAATTGTTTGATTGTCTATATTAATTGGTTATATTTCTATTGATCAGAGACAAAACATGTCCTGGCTGACACATATGCTTTGGGTGTCCATAAGCCATTAGACATGAAAAGTATTGTTTTTATGCTGTAGTGATTTCTATGATCAGTGTTGATTACACCCAAGCTGCATCTTCTTCCCCTCCCAAAGCATCTGACACCGTGAAGTTCTCTGACTGTGAAACTCATGCCCATAGCCAGAAGGGTTTAGAACATCTCTTCACTGGACCTTCTGGTTGGAAAAGTAGCCCAATAGTGACTTCAAAAGAAAGGCAGAATGGTAATGAAAAGAGTTTGGGGCTGGGAGTCAGAGGAGCCAGGCTGTCATTAAACAGCTGGAAAACCCTAGGCTGACCTGTTAGTCTTGTGTCCCTTTTTGCATGTTGGAGAAGATCATCCTGGCCCCATAGAGGGTCTATGAGGATCAAAGAAGACTGTGCTGTGAAGACATTTTGTATGCTGCTAAGCATGGTCCAAAACGGGAGAATAATTTATTCATTTGTTCATATACTGAACAATCTTGATTAGGGGTATAAATATGTCAGGCATAACATCGTGTTGGAAGTAAATGAAATGGATATGATTAAAATATTTTATTTTTATTTTATGTGTATGAGTATATTACCTGCATGTATGTAAGTGCACCCATGTTGTGCAATGCCTGTGGAGGTCAGAAGAGGGTGTTAAATCCCCTAGAACTGGAGTTACAGATAGTTGTTAGCTGCCATGTGGATGCTGGAACTGAATATGGGTCCTTTGCAAGAGTAGCCAGTGTTCTTAACCACTGAGCATCTCTCCAACAGATATGGTTTTTACCTTTATGAAGTTTATATAGAAAGGAGCAGAGCATGAACTAACAAGGTAAAGTGAGTGACTATGGAGCTAATAACCCCTCGTGTGCACCAATGGCATGTGCTTAAGTTAGACCAATTGTTAAATATGTTGGCTCTCTGCAGAGCCCATTTCATCTCTACATTTATGGTCCTCTCTCTAGTCAGTGGGGACTGGATGCATCTAGACTCTCGATCTGAGGTGGGCTTGACTTCCTGCTTGGGAGAAGAAAACATAGGGTCAAAACCTTTCAGGTTCACAGTGAAGGCTTTGGAGCCTTCTTTGGAGCCTATGAAAGTATCAGAAAGTGTTAATTGTGCTATTGCTATAAAGGACACCAAGTTCATCCAAAAAAGTTGGAGTTCTTTCATAGGTCTTTTTTTTTTTTAATTTATTATTTCTATGTGTATGTGTGTATTGCCTGCATGTAGGTAAGTGCACCCATGTCATGCAATGCTTGCGGAGGACAGACGAGGCTATCGGATCTGGAGTTATGGACAGTTGTTAGACGCCATATGGGTACTGGGATTTTAACCCAGGTCTTCTGCAAGAACATCCCGTGTTCTTAATTGTTAAGCCATCTCTCTAGCCCCCTTTCATTGGTCTTATAAATGACCTATGGAGAGGAAAGTGTTTATGTGGGCAGCATTGACACAGTTCAAATGTTTGCTTTGCTCAAGGATATGATCCTTCTTAAAGATGGCGGGATTAACTCAGAAGGTGCTTTGAGTGCAGAGTATTGTGAAGGGCCGTTCAGCTGACGTGTTGCTGCTTAGCTGCAAGGGAGTACAGACAGACTTACTAATGGTGATTGGGTTACTCAGAAACTGTAGGGGTAACTGGAGAGTGAAGATAGATGCTGGAGCAGTGTTGAGTAGTGGCAGAAACCAGGCTGCCGCTGCCTGTATTGCTGCACCACAGCGGAGGAAGCGGCTTGCTCTTTGCTGCTGCTGTGCCGCGGTGCCACTTCTGAAAACCAGAGGCTTCCAGCAAACATGGCAGCCATATGCTAAACATCTTTCCTCATGGGCACTTCTAGGCTAAAACTCCAAGTTTCAGTGTGTACCAAGAGGGTTCACTTACCTGTGTCTAAGCTGTATGGATGCTTGGGCAGGTGGGACTCATAGCATGGAGCTTCCTCCACAAATAGCGTGCTATTAAAATATGAGAGATGTACAAAAATATGTCAGATTATCTGTTGACTTCAGGTCTTCTCCTTTTAACTGTCAACATCTTGGCTCCAGGAGGACTACCTGGGATAGACAGTAAGTAATAATTCTTGGAAAGTTTCTTAACTTTGAAGGCAGCAAAAGTAATTGCTGAGAATCTTATAACTGTGAATAGCATTCTCGTTGCATTTTGCTGAATGGATGACAATACAGGATGCATTCTATTTCTAGTTGATACTTTCCCTTCATGAAGAGAAGAGCACCAACTCCAGCCTGGATGGCCTCTTGTGCACACTTCCTTCCCTCTCATCTCCCTTGGTCTGCCTTGTTTCTCATCTCTCCATAACTTCCTCTGTGTATCTGGTTGAAAGAATTCAGCTTAAGGGTGGTAGGCCTATAGACACATTGCCCAAGGAATGCTCAGAAATCTAGGTCTTTTGAAAAGGGCAATAAAAACTCACTTGCAAAGAATGCAAAGGCATCAGATTTCAGAAGGCTCTACTGGTCAGTTGAAAACAATCAGTATTTAAAGGAAAAAGCACTTAAGTTTTAATTACCAAGCATTTACTAATTTGCACCAAGTTGAAAAGGAGCTTGCTAATATAATTATTGTATCCACAAATGTTATGATACATCTTAGACACCAGCATAGCCAAAGTTGGGAATGAAATTTGTTTTTCTGGTGTAGAGGACAGACAGGTATAGATTTATAGGAATGACCTAAGAGTTTACTGTTTGGGGGGACTAGAAACGTATAGGGTTATCCTTGGGGTTTAAAAATATGTCTACAGATTCTTTGAAAGCATCAGTTCAAAAGGTGGAGCCTGATTCCTCACTGCTTGATTATGGGACAGACTTCATGACTTGCTTCCAAAGAAGAATATAGGTTAGAGAGATGCTCAGCAGTTAAGAGCGTTGGTTGCTTTAGCTAACAACTGTCTGTAACAAGTTCCAGAGGATCTGATGTCCTTTTCTGACCTCTGTGGGCATTTCATGACATGGATGTACTTATGCACATGCAGAAAATACACTCATACACATAAAATAATAGTAATAATAATATACATACATATACACACATATATGAACATATATATGAGTATATATACATATATATGAACAGATGTGGCAGAAGAGATGGTACATGACTTCTGAAATTAGGCCTAGATGTACTGCCACTTCCCCCTCACTTGCATGTGGTCTCTGGGGTCTTCATCCATCATGTCATGTCATAGGGAAATCCCTGTGGTAAGAAACTGAGACCTCCTGTCAGGAGCTAGCACTAGCTTATCAGGCCTGCCTGTCAGTGAGTCACCTTCAAAGACCCAGTGAAGCCTTCATATTATTGTAGCTTCAGTGTTGCAACTGCAGCCTCTTGAAGGATTTTGATCCCAAACCATCTGCCTGGATTCTTTACTAAGGAAACTGCATGAGATAGTAAGTGTCCATTGTTAAACTGCTAAATCTGGGGATAATTTGCTTTGTAGTGATAAACAACCAATGCTGTGAGTCTGTTGTTTCTGGTTAATCACAGGAAGCAAAGTTTTATAGTAGTTATTATCTTATTGCCATAGATGCTACATATGACAGAAAATATGATACTTATCTTTCTGAGTCTGGCTTATTAACTTAATATGATTATCTTTAGTTCCATCCATTTTCCTGCAAATGACATCATTTCATTCTTCTATATGGCTTTACTCGTTTGCTGGCTATGAGGGTTCTTTTTCCCTTGCAGCTCTCCAGCGTTTGTTTTCTTAATGGTAGCCATGCTGACTGAGATAGAACCTTGATGTGGTTCTGATCTGGATTTCCATATATTTATTGGCCATTTGTGTTTCTTCTTTTGAGAACTATCTGCTCATTGTTCATGTATTGATTAGATGATCCATTTTATTGAGTTGTTGTCTATTTTTTTTAGCCCTTAATAGATTCTAGATATGAATCCCCTGTCAGATATATAGTTGGCAAAGATTTTTCTCCTTCGGCAGACTTTCTCTTCAATTGGCTAATTTTGCTGTGAAGAAACATTCTAATTTTATGTAATTCCATTTGCCAATTATTGATATTATTTCCTGAGTTATTAAAGTCTTTCTATGAAGTCTTTGCTCATGTCTGTATGTTGAAGCATTTTCCTGATGATTTCTTCTAGAAGTTTCAAAGTTCCAGATTTGACACTAAAATCTTGGATCTGTTTTGATTTCTCTATAAGGTGAACCTTTTACCATTGCTTTCTCTCCATAATTGCTTTGGTTACTAGGGTCTTCTGTGCTTGAATATGAGTTTTGATATTTTTTATCTAGTTCTGTGGAGAATTTCACTTGGATTTTGGTGGGCATCACACTGAATCTGTGTATTGCTTTAGGTAATATATTCATTTTCACAACACTAATTCTGCTTGTCCAGGAGCACAGTCCTTCTTGCTATCTTCTATTGACTTCTTAATTTCTTTCATCAGTGTGCAAATGTTTTTTCTGTAGAGATCTTTCACCTCCTTGGTTATGCTTCTTCCTAGGTATTTTGTTTTAAAGGTATTATGAATGGTATTTTTCTAGTGGTTTTGTGTGTGTGTGTGTGTGTGTGTGTGTGTGTGTGTGTGATGCATGTGTGAAGGTGCTCTTGTCCACATGGACACATATGGAGGCCAAAGGCTGACCCTGAGATGACTTTATCACCCTTCACATTTTTTCAGACAGGGTCTCTCACTGAACCTGAGGCTCACTGATTTAGCTAGGCTGGCTGGTCAGCAGAGGCCCCCAAGACCCACCTATCTCTACCCCTCAGCACTAGGGTCACAGGCACCATACTCAGCATTTACATGGTGCTGAAGATCTGAACTCAGGCCCTTATGCTTGCATAGCACGTACTTTACACATTAAACCATCTCCCAGGCCCATAGTGATTTCTTTCTCAGAATGTTGCCATTGGTATGCAGAAAAACTACTAATTCTTGTATGTTGATTTTGTATCTTGCTGATTTGTGTAATTTGCTGAAATTGTCTCTATCTGTAAATATGGATAATTCAACTTCTTCCTTTCCTATTTGTGTCTTTTTACTTCTTTTTAAAAATATTTTTAATTTTATTTTATGTGTATGCATGTATTGCTTGCATGTATGTGAGTGCGCCCATGTCATGCAATGCCGTGGAGGTCAGAAGAGGGCTTCGGATTCCCCTGGACCTGGAGTTAAGGATGGCTCGTAGCTGCCGTGTGGGTGCTGGGAATCAAACTTGGGTCCTCTGCAAGAGCAGTCAATGCTCTTAACCTCTGAGTCATCTCTCCAGCCCCTCTTTTTATTTCTTTATCAACTTACTGCTCTGGCTAAGACTTGAGGCACTGTATCAAATTTGAGTGTACACCCTTTCCTCATTCTTGATTTTACTAGAAATGCTTTCAGTATGATGTTGGCCATAGCTTTGTTGCATATAACCTCTATTATGTTGAGATATGTTCCATCTATTCCTAGTTTTTTCAGGACTTTTACCATGAAGAGATGTTGAGCTTTGTCAAAGGCTTTTTTCTGCATCTATTAAGATGATCCTGTGATTTCTGTCCCTGAGTCCGATTTATGTGCTGTATTATATTTACTCATTATGAATGTTGCTTTTCCAGAATGAAGCAAGCTTCATTATGGTGTATGATCTTTTTAATGTGTTGTTAAATTCAGCTTTCAAGTTCTGAGAACTTTTTTGTTTATGTTCATCAGTGGTATTGGCCTTAGTTTTGTTTTGCTTGAGTCTTTATCTGGTTTCAGTATTAGGGTGATATTGGTTTCATAAACTGGCAGTATTCCTTCTCTTTCTATTTTGTGGAAGACTTTGAAAAGCATTGCCATCCGGTCTTTAGAGGTCTGGTAAAATTCAGCAGTGAGTCCATCTGGCCTTGGGCTTTTCTTCCTTGGGATACTCTATTGCTGCTTGTTTAGTTGTTTATCCTTTTTGATTTAATTTTAGTAGGTCATGTACGTCTAGGAATGTATCCATTCCTTCTAGACTGCCCAACTTTTTGAGAGATAGATTCTCAAGAGATTCCCTAATGACCCCCGTGTTTCATTGGTGCCTTTTTAATATCTCATTTCATCTCTGAATTATTAATCTAGGCCTTGTCCTCCTCCTCCTCTTCCTCCTCCTCCTTCTTCTTCCTCCTCTTCTGCTTAGCTTAGCTAAGGGTTTCCAATTTTGTTTAACTTTTTGAAGAACCAATTCTTTGATTCCTTGTATTATTATTTTAGCTTCTATTTCATTAGTTTCTTCCAAAATACTCAATATTTCTTTCCATCTACTGATTTTGGGTTGGCTTGTTCTTAGTTTTCTAAGAACTCAAGATGTATAATTATTTGAGATCTCTCTAAGCATTCATAGCTATAAATTTTCCTCTTAAAGCTGCCTTTACTATATCTGAAGAGTTCTGATTTATATTTTCATTTTCATTTGGTTCTAGGAATTTTCTAAGTTTCCTCTGATTTCTTCAATGACGCACTCATCATTCATAAGGTGTTGCTCAATCTTCATGCTTTTATTTTTCATAATTTCTCTTGACATTGCTTTCACTTCGATCTGTTAAGATAACCAGATACTATTTATTCATTTTTAATATTTGTTAAGGCTTAATTTATAACTTAAAATATGATCTATTTTGGGCTGGAGAGATGGCTCAGTGGCTAAGAACACTGACTGCTCTTGCAGAGGACCTGGATTTGGCTCCCAGAACCCACATGGCAGCTAACAACTGTTCATAACTCCAGTTTGAGGGTATCCAATGCATTCTTCTGACCATCATTTGCATTGCATGACAAAGGTGTACTTGCATACATTCATACATAGAATAAAAATAATAAATAGAATATTTAGAAATGTTATCTATTTTATAGTTCCATGGGCTACTGAGAAGAATGTATATTCTTCTGCTGTTAGATGTAATAGTCTGAACATATCTGCAAATACATATGTCTATGGTGTAGTTATCTCTGATTTGTTAATTTTTTTTGTCTGCATGGCCTATTGATGAGTGGGATATTGAAGTTATATATCAGTTTTGTATCTGTACTTAACTGTCTATGTTGAATAGCATTTAAATTAAGTGCCTCAACATTCGATGCACATGCATTTATAATTATCATGCTTTCTTCATTAATAGGTAGCAGTTACCTTCTTTCTGTTGTGTCTCATTTTAGCTTGGTACCTTCTCTATTTTGTCTCATTTTTGCTTGAAGTCTACTTTAATTAGATACAAGTATAGTCACTGCCATTTTGTGGCTCCCACTTGCTTGACTTCCATCCTTTCACTTTCAGCCTGTGTACGTCTTTGGCAGTGATGTGTTTCTTGAAGACAACTGTATCTTTAAAAAAAAAACAACAATAAACTAGTACATTACTTTCCCTGTTGCTGTGGCAAAATACCTGATAAAACAACTTAATGAAGGAGGGGTTTAGTTTGGCTCACATGGCAGCAAAGTCGTGGCACCAGGAGTTTGAGGTGGATGGTCACATTATATCCACAGCCAGGAAGGGGAGAGAGAGAGAGAAAGAGAGAGAGAGAGAGAGAGAGAGAGAGAGAGAGAGAGAGAGAGAGAGAGATCTTTATGCTCTCCTCT
>NW_008352752.1:1911065-1920773 GCF_000622305.1 Nannospalax galili | reverse complement strand
GTTAAGATAACCAGATACTATTTATTCATTTTTAATATTTGTTAAGGCTTAATTTATAACTTAAAATATGATCTATTTTGGGCTGGAGAGATGGCTCAGTGGCTAAGAACACTGACTGCTCTTGCAGAGGACCTGGATTTGGCTCCCAGAACCCACATGGCAGCTAACAACTGTTCATAACTCCAGTTTGAGGGTATCCAATGCATTCTTCTGACCATCATTTGCATTGCATGACAAAGGTGTACTTGCATACATTCATACATAGAATAAAAATAATAAATAGAATATTTAGAAATGTTATCTATTTTATAGTTCCATGGGCTACTGAGAAGAATGTATATTCTTCTGCTGTTAGATGTAATAGTCTGAACATATCTGCAAATACATATGTCTATGGTGTAGTTATCTCTGATTTGTTAATTTTTTTTGTCTGCATGGCCTATTGATGAGTGGGATATTGAAGTTATATATCAGTTTTGTATCTGTACTTAACTGTCTATGTTGAATAGCATTTAAATTAAGTGCCTCAACATTCGATGCACATGCATTTATAATTATCATGCTTTCTTCATTAATAGGTAGCAGTTACCTTCTTTCTGTTGTGTCTCATTTTAGCTTGGTACCTTCTCTATTTTGTCTCATTTTTGCTTGAAGTCTACTTTAATTAGATACAAGTATAGTCACTGCCATTTTGTGGCTCCCACTTGCTTGACTTCCATCCTTTCACTTTCAGCCTGTGTACGTCTTTGGCAGTGATGTGTTTCTTGAAGACAACTGTATCTTTAAAAAAAAAACAACAATAAACTAGTACATTACTTTCCCTGTTGCTGTGGCAAAATACCTGATAAAACAACTTAATGAAGGAGGGGTTTAGTTTGGCTCACATGGCAGCAAAGTCGTGGCACCAGGAGTTTGAGGTGGATGGTCACATTATATCCACAGCCAGGAAGGGGAGAGAGAGAGAGAAAGAGAGAGAGAGAGAGAGAGAGAGAGAGAGAGAGAGAGAGAGATCTTCATGCTCAGCTCAATCTCTTTTTTATTAAGCTTAAGACACCAACCTATGGAATGGTGCCGCCCACAATTAAGATGGGTTTTCCTGCCTCAATTAACCTAACCTAGATGGTCTCTCACTGGCAGGCTCAGAAACTTGTCTCCTAAGTGATTTTAGGTCCTGCCAAGTTGACAATATTAACCATCACAATGTGTACTTTTGTCTAGTTAAGGTCATTTATATTTAAGGTTATTATTGAAAGGATATTACTGATTCCTGTAATCTTATTGGTTGTTTTCTTGGATAGTTTAAATATCATTCCTTTGGCTTCTTTCTCTTCTGCTTTATCGGAGTCTGGACTCTGCTCATTTTCAGCTGCTCCGTTTTCTGCAGGCACATCTTTAGTTTACTGGTAGCTACTGCGGCCTGTTTTCTTTCTGCTTCCTTCTTCCCTTTTGCTTGCACATTGTTTTCTATGAAGGTTTTTCCTTTCTTCCTGTCTTTTTTGACTTGGCTTCTACTTTTGCAAGAGCAGGCTTAGCTGAAAACCTTGTTGATCTCTTCATGGGCTCTTCCTTCACTGCTTGTTTGGACAAGCTGACATTCTTCTTGAGCATGTTGGTGGCATAGGTGATGTGGCATGTGAAAGTCTCACACTGCCTGGAGCTCCACTGCCTGGCTGTTGCCACTTTGTTGACTACTGCAGCTGCAAGAACCCATAGCAGAGCAGTGGGAGAACTGGGTGGAACCTCCCCTCTCCTCTCTTGTGAGTTTCTGCTAGTCATCTCACCCCTGTCAGTTTTAGTTTTCATTGTGTTGTGTAAAATGCTTAGACATATTGGAAGCAGTGGAGAATGTCATTGCCTGGCCTGAACATTCCAAGCCCCATTTGCAAGGGTTTTCTCTGGCATATATAATATCAGTAAGTGCTGGTAACAGACAGTTTTGTGTGTGTGTGTGTGTGTGTGTGTGTGTGTGTGTGTCTACCTGATGCAGGCATATCAGAGAATGGTAGAATCAGTTGATAAGGAAATATTCAGAATGTTAGACTCCAAGATTCTTAAGGTCAAGTACAAAACTTTTTGTCCCCTCCTGTATACTCCAATATCAAACACAGTACTTGACACAGTAGGAAACACAAATGTTCCACGAATGAATTCTTGGGAGCCAGGTGTTAACGCCACTAAAATACAGTCAAAACCCCACTATTTGTGATAGCTAAGATTTAGAATTAACCTAGGTGACCATTGAGATTAAAGAAATTGTGATTTATATTCATAGTGGAATGCTAGAAATACTTAGATATGGTCTATACAAACTGTGCTCTCTGGTGATTGTGCTCTCTGTAATAATGGCATTTTTCAGCACAGGATGAACCCTTCCTGATTGGAGTATAAATTGAATACAAAGCATTTCCATTTGCAAAGTACAATGATATTTCTCTTTTAACACCATCAAATATTCCCCAGAGAGTGAAAGACTGGGACATTAATTTTAATCACCTCCTGCTCAATATCAGTTGGATTTATATCTGGCCTCATGAGTTGGTAGACTATTAGGACCTTAGCTTTTGACAACCATTACTGTCATGTCTTCCAAATGTTATAATAATGGCTTTGGGTCACTTAGTAATTGAAACTGAGGACAAATGTGATTAATTGCATAATTTCAAAGTGTTCAGATGGAATTCCACTTGCATTACATCATCAAACTCACGAAAGGAATGAACATTTGAATTAAATCTCTGTCTTTGCTTGAACTGCATCTGAATCTCATGCCTAATAATTGTACATGGAGCATGGATTTTCTGAGTCATCACTTATCAGCTAGAAATCCCTGTGGTCTGTGAGTAGATGCATATTGGATTTCTGCCCTCAAAAATGCTTTCTAGAGAACTTAGCATGGAGTAGATGTGTGAATATTTTATAAATAATGAATCTTTGAATTGAATGAAAAGAATGGAAACACTGAAGATATTTGTTGACTAAGAATTTGTTTACTCTCAATGACCCTTCTAGACAGCAGGATCCTTCTAGGCTGGCAGCATGATGAGGCATTGTGGGTAAATGGGATAAAGACTGATGATCATTGACTTTGCTGAGACCAGTCTAATTCCAAATTATCATAGGTCCAGGTTCCATAGACAAGGAACATTTCAAAGCTCTAAACAAAGTTTGAGAACTGAAATAAACAACTGTGCTGGAGAGTTTCCATTTTCAACTTGATACTCCTGGGAAGAGGGAACCTCAACTGGGGAATTTCCTCTATCACAGAGTGGTCTGTGGGCATCTCTTGATTGTTGAGTGATGAGGAAGGCCTAGTTCTATGTGGCTGGTGCCACCACTTAGCAGGTGGTCCTGGGTTGTATAAGAAAGCAGGCTGAGCACAGGCCAGAGGAGCAAGCCAGTAAGCATCATTTCTCCATGGTTTGTGCTTCACCTCCTGCCTCCAGATTCCAGCTTTGAATTCCTGCCTTGGCCTCCTTCATTGATGGAGTGTAAGCTGTAGGTGAAATAAACCCTTTCCTCCCCCAAGTTGCTTTTGATCAGTGTTTTATCACAGCAAGAGAAACCAAACTAGAACAAATTGATTTAGTCATTGTGTTATTGATGGGTATAAATTTTTTTCCAACATCATGTTATTAGAAAGGGGGCTGAGGTGAATAACTTTATATTGGTGTTATTTTTTGTGGGAACCATAATATCTGTAGGATAGATAGGTGATGAGAACATACTAGGTTCCCGTCTCTATGATTTTAGAATTTTGATAACTGTTACTGAATGATCCCCTGTGTGAGTTCACTAACTTTTACCCTTACTAGTCCCATTTGATATTTTGTGTCTCCCCTCAGCATTACCAACAGAGGGTATTATCAAACTCGACTCTTTATGTTTGAGGAATCCATAGTCTTGTTAGGGGAGGAGGACACTATTTATTCTATTTTTTTTTCTTCTTAAAGATTATTTATTTTTGTTTTTATTGATGTGTATATTTCTGTGGGTGCCCATGAAGGCCAGAGGAGAGTGTGGGATAACCTGGATCTGGAGTTACAGTCAGTTGTGAGCTACCCCATGTGGGAACTGAACTCAGATCCTCTGGAAGAGCAGTAAATGCTCTTAATCTCTGAGCCATCTCTTCTCATTTGTTTGCTTTCTTGTTATGGAAATGAATCTGAGGAAGATTTTAGAAAAAATAAAGTATTTATTTTCTTGTTAATTTATATATAATATATATATATGCCTTACCATTCCAAGAAGACTCCATGGCTATCTATAAAGAAATAACACACTTGAACCATAAGGAAAATGAATTCTTGCATAAAGAGGAAAAGTTTAAGTGGAATTCTGATAAAGGTTTGTTTGCTACACAAATGCTTATACCAGTAGGCTTGGCTGGTTGCTAAACAGTGTTGTAAATGTGACTCTATTCCCTGGCAGGCAATATGAAGGTGGAAACATGATTCACTGTAAGAGTCACAGTGAAAATAATATTAATCATACATCAGCTGTTCAGGAGATGCCTAAGTTTCCCTTTGATTTTCCTTCCCTCTTTCCTATGTGGCCAACTCCTATCAACTATGGACCCAAGTCTCAATGATGCCTTCCTTGATTAGTATGTATGCTTTGCTGGTTTTGTCCCCTAGATCTTTCTACCCTTCAGTTCTAATTTATGTTATATGACATTGGAGGAGCAGTTTATTGGCCCAACAAATGGGCTTTGAAGTCCTATTCCTGAGTTCAAATTCCAATTATATCTTTCATGGACTACTGGTCTTAGGCAATTTACATAACCTATTATCATGTTAGATGGGCAATATATAAATGTCTGTGTTTCCTCTACTGTCAAGAGAGAATGCTAATAGTATCTACCTTTAAAAGACTGAAATAGAGGTGTGAGAGATGACTCAGTGGTTAAGAGTGCTTGCTGCTCTTGCAGAAGACTATGGTTCAGTTCCCAGCACCCAATGGCAGCTTCTGCTCCAGGGGATCTGACGCCCTCCTCTGGCTTCTGAGGGTACCTGCATGCAAGTGCATATACACTTACATAAATAAAGTAAATATTAAAAAAGACAAAGACTAAATAAAAATATATGGGTAAAACATTTAATACACTGAAAATTCAGTGGTAAGTGATAATTAATAGCTACACCTGTTAATAGTTATTACCCTAATAATAATAATGTACTTGTATAATGCCAGTTATAAGCAATAGCTATGCCTGTAATCACTGTTACCCTAATAAGCTACCCACATTATCTACTGCATAGACTCTTACAAGAGAGTACATCTTTGTATACTGGGTGATTCTCTGTATTGTCAATAATGAAGATCAAATACGATGCAGAGCAAAGGCAAAGTAAATCAATAAAATAATAGTAAAAGAACACATTTATGTTTACATTACACATCAGTTTACAGAAAACCAAATGGGCCACAGCAAAGATGACAACTGCTTTTTCTTAATCTTTTTGAGACAGGACTCCCTGTAGCCCCAGCTGGCCTGGCACTTGATGTGTACACCAGGCTAGCCTTGAGCTCACAGAGATCTGCCTGCCTTTGCCTCTCAAGTGCTGGGATTAAAGGTGTGTACCATCATGCCTAGCTTAAGTGTGTGTGTGTGTGTGTGTGTGTGTGTGTGTGTCTGTGTCCATGTCTATGAATACTATGTGTACCTGAGTACTCACAGAAGCCAATGGTTGTGAACCACCCAACATGGGTGCTGGGAACCAAACTCAGGTCCTCTTGGGTGAGCAGCAGTTTCTCTTCACAGCTGAGCCATCTCTACAGCCCCACCTGATTTGATTTTTTTGTTTGTTTGTTTTTTGTTTTTTTTAGGTAGACATATGGCCATCTAGCTGGGCCCTATACTTCCCAGGCTTGTTTTGAGGCATCTAAATGTTAGGGGCAGCATGTGAATGGAAATGAAGAACGGACTCATAGATCATTTCTTTAAGAGCTGGAATTCCATGTTGCCTCTTCCACAGAGCAGATGCAGATGATGACCTAGGGGAAGGAAGCGCAACAGGACAGAAGAGCTGGGGCCTGAATGCAGAGGGGCAAAGTAGAGCCTCTGTTCACTGGGCTGCACACTGGGGCTGCTTCCTTATTATGTTAAGCAACACACACATAAACATTCTAAGCCACTGAATTTTGTGGCACCTTATTTGCCCCTATTCCCTACTTTACCAATAAGAAACTCAGGTTTAACATGCCCAAGATGGTACAGTTTATGAATTAAAAGTACCTAGTTTTACATTTTGGCAATTTGGTCCCAGAGAGCATGCTTAAAATGATCATGTTGTCCCTAGCGACTTCCTCATCAAACCTGGGTCATTTAGATTAACAGTTGTGACACAAGTATTTAAATTCTCAGGTACTTGTTATTTTTCTGTTCTGGGGACTACTTATGCCTTTGAGTTCCATCTTCCGCATGCCATTATCTCTCCTTTTGGAGGAGAGACTTTTATTAACCTTCAGATCTGGAAAGAATTTTGCCCCCCCTTCTTTAATATTATTACAAGGCTTTTGGAAGACTGCCTGCCGCTTTCTCACCCTGCTCAGCTGCACCCCACTTATCCTGAAGACGTTTTCAAGAACTGCGTCAAGTCACATGTACCCTTTAGGTCTCCTGTAGGATTACTGGAGTTTAAAGCGCTGACCTTCCAACCTGGCAATTAAAGGCAGTTTCTGAATGCTGTGGTTGACCAATGCATTTAACTACCTCAGAAAAGACATCAAAAAAGACTTTTTATATCTATTAAGGCTGTCAAAAATTAGTTTAAGAATATAGATTCTCTTGTCTTGTTTAATCTGTCCAAGCTTAGTCAGTAAAGTCATGGGGAATGTAATGGATAAACATTTTATACAAAAGAAAGGCCTGTCAGACAGGTAGATATAGTGAAGGTATGATCATTTGTTCTCAGAAAATTCTACCACACAATAATATGCCTTTTTATTAGCTTTATATACATTGGGTGATTTTTAGAGTATTTCATAATTAATATTTTCTCCTTCAGCACTCTGAAAAATAGTGATATTCAAATGACAGTTTTATAACTGTCTGTATGGAAAAAACTCACAATGTCTAAGACATTTCTTGAGGAACAAGCATACTCACATTTATGCATAAATACAAATACTGTGGTGTTTCTGGCCGGTTCATACACAAATATGGTGGCAGAGACTCCATCAAGTCAGCTCTTAATATCCAAGTTGTTAGGGAATGCCTACACAAATCTACCTTCCAGAAGGAGTGATGTCACCCTACAGTGCTCCTTCACCCTGGCAGGATCAGTGTCCTCCTGTAGCAGCAGCTGAATCCATCTGCAGTTCCTCCAGCAGCAGGAAAGCCTTTGTTACACCTTCCCTTCTCCCCTCCCTCCCCTCCTCTCCCCTCCCCTCCCCCCTCCCTTTTCCCTCCCTTTCCCTTCTTTTTCCATTAAAAAAGTATTTATATTTATTTTGTGTGTATGAGTGTTTTGCTTGAATGTACGTAAGTGCACACCTGCCTACAATGCCTGCGGAGGCCAGGAGAGGGCATCAAATTCCCTGGAGCTAGAGTTATGGACACTTGCTAGCCTCTGTGTGGGTGCTGGGAACTGAACCTGGGTCCTCTGCAAGAGCAGCCAGTGCTCTTAACCACTAAGTCATCTCTCCAGTGCCCGTTTACTATATTTATTTACTTAACTACATTGAATGATATATATATATATATGTATATACATATTTATAGACAGGGTCTCAGTATGTAGCCCAGACTAGCCTCCAATTTGTGATCCTCCTACCTCAGCCTTAGGAGTGCTGGGGTTACAGGTATGTGCCACTGTGGCTAGAGCCTACCTTCTAAGTAAATTTAAAAATTCTTTTAATTGAAATTTTGCAATTTTCATACAGTGTAATTTGAAGTATTTAGATTCCCTCTCATCTGTACCTTCCTTGCCCCAGCATAATTTAATGTTTTATATATATATATATATATCTCCTATAGAGTATAATTTGTGTTCTCAAATGTCCATCAGTGTGGGTCCATCCACTGGAACCTGGTTAACCTACTAAGAGTCCCATCCTCCAAAGAGACAGACTCTCCCCCTCTCAGCAGCCATTGGTTCCCTTAGATAGGGTTGGGGTTTCTTACCCACTTCCCCATGTCTATGCTGGGATTTTGTCTGGCTTGAGTTTGCAAGCAACATGTGCATGCTGTCACCAGAGAAGCTTCCTTAGGCAGCTGTGGCCATGTCTGAAGGGCATCTTCTTGATGAGTGATGTGGGAGGGCCCAGCATTGGGTGGGCCTGTATTGCATAAGAAAGCAGGCTGAGCAGGGGCCAAGGGAGCAAGCCAGTAAGCAGCATTGCTCCATGGCCTGTGCTCCCTCTCCTGCCTCTGGGTTCCTGCCCTGAGTTCCTACCTTGGGCTCCCTGATGAACTGCGACCTGGGAGATGTAAGACAAATAAACCCTTTCCTCCCCAAGTTGGTATTGGTCAGAGTATTTTGTCATAGCAATGAAGAATAAACCAGGACAGCAGTAGATGTGATTAACACAGAAACCTACAACTAGTCAATATGCAGAGGACAAGAGGCTGCACAGTGCTTGTCCTTGAAGATAGCACTGTAGAAATCTTCCTCCCATGGCTCAGAGATCATTGTGGAAGAGGGGGCAGAAAGATTCTAAGAGGCAGAAGTGGTGGATGACCACAAAGAAACAGTGTTTTCCAGACAGTTGGTCAGTTACTCATATGAACTTTAAGCAAATTTTAAAAATTCAGAATCCTGTTCTTTATTACCCCAGCCCCATGGGCAATGGTAGTTTGTTATTGCCATGATACCTTAAATTTATTTTTAAACCTTTTATTTGCCTAGTTAGCAATTAAAAAATATTTTATTATTTTTTTTTTGGTCTTTTTGAGACAGGGTCTCCCTGTAGTCCCAGCTGTCCTGGAACTCACTGTGTAGACCAGGCTGACCTTGAACTCACAGAGATCCACCTGCCTCTGCCTATCAAGTGCTGGGATTAAAGGCGTGCGCCACCACGCCTGGCTATTTTATTATTTTTATTTTATGTGTATGAGTGTATTGCCTGCATGCAAGTGCACCCGTGTTGTGCAGTGCCCAAAGAGGTTAGAAGAAGGCGTCAGATTCCCTTAGAATTGGAGTTATGGATGATTGTTAGCTGTCATGTAGGTGCTGGGAATTGAACCCGGGTCCTCTGCAAGAGCGATCAGTGCTCTTAATCACTGAGCCAACTCTCCAGTCCCTAGTTAAGAATTTTTTAAATTAAAATTTCTATGTAGATAACTGCTCATCTGAGTGGATGACTGACAGAAGTCTTTACTGCTGTGCCGGAGAAGGGCTGGAGAGCACAGATGTGACTTCAGGTTTATGACGCAGACCAAGTGAGGGGTCTGGGAAGCCATTCTTCTGACTATAAGATCAGTGGCATAATGGCAAGGAAGAGTTTGGAATAGTGATAAAAATGACAGAATCTTTTGAGAGGTCTGTGGGGCTATGGATGTTTAGCATGGGCACACAGGAAAGGGAGTGAAAGAACTCAGGATTGCATAACCTGGGTGCTGTATCTTCTTCTTATTTTTATTTCTTTATTTTATGCGTATGAGTGTATTGTCTGCATGTATGTGAGTGCACCTGTGTTGTGTAGTGCTGCAGAGGTCAGAAGAGGGCTTTGGACTCCCCTGGAACTGGAGTTAAGGATGGTTCGTAG
>NW_008352752.1:1898434-1910916 GCF_000622305.1 Nannospalax galili | reverse complement strand
GCTTTGGATTCCCCTGGAACTGGAGTTAAGGATGGTTCGTAGTTGCCATGTAGGTGCTGGGAATCGAACCCGGGTCCACTGCAAGAGCAATCAGTGCTCTTAACCGCTGGGCCTTCTCTCCAGCCCCTGTATCTTCTTTAGGAGTTTCCCAGCTCAAAGGTCACTGCCATGAGAATGGTCCATGATATTGCAAGTTCACTCAATTAACAAACTCTAAGTTGTAAAGTACTATTGAAATGTAAGAAGCATGTTTTCAATAGTCGGGGGAACTTTTGGTATCATCAGTGTTCCACAACAACTTGGTCCCTGTGTATGGGAACTGGTCTCAAAGTGCTATGAGACTGAATAAATAAGCAGACATATCCATAAATGCACAGAGCACAAGGCACTTGGACTTACTGATGAAATACCATCCCTGGCAACAGGGAGACCTGTTGGGTCTTTGTGTTTAGAAAATGGGGCTCTTTAAAGTGGTCAGGACAAAAGTGACTTCATCCCAGTTGGAATGTACCTGGTTTGTCTCAAACTGTTACCAAAGAGTCAGGCACATTCCTGGTACCGAGGTCTACTCTTAAAGTGCCACATACCACTTTAATGGCTGTGTCTATTTATAGTATTCTAGGGATCTAGGCAGGGAAAAGCAGCCAGGACAACTCAGAGGCAATCATGATGGGCATGGTCCGAGATGGCTCAGTCATGTCAAGCTGAATGACTATTTCTGATACCAAGAAAAGGAAGGAAAGAAACATTTTCTAAACCCTTGAAAGTTATCTAATGAGAGGAAAATGGTTTATAGCATTCATGTGTGAGATTGGTACTGATTCTAATATTAAAGTTTGTGAGTTTTAAATAGATTCTTATTTTTATTTGTTTCATGCAATTAGCATTTATATTTAACAGAAAAACTCTAAATCAATAAATACATGAATGCTATTAAGGGTTACTAGCACAGAGGAACCGAAAGAAGAGGGTCATCCTCATAAAAACCAATGCTTCCAACATTGTGTTTCTATTCTGTGTGTTACTATGCATTCATTACTGCCCAAGTTTGGTTTCTGTTGCTGTAATAAACACTATGACCAAAAACAACTCTGAGGAGGAAAGGGTTTATTTCACCTTACAGGTTATAGTTCATCATTGAGGGAAGTCAAAATAGGAAATGAAGGCAGAAGCTTGAAACCTGGTGGCATGATGCATTTTGGCTTGTTTCCAGGCTCACAGTCAGCAGCCTTTCTTATACATCCCAGGCCCTTCTGCCTAGGGATGATACTGCCCACAGTGGACTGGGCTCTTCTACATCAATTAGCAAACAAGAAAATGCCCCACAGATATACGCACAGGTCAATCCGATGGAGAAAATTCCTCAATTGAGGTTCCCTTTCTCAGGTGTGTCAAGTTGACAATCAAGATTAGCCATCATAATTTACTACTTAAATTCTCTACCCACATAACTTTATCCTAAGGAAATCATTTAAAATATTCAGGCAATATGTTTTATGGTTACTTTATTCCAACTAGTAAGTCTAAGAGCTGGCAATTGAGCTCAGCCAAGCCCTCTGTGCCTCTCAGTGGTCCATGCCATGCTGTCTAAGAACCACACGAGCCAGTTATTACTGGATTTTATAACACGTAAAGCAATGACCAGGACAGAGATGGGTATTCCTTCTTGGGAAGCTTCATGGAAATGAAATATTTCCCAGGCTGTTTTTTTCTACAGATAAGCGTAGACCATACATTAATTAACAGAAAGACAAACTCAGACTGGCTTAGGTAGAGAAAGAAACCTACTAGCACAAGAAAAGTGCAGAGGATGGCTAGCCACCATTGATTGCCCTAGTTCAGGTGACATGTTTCCATTGTTTGATACACATCAATGGTCAGGAAATGTTGGTTGTGATTACTTGAGGTTAGTATTGGGAGTGAGGATATTTGTTGGGGATTCCTGGGTAAAAGAGCTTCTCTCACTATTTAATAAGCTCTCAATCTGATTCCTTCTGGTCAGTTCCAGTAAGGTATTTGACTACAGTTAGGGACTGAGATCCATAGTCTTTGATTTTGGGGAGGAGGTTTGTTTTGAGCCTAGGTACCAGTTTACATGGAAATGAACATTAATTGTGTAGAAACAAAATCTCTTAGATCAATTCATTAATATGCATGACTAAGTAGATCCTGTTTCTTTCTTTTTTAACCCTCCCTTTCTGTACGACTATCGATTGTGAGCTATGCCCATGTTGAACATTTGCCAGACAGGATTATTAGTTGTTAAGAGCAGGCACCAGGCACCAGGGCTTACCCACTCTACCCTATGGAGGCTGGTGTCCTATTGACTGACTGCTCAATTGTTGGTCTTATGGAACATTTGTCTTTTCTTACCGAAGTTGATAGAAACAGTTTATAGACGAATGCTCACCACATGTCAACCACCAGCAAGGATAGACACCTGGACTCCTTCATACTAGGCTACATCTCTCACTGCCATTTATCTAATACCAGCCAAAGTTTGAGCTGATATAAGATTTTGATAAAGGTCTGTTGGGAAAAAAAAAAAATATGAAGACAGGCCCAGGCATTTATTTAAAGGCTTTATTTTATATCCATTTTCACACATCACCCAGATGAACCATGAATTCTACTTCCCCCATTTTTATATAAAACTATATACACCGCACTGTACATGTAAAACAAATTTGGAAAGGAGCCTCAAGCTGGCCTCTGAAATTGTGTAAGCAATTATCACATTTTTGTGCGCAAATGCAGTAATTATATGTGTAATTTGGCAGCTGGGTTTGAAAATTTGGCCTTAAATGGAACATAGACAGGAAAAATAAATGTTGGAAAATGCCAATATTTTATAAAGATTTTGAATCAAATAATGGTGGAATTATTGCAAGCCATCTTAATTTTTAATTATAATGATCATTACACAATATACAATAATTTTTTTGAGAAAGAAAAGAACTATAGATCAATTGCCCATCGTTTTTGTCAGAAAAAAGCCTCATTGCTTGGGGAGGATAATTGTATTTTTCTGAGGTTATGGTACATATTTCAAAGGCTTTTTTTCTTGTAAAGAAAAGATAGTGATTGCCTACTAGTTCAAGTTCCATGACATTTTACTCTGGGAGAATAGAACCCTTTGTACTGATTATTTCAGAGGAAAAGTAGTATTAACTCTGTGCTTATATTTGAGCTAGTAATCTTAAATTAGATAAAGCTTTCTTATAAGCATTTAAGCTTTGGAATATGAGATTATAGCCCAAATGAAGAGCAATTTAGATTTCTTTGATCTAGATTTAAATTGAATGTACATAGTAAAAGCATAGCTTTTATATTGCTATCATGATCAACTCTAATGCATGCAATTTTTCACGTGCATATGAGAGCTAGTGACTTGGATTTAATATAAGGCTGGTCTTGAAGTACTGATATCATCTGTTGTTACAGGATAATGCAGAGGTTAATTGTACAGGCTCTGTAGTCAGCCAGCTTGGATTCCAGTTGTGGCTTGAATCTTCTATTAGTTCTTTCTGCACCTCAGTTTCCTCATCTTGTAAAAGGGGTAATAATTTGCCTACAGAATAGAGCTTTTGTCAAGACTGAATGAGATAATCGTTTGAATAACTTTGAATAGTGTCTGAAATCGTTAAGCCCTCCAACACATTGCCATTATATAAAAAACATCATTCTCTTTCTAATGTTGAACCCTCAGTCACAACAAAGTAAGCAGCAAAGCTTATCCATACGGGCCCAGGATAGCGGAGGGGTAGCTATGATGAAGGGGACAAATGGAAGCTCATAGACACACAGAAGGGAACTGGAGAGAAGGCTATCATCAAAGAGAGGATAATGTCAAAATGTGTATGATGTTTGAAAAGTCACAATATGGCTAGTATGGAGAGGATTCTGAGAAGGCAGACTGTGGGCCTAAGAAAACACAGTGTGTTAGACACAAATCTAGTTCTTTAACCCAGAACTGTTTGGCTTTGAGCCTAAATGTCTTCCTGCATACCATGGAGAGACAATCATATCCACCTTCAGTAAAGATCCAGGGAGACAGCCACAGTGGGGAACATGACGGATTGGATTGCAATGTGTGTGTGTGTGTGTGTGTGTGTGTGTGCATGTGAATGTGTGTGTGGTAGGGGACTGGGGTATGTGTGTATGTTTGTATGTGTACATGTGTGTATGCATGTGAATGCATGTGTATCTTCCCGTATACTATGTAAAGAATAACAACAAGAACTTGCTTGTTGATGGCAGAAATGCAGAGAGAGAGAGAGAGAGAGAGAGAGAGAGAGAGAGAGAGAGAGAGAGAAAAGCATGGAGTAAGCTATGCATGTGCAAAGTCCATGGGAGATTGGGTTCCCCCATGGTGGTATATGTCCCAGCAGAGAGACAAAGGGAGAGTATGGGCAGAACACTGCTGTGGGGCTGTTGTTATTTGGATAGGAAGTGTCCCCTCAAAAGGCCCATGTGTTTGAAGCCTTGGTCTTCAACTGGGAATGCTCTTTTGGAAGGTTCAGGAAGCTGGAGGAAATAGGTCGGTAGGGATGTGTCCTTGAGGGCTAGATCTTGTCCCTGACCCTTTTCTGTCTGCTTCCTGGCCCCCATAAGATGACCAACTTTGCTTCTCCCTATCCATTTCTCCATGATTCTTTGCCCAACCACAGCCTAGAAACAATGGAGCTGGCCATCCAGGGACTAAAGCCCCTGAAATCATGAGTCAAAAAAAAGCCTTTTCCCCTTTTTAACTTGTTCTGTCAGGTATTTTGCCATGGGACAAAAAGCATGACTACCAAACATGCCATGGCTATTTGAGTCTTCCAAACCTGTGCTTATGTAGGGGATAAAGGAAGTCTGTGTTAAGAAAGTCTCTTTCTCAAGGAACCTGCACACTGTTTAAGGCATTTGCTGGATGACTACAATGCATGAAGTAATACAGTAGGGCCCATATGCTAGGGGGAAAATAAACAAATGAGATACTCTGGGCAGTAAAAATGGGGCCGAGGAGGGAGATTTTTAGGTAATTTGTTTCTTCTTCTGACATCATACAAATCTCAGAATAGGTAACCTATGAAGCAAGCATTGAAAGTTGTAGAGTTTTTGGTTTGGAAGACGCAGTAGGGCTGGGGAGGAATTCCAGGTGAAGGACAGAGCAGAAGCAAGGGAGAGAATTCGAAAGAATATCTAGGACATCCAATTCGATGGGGAGTCATGGAAATGGGCCAGGAAGGGAAGCTCTGAGTATGGTGATAGCATTGATCTTTATTTAGTAAGTACTAAGCAGATTTTAAAGATGAGCGTTTGGATCAAATTTGCTTAAGAATAACATGCGTCTAACTATACCAGAGAATCACTTCAAAATTCTGTTAAAATCTATATCCCTGTCCTGGCTGCTCCGAGGCACCCTTTTTCAGGGGATCTTGGGCAAAGCCCTGGAATTTGCATCTTCCACATGTTGCATGCCACCCTGATTGTAGGAGTCCACCGAGTTATTAACATATCCACAGAGAAGGAGGCTGCCAAAATTTTTGTTTGCATGTTCCTATTAGTAAAAATGCTTTGTATGTACATTATCAATATATGTATATTTACCTTTTAAATTAAAAAAATTATTTTATGTGTATGAGTGTCTGGCCTGCATGTATATAACTGCACCCTTGTGTACAATGGTCATGGAGGTCAGAAGAGGGTGGCAGATTCCCTAGAACTGAAGTTTCAGGTGGTTGTTAGCAACCATGTGGGTATTGGGACCGAACCCAGGTCCTCTACGAGAGCAGCCAGTGCTCTTAACCACTGAGCCATCTCTCCATCCCCAATAAGCATATATTTATTTATTTATTTAACAATAATAGTAAAACTAGCATATCAGTATGTTATCTATCTATCTATATACGTATATAACTCTATATATATATGTCATAAAACCTATATAAAACCAACAAAAAACCCCAAAGGCTGAGCAATGATGAAACAAAACATCATTGTTTCATTTCAATTATTAATGGTGCAGAAGACTTTTATTAGAGTTGTTTTTAGATTTGAGTAGGCTTCCCTACTTTTGAAAACGAATATAGCCATTTAAGTACATGCTTCTTAATTCTTAAATTATTGAGAAAAATTCTGTATGTTTTGCAAGTGAATATGTCACAAAGACACCTAAGTTTAAATTGCATAATTTCCTTATTGGCTGCCTTAATAAATACCCTCACCAATTATGAGGAGGTTTAAAAAAATTGACTGACAGGAATTGGAGAAATGGATCAGTTGGTATAGTGTCTGCTGCATAAATATGAAGATGTGTTCAGATACCTAGTACCCATATAAAAAGCTGGCGCAGCTGGGTGTGGTGGTGCATTAGGGAGGCAGAGGCAGTAGATCTCAGTGAGATCGAGGCAGGTCTAGTCTACATAGGGAGGTCCAGGTCAGCTGTGGCTACACGGCCACCCTGTCTCAAAAAGATAAAAAACAAAAACAAAAACACTAACACTGGTATGGTGACATGGGGTATGGAGACAAGCAGGTTCATAGAGCTCATTGGTCAGCAGATCTAGCATAGTGATTTCTGGGCTCAGGAGAGACCCTGTCTCAAAAAATAAGTTGAGAAGTGATTGAGGAAGACAATGTCAGTCTCTGGCCTCTGCATACAAATGTGCATACTTACCCCCTACACACACGTGCCTGCAGACACACATACACTACACACACACACACACACACACACACACACACACACAATCTGGTAGATTTTCATCTTCTCTGATGTCAATCATTAGTTCTTGCAAACCAATAAGCAATGTTTTCATTTTTCATTGTTCAAAATAGATTTGAATTCCACTGAAATTCTTTGCTTGGAAGAATTTTAAGCTGGCTAGAAAAAAAACCTAATTTCCAGATGTTTAGAATGCACTGACATGAGATTTTTTAATTTGTATGATGGATGCACCTATCTTGTTTTGTCATCAAAGTCATGTAACAATGGAAGTCTTTTCACACATCTTTCCAAAATGCTGTTTGCAGGCAGCTCCTTATTCTCTATGGATATACGGCTGCCACCCTCGGGGGACAGACAGTGTTCATTCATATTGTCATTTGACAGTATACTTGAGAAGTAGCGTGCCTGGGACGACCCTGCTTCCTTTGCAGAAAAAGTTAGTATATTTGGAACACTTATTTCTTGTGACTATGTCTATAATTCTCAGGACTTTGATCAAGTCCCTGTGTTGAAGAAGATATAGCCTTGGTTACCTCCATCTCAGTTTGTTCTAAAGAGTCAACTATATTTCACTGCTGCTTTTTAAAAAAAAAACTAAAATTAAATAACTTGATGACTTCCAGAGGTACTTTGCATGCTTCTGACTCCAATTCCTTAGCTGCAAATGCTTAACTGTTAGAGCATCATGAAGGAATGTATGGTCTCTCAGGAAACCCAGCCAAAATCTCTTAATATTTTGATCGAAAGAGTTACTCTGCTATTTACTGTTTTACCATTAAAGAATTATTTACTGTTGCTGTTGAGAGTATGCCTTATCTGCATATTTTACCTTTGGTTATTTTAAAAAATAAAATTATGTATTGAATTATGTTATTATATTATTTATATATTTTATTACATAGCCCAGGCTGGCCTCAAACTTGCTGTGCAGCTGAAGCTGGCCTTGAACTCTTGATCCTTCTGCCTCTACCTCCCAAATGCTGAAACTGAACTCATGTGCTATCATGTCTGGCTAAATACCTCACGTGTTTTATTATTGCAACAGAACCTAGTGGAAACCATTTGTGGAGACTCAGTAAAAACACCAATATTGATACTTGCATTGAAATCATCTATTAAATTTTTTAATGCTCTGTAATTTGTCCCAATTGTGATCTTTTTCAAAATTTCAGGAATGTTTTTCTATCCAGATTATTAAAATGGGTTCAAATGCCAGAGAATTTCTTTTTAAAAAGATCTATTTTTATTTCTACTTGTGTGTATATGTGTGTCTGAATGTGGGTATGTGTGTGTGAGTGCAGATGACTACGGAGGTCAGAAGGCGTTGGATCACCTGGAGCTGGGGTGACAGGTGCTTGTGAGGCTCCCAGTGTGGGTGCTGGCAACGCAACTTGAGTTCTCCACAAGAATAAAAAGCGCTCTTAACTGCTAAACCACCTCTTCAGCCTCCAAACACCAAAGAAATTCTTTGGAAGAATTTTAAATTGGTTAAAACAAACTCCTGATCAGAGCATTCATTTGGCTTATCACATATTGCTCTGCAAGCATTATTTCAACATTCATGAAAGCAAAAAGTAAAAATAAAAATGGTGTCTCCAGTTGTAATCCCAGCCTTGGGAGACTGAGGCAGGAGGATTACAAGTTCAAGGCCAGCCTGAGCTACATAATAAGACCACCACCACCAACTTTACATTTGGTGTCATTTTTTAAAATAGCGGGTTGAGTATTGCTTAATTTAACATCATGAGAAAAATAGCACAGGTATATCTTTATGTTTTAGATGTTTATTTGTTTAATATCTTGTTGACAGTGATCACTTCATGCTATTACATTTCAAAGTATAATTCATATGATAAAAAGTGTAATGTTTATGATAATGATTAACCAATATGCCAAGATGAAATCTATACAGGGCAATGCAGTCATTATCAATGAACATGTGTGTAAGTCCATATATTTAAATGGCCTTCAGGATAGTTTAAAATTCTTTTCAATCTAATTTCTTTTTTTTCCAATGTGTATTTTTTATTGAATTTATGTGGATTTCATACAATACATCTTAATCATATTTAGGTCTCTTCCCTTATCCGAACCCCCCTCCCATAGCCTGCCCACAGAATTTCGTGCTTTCTGTCATATATGTTAAGGCCCATTGCGTCCAGTTTATGTACCCAGCTGTGCCTTGGTGGAAGTTCATCCACTGGAGTCTGTCCATCTATCTACCATCACTCTCTTAAAGAAGATCAACTCTCCTTCAGCGATCAGCTGCCAATAGTTTTTAGCTAGGTCTGAGGCCTCCTGCCCATTTCCCCAGTTCTACAAGCTGTTTTTTATTTGATGGAGTCTGTATGGGTCTTGTGCCTGCTGTCACCATTGCTGTAAATTCGTATGAGCAAGTTCTCAGAGCCCTGGAAGACTCTGTTTCTCCCAGTTCTTACAGTCTTTCTTCCCTCACTTCCGAAATGGTCCCTGAACCATGGGTGGGTGAGGTTTAATACAGGAATCCTGTTCAGGGACCTGTAGTCTGCAGACTCTCATTCTCTATGCTTTGGCCATTTGTGGCCTTTTGTGTTCATTGCCCTCTGTTGTATGAGAGAACTTTGCTGATGAGAGTTGAGGGATGCATTAGTGTTCTTTCTACCTCCTGTTCCACTATGTTCTGTGAGCCTTGGGTATAGAGTTTCCAATGTAGATGTGTCACTTACGTCAGGCATTCACAGACACTCTCTGTGTGTGAGGTCAAGATGCTTACCTCATAGTGACCATGAAGCAAAAAGAGACAGGGCCTGGGGTCTCTATATTCCCTTCCAGGGTACATCCCCAATCATCTAATTTCTTTCTACTGGGCTCCATCTTCTAAAATTTTCACCACCTTCGAATAGCATGATAGGCTGGTGACATGCTTGAAAATGGGCAGTCTAGGTCCATAACACTTGACCACTGAGGACATTTGCAGACAGACTGTGGATATATGTGCTTCAGAACTATTGGAGGAAGGAAGAGAGAGCAATTTCTGTTGGTGCTTTTCTATCTCTTGTTTCTCACTGAGCACCTAGCAAGGTATTACACTTTTGGTTTGTGCTATGTGGTCTCTCTGGTCAGCTACTGCATCAGTATTTCATGGGTCCAGCTGGTTTAGATCTGAACACTGGGGCTGCAGAGGGCTGCCTCTCTCCATGCTGGGACAGCTAAGACAAGAGTTGAGAGATGTACCAGTGATAGTGAACACCAAGGCTTCATCACAAGCTTTGCAGGGCTTTAATTGTATTTGTTATGTGTGATGGTTAATCATTATCTGCTTGAAGGTGTATAGATTTAACTAAGAGACACACCTCTGGGTGTATCCATGAAGGAGTTTCCTGAGGATTAGCTGAGAGAGGAAGATCCTCCCTCACAGTGGGTGGCACCGTCCAACTGCTAGCCCAGGTATGAAGGGGTATGAGGGAAAATCGTGCTGCCAGCCTTTGCTTCTAGTTGGAGAATACATCTGTCCCTGATGCTGCCATTGGCCTCATCTGCTGACATCACACAACAGATTTTTTGGTCTTCCAATGCAGATTGAAGACCAGTGACCCTGCAGGAATCTCCCAGGGCTTCAGTGCCAGATTGGGACTGCTGTGGCATCCAGCTTCGTGGACCGAGCCATGTTCTCAGACTATCCAACATGTAGATAGCTATGGTTAGAGTACTCAGCCCATATTTTGTAAGCCCATCTCCTAATTCTTGTTACAATAGCTATATTTCATATTGGTTCTGTTCTTCTAAGGAACCTTGCCTAAAACACCAGGCTGATTCTATCTGGGCAGTGCGGGAAATGGCTGATGCCTAAGTACAGATGGGATAAAGTGAATTCGAGGGTGCCCATGAGTTGCAACCGGTACAGGTACTCTTTTCTGTATGGTGGTCAGATCTTTCTGATAAGGTACCATCTGAGCAGAATTCTGAAGGAAGAGAAGGACAGCCACATAGGCATCTTGTGGAAATTTATTCTAGGCAAAATATTAAGCACAAAGAGTTTGAGGCAAGAACAGGAGGTGGGAGTATGGATTGCTTAAGGGATCGGAAGCCAGCCAGCATGGTTAGACTGGAATAAATGACGGACAGGGGGTAGGATGAAGTCAGAAGGGCAGTGAGGGCCTAGGCTGTGGAGAGCTGCGTAGGCCATGTCCTTGGCTTTGACTCTTAGAGAGGTGGAGCCATTGGAGAGCTTGAGGTAGAAGGGTGAAGTGATGTGATTTATTTTTTATCATTTATTTAGTTTTTGATAATTTCATACATACAGACTATGTATCTTGATCATATTCACCTCATCTCCTATCTTCTACTTCCCCTGGAGATTGAGTCTAATTAATACTGCCTGCTGGAATGTTGACTGACCTTGTTGGCTTGATCTTGTGCAGGTAGCCATGACTTCTCCATCCTCTTTTTTTGAGACAGGGTCTTTCTGTAGCCCCAACTGGCCTGGAACTCTTTATGTAAACCATGCTGGCCTTGCTTGACATCACAAGGATCTACCTGCCTCTGCCTCCCCAGTACTGGGATTAAAGGCGTGTGCCACCATGCCCGGTCTACTTTGTCAATAAAAAGCTGTTACCAAACAGGGTCTTCCATTGTGAAATAGGCTGAGCTGAAGTCATTCATGATGTGTAATATATGGTCCACTAATGCTGTATATCTGTCACATATAAGTAGATTGAAAGTTAAAATTTTCATTATATATTAAGTTTAGTTATAGTATCTCTGTCCAAGAAAAAAGCAGAATGAGCCTTAAAATGAGTAACTTGTGTGTATGAGAAAGAGAGCGAGAGCGAGAATGAGAGCGAGAGAGAGAGAAAGAGAGAGAGAGAGTTTGTGGTATGTGTGTATGTGCTGGTGGGGAGATAGCAGAATGCTCCCCTTTTTGAAGGACAGGCCAAACCCACTACATGATGTTTGAGATTTCTTGAGATGTCACGCTAGTTTTCCTCATTATCAATGCAAAGCTCTCTAAGAATATCTCTGGCTCATGCAAAAGGTCCTGAAATATTTCAGCGATTTATGAAACAAAAAGGCATCCTAGATGCCTGCGAAGCAGAGCTGATGGTTTTGCTGTGTGCAGTGGCGAACATTCATTATGGTACCTGGGATGGTTACCTGACTGCTTTCTGTTCCATTAACAAGTTGTGAAAAAGTCTTGATGGAGCTTTTAGCTGCAAAACGTCTTAGAGTGTAATCTGTTTTTAGAAGATTAATTGCATCTGACATTGAGAAGCAAATGATAAACAGCTTATGGGAGACCAGAGAAATAGATAGTGTTTCAGTTGAGAACACCAATATCATTTTATACTTAAGGAAATTTAGCAAGAGAAGAAAATCTGTTAAGAAAAATGGACCTAGCCATGTTTATTGGGTGAAATCAGAATATTCTTGCCAAGGCGTGGTAAAGGCAGGGAATAAATAGGAACATTCTCATTTTTTTAAAATGCAGAGATTTATTCTAAAAGTCTATTTTTTGGTTTATATGCTTATTAGAAAAGTTCTACCTCTTGAAAAAACCAAACTCTAAACTCTTTATTAGTTATATGTTGTTGGGAAAAAAATGGAATACCTTGATGAATGCTGTAAGAACTCTGCATTTTGATAGAAAACTCTGTTTAAAATGTTGATTTAGATTTACTTGCTAAGCTTGCCTGTTCTGCCTGATTGTATCTACCACACATGGATGATTAACCTAGTTGAAATGCTAAGAATTGAAGTGCTGTAAACCTCCTTCCTGGACCCTGGACCC
>NW_008352752.1:1878917-1892082 GCF_000622305.1 Nannospalax galili | reverse complement strand
GGAAAAAAAAATGAAATACCTTGATGAATGCTGTAAGAACTCTGCATTTTGATAGAAAACTCTGTTTAAAATGTTGATTTAGATTTACTTGCTAAGCTTGCCTGTTCTGCCTGATTTGTATCTACCACACATGGATGATTAACCTAGTTGAAATGCTAAGAATTGAAGTGCTGTAAACCTCCTTCCTGGACCCTGGACCCTGGACCCCAGACTCAGTTGATTTACAATGTGTCCTGTAGGCCTGTTTGCACATACCAGATAACCGATAAGGAACAAAGAGAAGGAAGTTGTACCAGGCTTACATAGCCTTCCTGGAAAAGATGTTTAACCGAAACTATAGCTTTTAGAAGATGTTTGATCAAAGTGTCTGCTGAGGAATGCTTTTTGTGTAATGACTATGTGGGCCTATATAATCTGTATCTGAAACTGAATGGGGGTCGATCGTTCTGACCAGACTTGCATGTCTTGGGAAATCGGTCGACCCCAGCCGGCTGGAAAGTAAAGACTCTGCTTGATTTTTTACATCTCCAATCCCGTGTATTTGTTATCTGGAGGGGACCCATCGAGTCACGGAACCTAACAATGTCAACCTGGGCTTTTTGGCCAGAGCAAACTCAAGCCTTTATGAATCCTGGGGTCCAGCCAAGAAGGACAGTTGACAGAAGTTCTACTTGAGACAAAGATTTTAATTACATTTAAAAACTCACTTGATGTGCCCTCCGCCTCTGGAGAGGATGTGGTTGGACTGTAAGACTGTGCACATTGTGATTTATATCCTTAATGACTTGGGTCAAAGCACATTGTTATCAGCAAAGCCAGTGAGAAGTGCTGTACTGGAACTCACTGCTGCTGAGCCAGGGAGGCTGAATCAAGGTTTAGTGCAGCTCAGGGCAGACTTGCAACGATTACCAAACATGAAGCTTGTGCCTGTGGAAAGACTCACTTGACAAATAACACTCTGTAGAGTTTTAGACAGACGGGCACAGGGTGAGGGTATGCTACTTACCCAGGGGAGCATAGCATATGACATCTACCACCCCAAGGAGATGTTACAGATGGAAAGTATTATCAATTCCAGAGGAGTTTTTAGATACATTTACAGATGATGCTCATGGATGTTTCAAAGCTTCTGGAACCTCCTGGAAGCTTTAGATTTTCATTTCATTCACTTTCATTGATTGTGAATCCAATGTGCCACTGGTGCGGCCTTAAAGCTATATCTTTTATGGTGTCATTTTAGGGAAACCTGGCAGGATGAAGGAGTCCTGGGCTTATTTATGTATTCAGCCAGTCAACATTCAGCACCCATTCACAGACTGTAGGGCTAGGCAGTGATGAACAAAAAATGAAGAGCCCTCTTCTTATAGAGATTGCTATTAGCTGGCAAATAACAATGGTTATATTATGCTTTCCCAGGTGCCGTAAATCCTGGCTAAAGTGGTGGGACGTTAAGAACAGCATGTATTTCCCTTGTTTTCCTCTCATGTGTAATTGCTAGACCTCTATTTACAGGGAAAGCCCCAGCCCCCATCATCTGGAGTTCCATGTGGTTTCTGATGGGTACCACCTATGCCCCATTTTCTTACCCTGCTGCTTGGCATCCTTGTGCCCAGGGCTCCTCTCCTGTGATGGCTCACTGCCTCTGTGGTCACAGCTGGGCAGCTCTCCCCAAGCCCCATTCTCCTGCAGAACTTCACCAACATGGCTTTGCAGAGTCCCTTAGGTGGGGCCAGTGCATCACACTCCCAAGGTTCCCAGGGTGCCGGTGCCACATCATACTCCTTTCCCAACTTTGGTTCACACCATGAAGCAGGGCTATTTGTGCCACTCCCCTAGAGCATTCTACTGTAGCAGCCCTTCCTCTTCTCAACAAAGCTCTTCTTTCCCTGATTCTTGCTCTCTTCGCTCTCCTCTCTCCATTCCCAGCACCACAGACTCATATGAAATGGTATAACCACAGATAAGTTGTCCTTATTCCACTGAGTAACTTCCCACCCATGCTCAGCAAGTAACTAATTAAACTGAGTGGGCCACATGCAGAAAGAATACAAAACTGGAGAGGGACCTGTTGAGAAATGTGCCAGGGAGAGAGGCAGAAGGAGAGGGAGAGGGGCAGAGGGAGAGAGAGGAGGGAGAGGTGGGAAGGAGGGGGAGGAGGGGGGCAAGGAGAAGGGAGTGGGGAGAGAGGGAATGGGAATAAAAATGAATAAAATGGGAATAAAAATGAAATGTATGAAACTGTTGGCTCTTGCTTCCTGTGCCTGCTAGAAGACGTAGAGCCTAGCTTCCACTTTTGCTCCAGTCACCTCCAGCCACCATGCCTCTCTCTTCCAAGACAGACTGTAACTCCCCTGGAATGGTAAGCTCAAATAAACTCTTCCTTTTATAAGTTGCTTTGGTCAGTGTTTCTATCACAGCAACAGAAAAGTAACTAATACAGTAATTGGTACCAGAGAGTGGGCTTTTGGCTGTGAAGAACCTGACCATGTGGGGTTTTGGAAGAATGTGGAAGACTTTGGAAATTTGGGCTAGAAAAGCAGTTGATTGCTGTAAGCAGAGCTCAACAGGCCATTCTAGCAGGTGCCTGGAAAAAAACAGTGCTGAGAACAATGTAGTTCCAGAGGGAAATAAGGACTTAAGCAGCACTTGGGATATTTTGGCAGAGTCTAGCTGGAGTCTGCCCACAGCTGAAAAGCTTGCCTGAGGCTAAGTTGAAAAGCAATGTGGTAGGGTTCAGATCCAGGTGACCCCATACCCAGAATCCATAAGGCCCCTAAGAGGAACTGTCAGCCAACCCCCAGCCACTTGCAAGTTGACAAATCTGCTCTGGGAATTGGTGACCCAATGTGTTGTGATCACCAGAACATGCTCCACAGGCTAACAAACAGGTTTCCCAAGCCCTTAGCTGCAGTGGGTTCCTGGAACCCTGTAATTGTAGAAAACATGTTTTACAGTAGAAGTCCCCCCCCTCATAAGTTTCACCAGGTACAGACCCCACACCTTCCTGAACAGCTCCCAAACCAGCCCAAAACTGCAGAAAAAATGTTCTCTTTTTCCGCATTCTTTCCGTTTATAAGCGACCCTCTGCAGCCATTAGAGTGCTGGTTCTTCCTCACACCCCAGTTGAGGCCCAGCCCTGTCAACCCATTAAACACTCTCTTTGCCAGAGTCCGCTCTGTTTCTACTTTGTAGTGATCCTGACCCCTGCCACCTTTTATCTAACACAATGGACTAATTTCTCTGGTGGAAGAGATTTCAAGATACCCTAACATAGAAATGGTGGCATGGATATCAATGGTGAATATTTTGCGGATCTACAGTGAAAAACAGCAAATGGGGCAGAAAGAAATACAGAATGTACAGTTTGGACTGATAAAGAGCACTAGGAAGATAAATGTTGGAGCTCTGGCACAGAGAGGAGCCCTTTGATAAGGAGATTAAAGTGGTTAAGGAGAGGCCTAGAAATTTGCACTTAAACAATGGAGAGAATGCCTTTAGGGTAAACCACACCCAGTTAAGTCTCCAACTTGTGAAAGGAAAATGTTGCAGAGGCCACAGAAGAGAAACGCTTCTAAAATGGATAAAGCAGCCAAACTTGCAGCCAAACTTGTCAGTGTTGTTCACCTGGTGCTGGCTTTAGAGGCTGGAAAGATGCAAGAGTGAAGGGGTCATCAGTTCTTCCTCTGTGGTTGTAGCAGGGATATAAAGAAGGCCCCGATAGGCCATTTTATGAAGCTGTGAAGGTGAAGCCTGGTTGGCAATGGAGACCCTAAGAAGACACTCATGATGCTGGAGCTATGAGGCATCTGCCAAGAAGACCTGCATACAGGGAATGGTACCAAGCCAAGAGAGAGATGTGTGTTGCACACAGCAAAGGTGGAGAGGCTGAGCCGTCTAAGCCCTTTGGAAGTAAAGTCCCAGAAGTCGGATGTGGAGCTACTGGATTTGGTGTTTGCCCTGCTGGGTTTTGGTCTTGTTTAGATCCAGTAATTCCTCACTGTGTCTCTATTCCTCTCTTTTGGAATGGGGATGTGTATCTGGTTCCACTGTATGTTGGGAGTTTGTAATTTGTCTTTTGATTTTACAGGAGCTTACAGTTAAGATAGTTCCCTGAGTCTCAGAAGAGACTTTGGACTATGGACTTTTGAATAATATTGAGACTGGTAAAGACTATGGGGACTTTCAAGGTTGGACTAAATGCATTTTGAATTTTATATGGTCATGAGCCTATGGGGACCAGGGGGTAGAATGTGGCGGTTTGAATGAAAATGTCCCCCATAGGCTCCAAGTATTTGGACATTCTGTCCCCAGATGGTGGTGCTGTTTGGGGAGGTTTTAGAAGGTGTGGCTATCTTGGAGGAAGCTCATCACTGGGGTGGGCTTAGAGAGTTCTTAAGCCTTGCCAGATCTCCAGTTGTGCTCTTGCTTCCTGTGCCTGCTGGAACATGTAGAGCCTAGCTTCAGTTCCTCCTCCAGCCACCTCTGGCCACCATGCCTCCCCGCCATGATGGACTGTAATTACCCTGGAGCTGTAAGCTCAAATAAATTTTTCCATATATATATATGTATATTTTTGGGAGAATGTATATATATATAATATACATATGTATTTTATATGTTTTGGGGGATATATATATATATATGTATCCCCCAAAACGTATGAAACTGTCGAACAACAGAAAAAAGAAAACAAAAGGACTCACAAGAAAAACCCCAGACTCACGAAGCTCCTCTCTGGGTTTTATGACCAGTGAATAATTGATGGCTGTGAGGAGACTCTTGGTATAGCTGCCTGCAAGGAGTGCAAGGATCTTTAGCTATGTAGCTTTTGTGTGTCTTCACCCAGGCTGGGGGAGGGAGCTTTTGGTAATGCAGCTGCCTGACTCACCCATGCTTCTGTAAGTAAACCCCAACAAACTCATTGGCTCATCAAGCTATACTTGAGTGGAACCATTTCTTTGGTCTTTTGTTGATGTACTATCTGGGGTGAATCAATGTTTCTTCATGTCTCCCCAGAAAAAAAAAATCACAAAATACGTGACTCCTATATGCAGTCACAGGGAGAGAACTATGTGTAGTTTTCTTTATGCTCCATGCCACTTATACCTTCCTGACTTTACATCTATAGCTTTTAAAAGAATCTTTAAGTGTGTGATGTGTGTGTGTGTGTGAGAGAGAGAGAGAGAGAGGGAGAGAGAGAGAGAGGTATGTATGTGTGTGGTATGTGTATGTGTGAGTATGTTCATGTGTGACTTTGGGCATGCCTGTGCCAAGGTTTGTGTATGGAGGTCGGAGGACAACCTTGGGTGTACGTTCCTTGCCTTCTGCATTGTTTTGGACAGAATCTCTTGTTTCCTGTTGTGTACACTGGACTATCTGGTCCTTGAGCTTCTGGGGAATTCTGTCTCCACCTTCCATCTCACCATTGGAACTCTAGGATTACAGATACGTGTGCCATTCCTGGCTTCACGTGGCTTCTGGGGATCCAAGCTTATGAAGCCAGCATTTTATCTACTGAGTCAATTCCAGGCCCTATAACTATGTCTTAAATCATGTTCCCTGAGAACAGAATCTGAGACGGAAAAGCCATGGGAAGTGTTCTTGGGAGATTCACAGAGAAGCAAGGAAGGGAAGATTGATAGTGGAGGAAGGAGAGTAAGGAAATGAAAAGGGCAGGAAGAGTCAGAAGACGCCAGAGTGCAGGTTAGTTGTGACTACGGTTGCAGATAGTCCTATAGGAAACACAATATTGGGTCTGTCGGTTCCCTGAGGCTGAGGGAACTTAAGAAGCAAGCCAACCATGAAGACATGAGAGTCAGCGTCTGGTATTACCAGCAGCAAAGTGTGTGAGCCCTGAAGATGGGGTGCCAGTGAAATACCAGAACCCACTATGCACATTTTCCTTCTACTTTAACCCACTCACCTGGCTTAATAGCACAACAGGCTGCCATGTATCACTTCTTTCATATTTGAATCATGTTGTTTATACAACCATTGTTTTTGAGTTTCCGATAGACTTTCCCCTCCTCATCATGACAAAATAAATACATGTTGAATGTATGCTGAGTTCAGCTTGCTTCTTTGTTTTACGATAAATGCAATGGGAAATCTTAAAATATTTTTCTTACCTCCTGACCTCCTCCGGTCTGTGCTTGAATGATGTGTGTAAAGCCCTCTCCCTAGGATAGGGCTTCACTTGCTTCTTACCTTGGAAATAACACTGTGATTCCACTCATTGCGGGTTTTTTTCTTCTATTTATTGCTTTATGTTATTACTTTCCATTTTATTTTTAAACAAGAGATTAGTGGAGATAAGTGCTTTGTCTAAAAATGTATCTTTTGCTTTCATTTAGTATTTTGGCATGAAATGGAACTAGCTTCAAAGTAAATTCTCCTGATGTTGAAGAATTAGATTTTGTGGTCTAGCAACCCATACTGTTGCTGTCCTGATTCTTCTTCCACTGTAGGCAGCCTGACCTTCTTTGGAGACATTTTTGGATCTTCATATTATCCTTGGTGATCTGAACTCTCCTTATCACCGAGGATGAGTCATCTTGAGGTCATTCTGTCAGGAACTCTATGATGCCTGAGTCTCATGGTGTCTGGTATCATTTTATTCCCCGAGCTCTGGAAATTTGTCACTATTTTTTTTTTCTTTTCTTTCTCTTAATTTCTTCTTAGAGTTCATTCATGAACCTTCTCACATAGCTCTTTCTGTTTTTTCATTTCTTTGGAAAAAATTTGAAGTGTTTTTGGAGATTCATTCTGTTTTTCCCTCATATTTTCTGTCAAATGTGTTATGGCCATCATGCTTGTAGTTGCAAAAAAGTCTGACTTCTGATTTTTTTTTTTTCTAACAATCTATTCTGGCTTTATAAGTGTAGCTCTTATGTGGGGTGTGGTGGTACACACCTTTAATTCCAGCACTCTGGAGGCCAAGGCAGGTGGATCTCTGTGAATTCAAGGCCAGCCTGGTCTCCATAGTGAGTTCCAGGCCAGCTGGGGCTACAGGGAGACCCTGTCTCAAAAAGACTAAAAAAAAAAAAAAAAAAAAAAAAAAAAAAAAAAAGTGTAACTCTTTTACAATCTATGAAAAAGGAACTCTGTCTCTTTTCTGGGTCTTATGTTATTAAGTCACTCAGGCTGGTCTTGAAATTGTGATCTCTCTGCCTCAACTTCTTAAGTGGCTAAGATTCCAGGTTGTGCTACCTATGCAGGCTCATCTGTAAACAAGTCTTTTCTGTGAATTAAACACAAAGGGCTAGGAATGGTGCCATGAGGCAGACTGGTGAATTGCTTTGCAGCCAAGAATTTCAGATGGTTGAGATTTCAGAAGAACTCAGCATCACATAAGCTAAAGATTCTTTGAAAAAAGAGTATTTTACTTTTATTTTATATGTATGAGTGTATGTATATAAATGCACCATATGTATGATGTGCCCATAGAGGCCAGAAGAGGGTGTCAGATCCTTTGAAACTGGGATTGCAGACAGTTGTGAGCTGCCATGTGGGTGCTGGGAACCAAACCTGGGTCCTCTGAAAGAGGAGGAAGTGCTCTTAACCACTGAGCCATCGCTCCAGCTCATGCTACAGTTAGTTTTTAATGATAAAATTTGATATTTGTGAGCATTGCCTAGGTTAAGCTTGAGAGTGAATTATTCCAGAAGGCTTTTTGGAATAATCTGGAAATATAATAATAATTATTATTATTGTCATTATATGAGAAAAAGGAAGCAGCAACTTCATGTTCTGCCAATCTTCCACTTTTCCCCTTAATCTCACCAATAAAAACATTTTATTAAAAAAAAAAGCACTAGGTTGAGAAATGTTATGCCTTTGGGAAAAGTCTGCAAAGGGGCTTCCCATTGATAAATGGATGAGTCTTTGCCTGTAAGGCTTACACAATATTTTCATTAGTATTATGTGATGGCATGGCTTAGTCTCCTGTCCAGTCACTTGTTTGTTTTGTAATGTGATTGGGTTAATGATTGCCTTCATGTTGGGTACCGATTCCATTCCGTCCATTAGATGAAAACCCTGCCTTTTACTTTGGAGTCTGTCTGAGTGAGGAAGGACAGTGTTCTGTGTGCAGTTTGGATGGATAGAGCTGAGTATATCAGCTCACTGATTTTCTCTGAGACTTTGATGGCACTGTTAGAAACACCCAATATTGGTGTAGATTGTAGAGTTTACCAAGGAATATGCTGAAAGAGAATATTCAACTCTGAAATTTTGAGAAAAAAAAAACAGCACAGAGATGAAAACATTGATTAAATTTAAACATTAAGTGTAATGAGACATTATTCTGTAATCTTATAAACTAATTCAAATCCACTAACTTCAAGAGAACACAAAAGTCAGGTTTTCCTTATCCCTTTTCCTTGCTTGAATGCTCTATCATCTATCTATCTATCTATCTATGTATCTATGTATCTATCTATCTATCTATCTATCTATGTATATATCTTTGTATCTATCTACCATCTATCTATCTATCTATCTATCTATCTATCTATCTATCTCTCTCTCTTCATCTATCTATCTATCATCGATCTATCATCTATCTATCTATCTATCAATCAATCAATCTATCTATCTATCTATCATCGATCTATCATCTATCTATCATCTATATCTATCTATCTATCTATCTATCTATCTATCTATCTATCTCTCTCTCTTCATCTATCTATCTATCATCGATCTATCATCTATCTATCTATCTATCAATCAATCAATCTATCTATCTATCTATCATCGATCTATCATCTATCTATCATCTATCATCTATCTACCAATCATCTCTATCATCTATCAATAATTTATTACCTATCTTCTATCATCTATCTACCATCTATCATCTATATCTATAATCATCTATCTATCTATCTATCTATCTATCTATCTATCTATCTATCCATCAGTCTATCTATCATCTATCTACCAATCATCTCTATCATCTATCAATAATTTATTACCTATCTTCTATCATCTATCTACCATCTATCATCTATATCTATCATCTAAATCTGTCATTTATCATCTGTATCTATCATCTATATCTATCATCTATATCTATCATCTATATCTATTTATCATCTATAACATCTATCAGTCATCTATCTTCTATCTAGTGTACATGTTATATATGTGTAAATGTGGTCTATAAATAGAAACAAAACCATCATCATTATGGGTTTTCCTATTTCACCACCATGTCCTTTAGCATTAGTCCCTGGTAGTTTGAATGAAAAATGTTCCTCATAGGGTTAGGTGTTTGAACACTCAGTGCCCAGCTAGCGTCACTGTTTCAAAAGGTTGTGCAACCTTTGGGAGGAAGGGCCCTGAGACAGGCCCTGAGGTTCTAAAGCCTGGGCTACTTCCAGCTTTCTCTCTGCTTCCTGTGTGGTCACAATGTGACCAGCTGCCTCATTCTTTTGCCACCGTCCCTTCCATGCTGGACTGTATCTTCTCAAACTGCCAATCAAAGCAAACCCTTCCATATTTAAGTTGCTTCTTGTCAGGTAGTTGGTCATAGAAATAAGAAAAGTAGTGAAAACATCTTTCTATTGGACTTTGATGTATAGGGGCATTGATAACAAATTTTAAATTCAAAACTCCACAAACAATGGTCATGAAAACATTTCTCCTCGCGATTAAAGAGGTCTTCAATTTATTGTTCAACAACTTCTCAGACACACTTAAAAGGCTTTGAGGTTAACTATTGCATACCCAGACACATAATCCAGTCCCATCCATCTTCAGAATGCAAGAAGATAATCAATATTTGAGCTCAAGTAATTGAATCTCTAAGTAAGCTTTCAAAGGAGTCTGGTACAGGCAAGAACAATTTTTAAATTAATCATATAGCATTTTAGGAGCATATCCATACAGAAATGCTCATTATATAATTTTTGGCTATTTATTAATTACCTGTGATAGTGTAAGTATACAGGTTTATGCCATACTAGAAAAGTCCAAATTGAACATATTTTGTTTAAATTAATAAAGAATTGTAAAACTAGGGGTTGAAGGGTTAGGTAATGAGTAAGAGAAACAGATGCAGATGAAATATGATTTCCTTCATGTGGTGCATTTCAGGGAATCTTTAATTCACCTGAATATGGTTATGATTTATGCTTACAGTATTGTATTAGAATTCCTAGTTGAAAGGGATTTAGATATACACGTAAAGTTAAATATTGTTAGACAGTAAAATATTGATTGCTCACCACAAACAATGCAGCAGGGTATCTAACACTTGTTTTCCTTGTGGAACATAATAGGGTAATTAATTTATCTCTAGCTGAGTTTTATTTGTGAAAATTTTTTTCCAGCAATACAAATTTAAATGTGTTTTGCGCATGTTTCAAACAGCTCTCTATTTGTGCTGTAATAACCATGTGCAGTTTGTGGCGGCACTTTAATAACCATCACCTTAGAAATGGGGATACTTGCTTCTTCTTTTAAGTAATAAAATACAAGGCTCAGCAGTAAAACAGCACTCCGGATATAAAAGCTAATGACTAATAGGAGAGTTCTGACCCTCTGAATTGCATTTACTGTTCACCAATGATTATGTCATTAGGAATGAATTAGATAGTCAATGAGGTGAATCTTCAAATCAAAGCTGCCACTTTGAAAATTTCAATAATCTGTTCACTTGTAGGATTAGGCTAGTGTTTAACAGCGATTACTGTTCTATTGCTGGGGTTATGTGGCCGTGAAAACACAGTTTCCTTATGGTCTTTCTCACTTTTGTCTCATTTTGTTCTACTTTTTGGAGCAACTGCATTTTTTTTAAAGCTAGAGTTCTGGTTACTTACTGTTGATGTGAACAGCAGAGTAGAGCCAACCAAACCTCTTCTTGGTCTTTAGAAGTTGCAGAACCAAGAGTGGCTGGGCCGAGTCGAGGTTAGACGGTCCTACAGCCTGGGTGTTTTTAGCATGGGGTCGGAGCTCTGCAGCACAGCACGTGGGACACACACAGGCCCCAGGTTTGGGTCACAGCACAACAAACACAACAAAGCAAGCAAATGAACAAAAACGAGTGGATGTTCCAGAAATGTGATGCTGCGGGGTCTTGCTCAGGAGTCTTTGTTTCTGCTTTTACTGTAAGAGACATAATGACTACCTTTTTGGTCTGCTAACATATTCAGCATAATAGATGATTAACCAAAAATAATGTTTAGAGCTTTCCAATGGGCTCACAGTATAGAAGTTTAGAAACCATTGTAAGTGTGCAAAAGGACACACAGAAACACACACATACATATACAACACATACAACATATACACAGACACACAGATATACAAACATATACACAGAGACATATGTACACACAGACATACACACAGAGACACTGACACACATACAGACACATACACATATACACAGACACACAGAGACACAGATGCAGACACATACACACAGACACACATATACCCAGATACGCAGATATACATACACATATATAAACATACATGTAGACATATACACAGACACAAATACATATACACATAGACACACATACCCAGACACACAGAGACATAGCCACACACAGATACACACACAGACACACACACACATATAGCCACACACACAAAGACACACAGACACACAGATATATACAGACACACACAGATACACAGACACAGACAGACACACACATACACACATAGACATGGACACACATAGACACACAGCTATATATACATATGCATGCATATACACAGACATATGCAGACACAAAGACACAGATACACACACACACACACACACACACACACACATACACACACACAGACCCCTCATGGCTGTCTTTCATGTGTCTTGTATCCCTGGGAAAACTTCTTTGTGGTCATCAGTGCAAGCATCCTGGTTCAGAATTAAAGTCCTGAGGTAGAGAGACCTCTGGGTATTTTACTATCTATCTGCTGAGATGCCTGCAAGTAGGTCTTTTTGAGGGGTCCCTGGATAGTTCGCTTACCCATCATCTATCCCACTTTCTTGTGGTAACACCATCTCCTTTGGGAAACAATTTCTTGCCTGGTCAATTCCCCATGTCCTAGTCCATCTTCTTGACTATCAAAATTGATTTGAAGGTGGGTGGGTCATCCAAACTTGTTCAATTCAAGTCAGGTCTTAACACTTTTTCTAGAGCTCTGTGAGAAGCCCTTTCTTAAGTCCATTTCTTACTTGTTTGTAGCAGTCAGAGACCATGAGAAACAGACCCTGGCTGGTGTAGTGACAGGCCTGGAATTCTAGCATTTTGGAGGCAGAAGTAGGAGAATTACAAGTTCTAGGTTCGCCTCATCTACATAGTGAGTTCCAGAGCTACACAGTGAGACCCTGTCTCCAAAAATCAAAACAAATAACAGGATCCCAACTGAGTATGTAGCCAACAGAGGAACAGCAACACGCTTGGACAAAGGTTTAGACTTCCAGATCTAGGCCTAAAGCTCCAGCTACCTTTGCATTTTAAAGGTACTCGAATTATTGCTTGCTCTCATTTGCTTAAATTTCTTTGAGGAGGGTTCTTTTTGCTTATTGGAAATAATTCAAACATAATAGCTGAGTCATCATATTTTGTTTTAAACTTTTTCTTTATGCTTGTGTTTCCTTTGTTAAATTGACCTTGAATCTGATCTCCACAGGTGTGCTGTGACACATGTGGGCCTACACACACACACACACACACACACACACACACACACACACCCCATAAGTAAAATGGTCCATGAGGCAATTTTGAAGAACACTTTCTCTTACAGTCCCCTTCATTTTGTGTACATAAAGGCTGTGTAAAGGGAGTGGAGGTAATGCTAGACAAAGTGATCGAACAGGAGCTTCCTAAATGTAGTATCTGTTGTAAAATACAGAAGGAGATTTCTTATAGCTACCATGAGGACAAAGTCAAATATGTTTTCAACATGCCATGTTATTCAGTTAAACACTTATTTCCTGCACTTATTATTTTCTTTAGGAGGAACTATGAATTTGACAGAAGGTTGCAAAGTAGATAAAGTTTCCCAAATAGCCCATCCATCAGACCATTGCCTGGATTTTTTGTTGTCACTGCCACTGCCTTCCTCCTCCCCCTCCTCCTCCCTCCCCTCCTCCTCCTCCTCTTCTTCTTCCTCCTCCCCCCTCCTCCTCCCCCCT